>NC_064623.1:188757301-189083437 GCF_023898315.1 Schistocerca nitens
GCAGAGGATGAAGATAATCCATCCTATGGACCTGGAATGCACTAAAAAGTTAATCCAATCTTTGTCGCTTGATTCCCAAAACTTTTATTTTCTCATACTAATTACATGTTTTCTAAGGATCTTCCAAACATATTTGTTTCAAACTTTCAGTAAATGTTACACAGTACCTTCTGCATAATTTAACACAGCCTTTTTCCAAAAAACTGTATATTTTTGAATATATAAATAAAAAATTGCAAAAAAGTTGTGAATTATTACAATTGAAAAAAAATCATCTTTAATAACTGAACTAAAATTTTGTAAAATCCCTGTGTTAAGTTGTAGCCCATATTCCAATAAATAATCTGTAAAAGTTCAACTTCCTACCTCTAATACTTTGTGAGGAAAGATGTAATTTATAAGCGTTATTTTAACATTGCAAGTATAGGGCGTTCCGGAGCCCCTTAAAAGACAATCAATACGAAACCAAAAATTTAATAATAATAAAACTCATGTAAATGTTTTCATCATTTTAAAAACAGTTTGTATTACTTAAACTGGTGGCCGACGATCTGCGTGTTATACTGCAGCATCTCTGTTTGTTTGTGGAGCCAAGGAAATGAAAGCACAATGAGTGGAATACAACTTTTTTTCGAAAAGATGGTTTCACGGCAATATACATATACTGACAACGCCTCGGGCGTTTAACCGCCTTAAGTCCTAAAAAAATGAGCTCTCAAGCGAGCGCTCCTCGGCCATTGTCAAGTCGTGATCCACATAGCCAAAGAGTACTCGGTCGGACGTTCGTGGATTTTTAAACCACCTGACGCGAACGGAAAGCCGAGAGAATGTTAGCGACTTATATTTTTCGCTATCCATCATTCCTAGTTCGTATATTCTCAGGATCCTCTTAAGATGTCGAAGACTGCACTGGCAATGGCGTCCCCATTTACCACCATAGACACCATGTCAAAATCTCGAGAAACCGAAACTGTTTATGCCTCAAATACTCAACGTACATGACCACATCGCATGAGACCACATGTCCCCACTTCAAAGCCTATCAATTCTTGTAAAAATATACCAAACCTCAATTCCTGCTCTTATGTAAAACTTAGGTCCTATTCTATCCTAATTTCGTCTGTAAATGCAAGGCCATGCTTCCTCCTAGCAAACCTGATTAAACCGTTACCATCCACCCAATTCCCCCCCCCCCTCCCCCGAAGATATAATACGTTTGCAGTCACGGTTCTCCACAATATTAACCTCCCTTCAGATACTATAAGGGGCGATAAAAAAAAATCCTTTTGAGGGTGTTGAAGCGGCGTATATGCAACGTAGCGCAACGCACAAGCGGGTATACAGGGTGGTCCATTGATCGTGACCGGGCCAATTATCTCACGAAATAAGCATCCACGAAAAAGCTACAAAGAACTTAACTCGTCTAGCTTGAAGGGAGAAACCAGATGGCGCTATGGTTGGCCCGCTAGATGGCGCTGAAATAGGTCAAACGGATATCAACTGCGTTTTTTAAAATAGGAACCCCCATTTTTTATTACATATTCGTGTAGTACGTAAAGAAATATGAATGTTTTAGTTGGACCACTTTTTTCGCTTTGTGGTAGATGGCGCTGTAATAGTCACAAACGTATAAGTACGTGGCATCACGTAACATTCCGCCAGTGCGGATGGTATTTGCTTCGTGATACATTGTTATTGTTGTTGTGGTCTTCAGTCCTGAGACTGGTTTGATGCAGCTCTCCATGCTAATCTATCCTGTGCAAGCTCCTTCATCTCCCAGTACCTACTGCAACCTACATCCTTCTGAATCTGCTTAGTGTATTCATCTCTTGGTCTCCCTCTACGATTTTTACCCTCCACGCTGCCCTCCAATGCTAAATTTGTGATCCCTTGATGCCTCAGGACATATACATTACCCGTGTTAAAATGAACCGTTTACCAATTGCGAAAAAAGTCGATATCGTGTTGATGTATGGCTATTGTGATCAAAATGCCCAACGAGCGTGTGCTATGTATGCTGCTCGGTATCCTGGACGACGTCATCCAAGTATCCGGACCGTTCGCCGGATAGTTAAGTTATTTAAGGTAACAGGAAGCGTTCAGCTACATGTGAAACTTCAACCACGACCTGAAGCAAATGATCATGCCCAAGTAGGTGTTTTAGGTACTGTCACGGCTAATCCGCACATCAGTAGCAGACAAATTGCGCCAGAATCGGGAATCTAATTTAACGCCGGTGTTGAGAATGCTACATCAACATCGATTGCACCCGTACCATATTTCTGTGCACCAGGAATTGCATGGCGATGACTTTGAACGTCGTGTACAGTTCTGCCACTGGGCAGAAGAGAAATTACGGGACGATGAGAGATTTTTTGCATGCGTTCTATTTAGCGACGAAGCGTCATTCACCAACAGCGGTAACGTAAACCGGCATAATATGCACTATTGGGCATCGGAAAATCCGCGATGGCTGCGACAAGTGGAACATCAGCGACCTTGGCGGGTTAACGTATGGTGCGGCATTATGGGAGGAAGGATAATTGGTCCCCATTTTATCGATGGCAATCTAAATGGTGCAGTGTATGCTGATTTTCTACGTAATGTTCTACCGTTGTTACTAAAAGATGTTTCACTGCATGACAGACTGGTGATGTACTTCCAACATGATTGAAGTCCGGCACATAGCTCGCGTGCGATTGAATCGGTATTGAATAGCATATTTCATGACAGGTGGATTGGTCGTCGAAACACCATACCATGCCCCTCCGGATCTGACGTCTCCGGATTTCTTTGTGTGGGGAAAGTTGAAGGATATTTGCTATCGTGATCCACCGACAACGCCTGACAACGTGCATCAGCGCATTGTCAATGCATGTGCGAACATTACGGAAGGCGAACTACTCGCTGTTGAGCGAATGTCGTTACACGTATTGCCAAATGCATTGCGGTTGACGGACATAATTTTGAGCATTTATTGCATTTACATGTAATCATGCTGTAGCAGCATGCGTTCTCAGAAATGGTAAGTTCACAAAGGTACATGTATCACATTGGAACAACCGAAATAAAATGTTCAAATGTACCTACGTTCTGTATTTTAATTTAAAAAACCTACCTGTTACCAACTGTTCGTCTAAAATTGTGAGCCGTATGTTTGTGACTATTACAGCGCCATTTATCACAAAGCGAAAAAAGTGGTCCAACTAAAAGATTCACATTTATTTGCGTACTACACGAATATGTAATAAAAATGGGGGTTCCTATTTAAAAACCGGCCGAAATGGCCGAGCGGTTCTAGGCGCTACAGTCTGGAACCGCGCGACCGCTACGGTCGCAGGTTCGAATCCTGCCTCGGGCATGAATGTATGTGACGTAGTTAGGTTTAAGTAGTTCTAAGTTCTAGGGGACTGATGACCTCAGATGTTAACTCCCATAGTGCTCAGAGCCATTTGAACCTATTTTAAAAAAAACGCACTTGACATCCGTTTGACCTATGGCAGCGCCATCTAGCGGGCCAACCATAGTGCCATCTGGTTTCCCCCTTCAAGCTAGACAAGTTTCGTTCTTTGTAGTTTTTTCGTTTGACGCTTATTTCGTGAGTTATTTGGCCCGGTCACTATCAATGGACCACCCTGTATATAGAATGTGAATGGAATTACTGTGGCCTACTTTTTTCGGTTTGTACATCACCTGCTGACTGTAATTCCCCGACTGTATGTATAATGGTTAAGACAGTTTTACGAATGTTAGCAGAGCCTGTAAACAGTTGATGTGCTCCGTAGTAGATCCGACTGTAGTTAACAAGTAATGGAAAACTTGTATCGTCCTTACTCTAGGCTTAAACTCCTGATTACCACTGTGCACTGCACTCTCTTGATTACTTAGTACCTCAGTACCCAAACATTCCACAACAACCACAGCAGAGTGACTAAACTTGATGCGACATGACCCTTAGTCAAATTGTTTTCCAAAGTTGAACGAAAGCACCAATGAAATCCTGTGACACGCAATGGTCAATGCAATCCACAGAAATGATTACAACAGCTCCAATAAAACAATATGCACAATTAAGCACAAATACACGAAAGACACAAAAACTGTTGACGTTCCTGTATTGATGATTGCTTTCAGTAGATAGTTAATTACAGGACTTAGATGTGTGGGCGGATAACTCAAAATCTTTATGTAAATGTGATGCATAGAGTAAAAGAACAGAATAGTCTTGCTGTTGTGTACTGACGGGGTAGTACAACCTTAGATCGATCGTAATAACAAACGTTAAATAACGCATGTCCTAGAAGCATGCAACAATGTGAAATGTAGCTAGAGTTAAATATTTTGTAATCATAAAGTATCTGTCAACTGAAGGCGGAGTACAACAGACTCTACCTTTAAATTCGTAAGTTCAAGTGAATTAATATCGTCTTCGACATCATTTACTAATCACAGTTTTGTGTAATCGGCTGTCGAAATTTTGTTTCTGAGCTATAAAACGGTGGATGACAACTGTTCTAAGAGTCACAGATGCTCCTACCGCGAAACTCAGAGGACACTCTCCGCCGTCGACGCAGTCTACAGGATCTCAACCTGATGGCGATGTCTACATCGCTACTGAAATGAAAATCACAAAGCTGAAATAAAATAAAATGTAAGGAGTGCTCTGGCGAACTGTTTCTTGGATAAACACACGGTTAATGAGCTTTAACTGATTTCAAAAGATGCGAGACGGTTGCATCAGGTCAGCATTGTGGACACAGGTTTTCAGTTTTCACAAGGACGACTGTTTGATCGTGTAGCCAATCACCCGATTATTAATGTTTTCAAATTGTTCGGAAGCTTGACCCTGCCATCAGTGGCACACAGTTTAAAACAAAGTAGTCAACAATTTAGTTAAAACCTCCACCGAATAACTACACACTCGCGACTGATCCTCCCACTTTTTAACTACTTACGGCTTGCAAGCTGCACATTCACTTCTTCCACACTTCTCCTCTTTCTAGTCGTGTCTATCAAGAGACATTTCTTTCTCCAAAAATATACTGCCTTTTCCGAAGGTAATTCGGCACGCCTCACTAGACCATCTTTGCGCTTCTCAGTTTCGCCATTAACTGCTACGCTAGCCAGTATTGTCTGTTAGAATGTTCGTGAAAATTTTAACATAAATGATATTTTCCTTTCATGGGTTAAAGCTTCGAGAACTATAAAGGAAATATTCATACACTACTGGCCATTAAAATTGCTACACCACGAAGATGACGTGCTACAGACGCAAAATTTAACCGACAGGAAGAAGATTCTGTGATATTCAAATGATTAGCTTTTTAGAGCATTCACACAAGGTTGGCACCGGTGGCGACACATACAACGTGCTGACATGAGGAAAGTTTCCAACCGATTTCTCATACACAAACAGCAGTAGACCGGCGTTGTCTGGTGAAACGTTGTTGTGATGCCTCGTGTAAGGAGAAGAAATACGTACCATCACGTTTCCGACTTTGATAAAGGTCGGATTGTAGCCTATCGCGATTGCGGTTTATCGTATCGCGACATTTCTGCTCGCGTTGGTCGAGATCCAAAGACTGTTAGCAGAATATGGAATCGGTGGGTTCAGGAGGGTAATACGGATTGCCGTGCTGGATCCCAACGGCCTCGTATCACTAGCAGTCGGGATGACAGGCATCTTATCCACAAGGCTGTAACGGATCGTGCAGCCACGTCTCGATCCCTGAGTCAACAGATGAGGACGTTCGCAAGACAATAACCATCTGCACGAACAGTTCGACGACGTTTGCAGCAGCATGGACTATCAGCTCGGAGACTATGGCTGTGGTTACCCATGACGCTGCATCACAGACAGGAGCGCCTGCGATGGTGTACTCAACGACGATCCTAGATGCACGAATGGCAAAACGTCATTTTTTCGGATGAATCCAGGTTCTGTTTACAGCATCATGATGGTTGCATCCGTGTTTGGCAACATCGCAGTGAATGCACATTGGAAGCGTGTATTGGTCGTGATCGCCATACTGGCGTATCACCCAGCTCGATGGTATGGGGTGCCATTGGCTACACGTCTCGGTCATCTCTTTTCCGCATTGACGGCACTTTGAACAGTGGATGTTACATTTCAGATGTGTTACGACCCGTGGCTCTACCCTTCATTCGATCCCAGCGAAACCCTACATTTCAGCAGGATAATGCACGACCGCATGTTGCAGGTCCTGTACGGGTCTTTCTGGATACAGAAAATGTTCGACTGCTACCCTGGCCAGCACATTCTCCAGATCTCTCACCAAATGAAAACGTCTTTTCAATGGTGGCCGAGCAACTGGCTCGTCACAATACGCCAGTCACTATTCTTGATGAACTGTGGTATCGTGTTGAAGCTGCATGGGACATCAAAGCTGTGTTGACTCAATGCCCAGGCGTATGAAGGCCGTTATTACGGGCAGAGGTGGTTGTTCTGGGTACTGATTTCTCAGGATGTTTGCACCCAAATTGCGTGAAAATGTAATCACATGTCAGTTCTAGTATAATATATTTGTTCAATGAATACCCGTTCATCATCTACATTTTTTCTTGGTGTAGCAATTTAAAGGCGAGTGGTGTATATACACTGAAATAATATAACCAATCTCCTCACACTATTAGTTCACATGATAGTTTGTTGTTACATATCTGTACATATAAATTAATAATAAATAATTAATAATAAATAATAAATAATACATATAAATTGACAAACTAAATGAACAGTTTCAAGGAAAAATTTAAAGAGACTACAGTACTACAGAGGTGATTTTAGTGTCAATTTGTAGAGAAATACCTCAAGTTTTGTCTCACGTAGTTCGCTAGTGCTGATTTGCACCGTAAGGAGAGCTAGCGGCAGTTGTGTTAAAGATGGCTGCCTTCACTGGACCCGAGCGTGCTAGCTATGTGTTTTGATTTGATGAATCGAAGTCGGCGATAACAGTTCAGCCTAATTTCCGTACCAAGTACGCTAAAGATCCTCCTAGTACGCCCACAATTTGTGAGTGGCGTAGATGTTTTGTAGAAGCAGTGTTCTCGGTAAAATATACAAAATCATCAGGTCGTCCAAGCACATCTGACGACGTCGTTGAGCGAGTGAGACAACGTTTTGTCAACAGCCCTACGAAATCGACCTGGCGTGCATCTCGCGAACTGCAAATCCCACATACGAGTGTTTGGCATGTGTTGAGAGACGGTTTGCTTTTGAAACCGTGCAGACCGACGATCAAACAAGCAATAAAAGACCTAATAAAATTACTGGCAAAGACTTCTGTGCAGATGTGTTAAATCGATTACATGAGGATGAACATTTCTTGACCAAAGTCATCTTTTCTGAAGAGTCGACTTTTCACTGAAGTGGCAAGGTTAACACACATAACTGTAGGATATGGGACGGTGAAAATGCACACCAAACATTGCTACGTATTTGTGGTAGCCCTAAACTGAACGTTTCTTCTGAATTGAGCAAGAACAAAGTGTACGGCTCCATTTTATTCCATGACAGAACCATCAACAGGATAGTGTATCTGGACATCACATAACAATTTTTGATGCCACGGATCGACGGGGATGAGCAAGAACGAAATGTTTATATCATGCTAGATGGTGCACCACCACACTACCTTGCTCACGTCCGTGATTTTCTCAGAAACCGCTTTCCAGATCAGTGGATTGGATGGCCCCCACGTTCCTCAAACATGACACACTCCGTTTTCTTATGGGGTTTCATCAAGGATATCGTGTTTGTACCTCCTGTGTCCGCTTCTCTGCTTGAACTTAGAACAAGAATTTAAGCGGGAACTGAGCAAGTTACACCTGAAATGCTACAGCGAGTTTTGGAAGAAATTGATTTCCGATGAGATGTATGCAGGAAAACCAACGGAAGCCACATACAACATCTTTAGTTTAAGGTAAAAAAAATTGATGTGTTTCCCTAAAAATAACACAAAACACAGCTCTATATCCTTTTTAAATAAATTTATATGAGTTTTTTAAATTTTTAAATTCCTTTTTTTAAACACCCTGTTGTGTTGTTGTGGTCTTCAGTCCAGAGACTGGTTTGATGCAGCTCTCCACGCTACTCTATCCTGTGCAAGCTTATTCATCTCCCAGTACCTACCGCAACCTACATCCTTCTGAATCTGTTTAGTGTATTCATCTCTTGGTCTCCCTCTACGATTTTTAGCCTCCACACTGCCCTCCAATACTAAATTGGTGATCCCTTGATGCCTCAGAATATGTCCTACCAAGCGATCCCTTCTTCTAGTCAAGTTGTGACACAAATTTCTCTTCTCCCCAATTCTATTCAATACCTCCTCATTAGTTATGTGATCTACCCATCTAATCTTCAGCATTCTTCCATAGCACCACATTTCGAAAGCTTCTATTCTCTTCTTGTCTAAACTATTTATCGTCCATGTTTCACTTCCATACATACTTCCATACACCCTATATTTACAGTTTTATAATGTTTTCAACTAGATACTTAATTAGTCGGGAGGCAGGCTCTTCTCCCCAATTCTATTCAATACCTCCTCATTAGTGATGTGATCTACCCATCTAATCTTCAGCATTCTTCTATAGCACCACATTTCGAAAGCTATTCTCTTCTTGTCTAAACTGTTTATCGTCCATGTTTCACTTCCATACATACGTCCATACACCTTATATTTACAGTTTTATAATGTTTTCAACTAGATACTTAATTAGTCGGGAGGCAGTTATACAAATCCGAATGGGGACTAATACGAAAGGCGTTCAATAAGTGATGCAAAACATTTTTTCTCGGCCAGTTTCGTTTGAAAAAATGTAGAATTTGTTGTGGGAGATGGTGGAAAAGTTTCGCTTCTGCTTCTTCAGTTTTATGAAGTTCCGGTAGGTGGTGTACCTAGCCTTCAAAATAGAGTGTATAGTGTTCCAAGCAGAGACCTGTTATTGAGTTTCTTTTGGTGAAAAACCAGAGCATCGCAGATATTCGTAGGCGCTTGCAGAATGTCTAGGCAGAGGTAGCAGGGAACAAAAGCACGGTGAGTCGTTGGGCGAGGCGTCTGTCATCATCGCAATAGCGTCGAGCAAACCTCTCTGACCTCCTGGGTGCTGGCCGGCTGCACTCGAAGATGTGTGACCGCTGGATTCCTCGCTGCCTAGAGTAAGACCATGAAGAGCAACGGATGCCCACCTGTAAGGAGTTGCGTACACGTTACGTGACTGATAGTGACAATTATTGTTGAACATAGTCATGGGCGATGAAACGTAGCACTTGCAACCTACGTCCTCAATTATTTGCTGAATGTATTCCAATCTCTGTCTTCTTCTACAGTTTTTGCCCTCTACAGCTCCATGGAGATCATTCCCTCATGTCTTAGCAGATGTCCTATCATCCTGTCCCTTCTCCTTATCAGTGTTTTCCACATATTTCTTTCCTCTCCGATTCTGCGCAGAACTCCCTCATTCCTAACCTTATCAGTCCACCAAATTTTTCAACATTCGTCTGTAGCACCACATCTCAAATGCTTCGATTCTCTTCTGTTCCGGTTTCCCCACAGTCCATGTTTCACTGCCATACAATGCTGTACTCCAGACGTACATTCCCAGAAATTTCTTCCTCAGATTAAGGCAGATATTTGATATTAGTAGACTTCTATTGGCCAGGAATGCCCTTTTTGCCATTTCCAGTATGTTTTTGTTGTCCTTCTTGCTCCGTCCGTCATTGGTTATTTTACTGCCAAGGTAGCAAAATTCCTTAATTTCATCTATTTCGTGACCATCAGTCCTGATGTTAAGTTTCTCACTGTTCTCATTACCTTCGTCTTTCTTCGATTTACTCTCAATCCATACTCTGTACTCATTAGTCTGTTCATTCCGTTCAGCAGATCATTTAATTCTTCTTCACTTTCACTTAGGACAGTAATGTCATCAGCGAATCGTATAATTCAAATCCTTTCACCTTGAATTTTAATTCTACTCCTGAACCTTTCTTTTATTTCCATCATTGCTTCCTCGATGTACAGATTGAATAGTAGGGGCGAAAGGCTACATCCTTGTCTTACACCCTTTTTAATAGGAGCTCTTCGTTCTTAGTCGTCCACTCTTATTATTCCCTCATGGCTGTTGTACATGTTGTATATGACCCAACTCTCCCTATAGCTCACCCCCACTCTTCTCAGAATTTCGAACATCTTGTATCATTTTACATTGTCGAACGCTTTTTCTAGGTCCACAAATCCTATGAACGTATCTTGATTTTTCTGTATTCTTGCTTCCATTATCAACCGCAACATGAGAATTGCCTCTCTCCTGCCTTTTCCTTCCATAAAGCCAAACTGATTATTACCTAGCACATTCTCAATTTTCTTTTCCATTCTTCTGTATATTATTCTTGTCATCAACTTGGATGCATGAGCTGATAAACTGTCTGCGTGATAGTCCGCAGCTCGTGGTCGTGCGGTAGCGTTCTCGCTTCCCACGCCCGGGTTCCCGGGTTCGATTCCCGGCGGGGTCAGGGATTTTCTCTGCCTCGTGATGACTGGGTGTTGTGTGATGTCCTTAGGTTAGTTAGGTTTAAGTAGTTCTAAGTTCTAGGGGACTGATGACCATAGATGTTAAGTCCCATAGTGCTCAGAGCCATTTGAACCATTTTTTTCTCTGCGCGATAGTTCTCGCACTTGTCAGCTCTTGCAGTCTTCGGAATTGTTTGGATGATATTTTTCCGAGTGTCAGACGGTATATTGCCAGACTCACCCATCTACGCAGCAACGTGAGTAGTCGTTTTGTTGCAACTTCGTCTAATGTTTTTAGAAATTCTCATTGGAATATTATCGATCCCTTCTGTGTTATTTCATCTTAAGTCCTACTAAGCTTTCTTAAATTCTGATTCTAATACTATATTCCCTATCTCTTCTAAATCGACTCCTGTTTCTTCTTCTATCACATCAGATAAATCTGTCCCCTCATAGAGACCTTCAGTGCAGTCTTTCCACCTATCCACTCTCTCCTCTGCATTTAACAATGGAATTCCGGTTGCGTCCGTAAGAAGTGGCAAAATTTAGATTAGCCAAACACCTCGTGTTGTACTTTGCATACGTTCAAGCATAGATTTCTTACTTCTGTGCTCTTCGGCTTATTTTTCGTTCAGCTACTCGGGCCTTATTTATTACAAATCATTATCATCTGAGGATCCGGCTCTCTTTCCATCGAGATGGTATAATCTGATGTGGTGCAGTTGGAAAATAGTACGAACGGTTCGATACAGTAAGCCATTTGCGGTACTAAGTTCTACTCTTTATCAGTGTGCATACGACAGCAGGTGTTCCTAATCATCGCGCATAAAAACTGAATTTTTCAATGCTCATACCTTGGGTTCTATTGCTGACTGAAATTCCAGGGTAGCCTTTTGGCTACAGGTATGAACAGTTTGTGTACGCAACATAAGGATCGTCTTAGTGTCACTATCCATCAGTACAGAGAGAAAGTATGAACATTACACACTTCCGCCTGCTTAGACAAACGGAGCAAACTGGATGGTTCTTTTTGCATTTGATACAGTCTACGGTGGACTTGATGGGACTTGTCGAGCCATGATTAGTTAATGGGCGGTTTCTCCGAAAACCCCAAGAAAGGGGCGTTTCAGTATATCTTCGCCGTCACCAGCGGACTGAAACCCAGCCGAGGATTCCAAGACGGCTATGGACAGAAAATGACTAAAATTTTACGATGTATTCCTAACATCCAGATCTCGAAGAACCTTGAAAATTTGCTTGGTATCTTTACCCGTTTCCGAGATACAGTCGTTCAAACTTCCTCTACTTCTTCTACACGTAAAATCCGGTATGGGGCAAAATATAAATAATAAATAACCGCAGAAAACTGCCCAAATTTATAACGGCATGTTGTCCAGGCATTTATGTAGAAGATTCACCTCTGCGTTTTCAAAAATCTTTATCCATTATCAAGAAAAACCTAGCCGCGGATTCCGAGACGGCTATGCACGGTAAATAGCTGTAACTTTTGCAATGTATTTGTAAGGTCCCGATCTTGAATGACCCTGAAAATCTTCTTCATATCTTTATCCGTTCGAAGTTACTCTACTTGTGCAAGTAAAATACGCACGTAAAATTCGGAGCGAAGCGAGAACGTTGTTCGTAAAGTGACGTAGCACTCCCAATCTGAGAACCTCATGTTGTAGTGCTGAAGCACAAGTAAAATTTTTTTTGCAGCTAAAATCCGGTATGATGTAACACCCCTAGCTGCTTACAGGCGTTGACATACGTCAACGGGGACAGATGAAAATGTGTGCCCCAACCGAGAGTCGAACCCGGGATCTCCTGCTTACATGGCAGACGCTCTATCTATCTGTAATTTCATTCTAACGAGCTGCATGGTCACCGATGGTATCTGTTCTTTCGGACATGTCCGAAAGAACAGGTACCACCTTAGTATATAATCAAAATTTTTCCGACCAATACATTTCTTTTTATATGAGTTACACGCCCTTCTGCAGAAAGGAAAAGAAGGAAACCAACGGAAAAAATCTCCCATTGAAGTTCAAAAAATGGAATACGTTGCTGTGAAATGTGGGACACCAGCTGCCTCGTTGGGCCTTCCTCAGGACATTTAAAATTTTGCCAAAAAGTTTGCATGCGAACTTATTTGCCCTTTTTTATGATGACAGAAGACATTGGCAAAGACAAATGGTTCAAATGGCTCTGAGCACTATGGGACTTAACATCTATGGTCATCAGTCCCCTAGAACTTAGAACTACTTAAACCTAACTAACCTAAGGACAGCACACAACACCCAGCCATCACGGGCAAAGACAAAGAGACGCTAAAGTAATAAATAGTGGAAGACATTACACAGTGATTGTGTTATAGAGAAGACAGTGGTAGTATGAGAGAAAAAGAGGGAGAAAGTGGCAGTGGAACATAGTTGACGGTGACAGCAGTGCTACGAAAAGAGAAAAGGAGACAGAGTAAAAGGAGGAGAAACAAATAAATGAGAAAGGGGAATTGAGTGAGAGCCAGCGGTAATGAGAGACGGAGTATATGACAATGACAACGAGGAAGAGAGAGACAGTGGTATGAGGAGAGACAACAGCAATCGAGAGTGAGGAATGAGATTGTAGCGGTAATAGCGGGCAAGAGGGAGACAGCGCTAGGAGACTGTAATAGTAGGACAGAACCTACGGGACTGTGGCTTTGACGCAGGAGCCAGTGACAGAGATACACAAAGAGTTGAGCTGAATGAGTGAGTGAGCAAAAGGGAAACTGTGAGTGGATGTGTATTAGCGACTTACAGCGATGGATTAGTGGATGACTGATTTAGAGTTAGGGGAGCTTGTGGGAGTTTCAGGAGAGTTGTATGTTAAAAAAAAATTCTGGGAAATTTTCAAAGGTATTTAGGTAGAATGAGGCAGCTGGTATCCCACTATTGAGTCAGATTCTTTTAAATAAACAGGAACATATTCACGTTTTTTTATGCTCGGATAGGAACATTTTTTCACTGGTTACACTGCAACACGGCTCCGTGCGAGCCGTCGGTGCGTTTGTTTTCGGCGTTCCACTGGGCAGGTCCTTTACATGCGTATCGACCGGCTGGGTTTTATGGCCAACCATTTCTTTCCCTTTCCAATGGGCTGCCCACCTCCTCCCTCCTAGCCCCCTCCGAGCAAACCGGACTCCGGCGTCGCATTTTCTTATCACGCTCTGGGCCCTCCATGCTGCCTGCGGAGACGGGTAACTCAATAAGCTTTTGACTACAGAAATTAACCATCCCCCGTACCCAGATGAAATAGTACTGTCACCATGAACTCTCAACTGCTTGAGTTCACCTGAGAAGTAGCAACGCCGAAAGATCGACTCCAATCCCAGAGAGTCTGGAGTCATATACACGTATTTGTAACATGACTACAGTACTGCAGCACCCGCCTCCGTAGTTCGGTGCTCAGCGTAGATGTCTGCAGTGTGGAGGACTCGGGTTCAATTCCCGGTCCTGCCCCAGGGGGTTTTCCTTGGTGTGAGAACTGGACCACGATCCACTCAGCTTCCTTATGCCAATTGAAGGACTACCTTAATGATAAGTCCAAGGCCTGAAAAGCCGACAAAGACAGGGAGAATAGTGTGATGACGCTACGCCCTCCATACTGTTCTCGAACAATGTCATTGCTAAGGATGACACGGCGGTCGGCTGATCCGGATTGTCGAGTCTGGGGCACAGCAGCGAAGCTTTGCTTTTATTACAGTAATACATAGAAGCATGTAGTCATGACTAGCCATGAGATTCTAAAAATAGCACTAATAGCATAGAATATATAGCAGAATGAAAACTGAATTACTGTTACTGAAATTCCAGGCTGTTTGAGTTTATAATAATTCATTCGTAATGATCTGATGCACAACGCCTGGGATCACTAGGCACAGGATTGTCGTTTGAAGGTTACTCATTTCTGGATGATCCTATAGGCGACGCCTTCTCGATGTCGGCAGCCACTAAAAGCGGTGAAACTTTTCGGCTTCCATACAGATCTTCTTAACGGAAAGACGCGTTGAGCTTGGTGGAATAGAATTGGGGAGAAGAGGAGTTTGTGGCACAACTTGACGAGAAGAAGTGACCGGTTGATAGGACATGTTCTGAGGCATCAAGGGATCACAAATTTAGCATTGGAGGGCAGCGTGGAGGCTAAAAATCGTAGAGGGAGACCAAGAGACGAATACACTAAGCAGATTCAGAAGGATGTAGGTTGCAGTAGGTAGTGGGAGATGAAGAAACTTGCACAGGATAGGGTAGCATGGAGGGCTGCATCAAACCAGTCTCAGGACTGAAGACCACAACAACAACAACAACAACATTATACTAGAACTGACATGTGAGTACATTTTCACGCAATTTGGGTGCATAGATCCTGAGAAATCAGTACCCAGAACAACCACCTCTGGCCGTAATAACGGCCTTGATATGCCTGGGCATTGAGTCAAACAGAGCTTGGATGGCGTCTACAGGTACAGCTGCCCATGCAGCTTAAACACGATACCAAAGTTCATCAAGAGTAGTGACTGGCGTATTGTGACGAGCCAGTTGCTCGGCCACCATTGACCACACGTCAATGCGATCAAGAGGCGACCGATACGTGTAACCAATGGCACCCCATGTCATCACGCCCGGTGATACGCCAGTATGGCGATGACGAATACACGCTTCCAATATGCGTTCACTGCGATGTCGCCAAACACGGATGCGACCATCATGATGCTGTAGACAGAACCTGGATTCATCGGAAAACATGACGTTTTGCCATTCGTACACCCAGGTTCGTCGTTGAGTACACCATCGCAGGCGCTCCTGTCTGTGATGCATCGTCAAGGGTAACCGCAGCCATGGTCTCCGAGCTGATAGTCCATGCTGCTTCAAACGTCGTCGAACTGTTCGTGCAGATGGTTATTGTCTTGCGAACGTCCTCATCTGTTGACTCAGGGATCGAGACGTGGCTGCACGATCCGTTACAGCCATGAGGATAAGATGGCTGTCATCTCGACTGCTAGTGATACGAGGACTTTGGGATCTAGCACGGCGTTCCGTATTACCCTCCTGAACCCACCGATTCCGTATTAAGCTAACAGTCATTGGATCTCGACCAACGGGAGGAGTAATTTTGGCGATAGAATAGATCGCAATCGCGATAGGCTACACTCCGACCTTTATCAAAGTCGGAAACGTGATGGTACGCATTTCTCCTCCTTACACGAGGCATCACAACAACGTTTCACCAGGCAACGCCGGTGAACTGCTGTTTGTGTATGAGAAATCGGTTGGAAACTTTCCTCATGTCAGCACGTTGTAGGTGTCGCCACCGGCGCCAACCTTGTGTGAATGCTCTGAAAAGCTAATCATTTGCATGTCACAGCATCTCCTTCGTGTCGGTTAAATTTCGCGTCTGTAGCACGTCATCTTCGTGTTGTAGCAATTTTAATGGCCAGTAGTGTAAATGCAATGACGGATAAAGACTCGCAACATCAAGAAGTAGTTGTGCGTCATAAACAAAAGTTGGTAGGAGTGTTTCTACTTCTGAAAGATTGTATCTATTGAAATGTCGCGCCAGTTGCATAAGACTGCCGCTAGTGGCGCCACTAAGAGGATTCAGGTGAGGTTTGTTGTAAATGCACTGTGTAGCGGCAGTGAGCCTTACTTACCTTACAGACTGGACATGGTGAGTCGATTTAGTCAAGAATTACTTTAAGATGACACGTCATTGAGCTAGAACGAGGTCGTGTGGTAGGGCTACGAAAAGCTGGATGTTCCTTCCGCGATACTGCGGAAAGACTTGGCGGGAGTGTAGCCACTGTACATGACTGGTGTCAGCGGTGATGACGAAAATGAACGGTCAGAAGAAGCCCGGTCTCTGCACGGCCATGTGGCTCTACCGAGAGGGAAGACCATGGTGTTCGGCGTATGGCTCTGGCGCATCGTACTGCATCTGCAGCAGGAATCCGAGCAGCAATTGGCACCACAGTGACACAACGAAAATTTAAAAAAGGGCTTACCTCAAGGATAGCAGGAAGCCGGACGCCCTCTAGCGCGCGTTTCACTGACCTCAAACCACCGGAATTTGCGACTTCCGTGGTGTCACGCGAGAGCTCATTGTAGAGCAGGATGGAGGGCTTTTGTGTATTCTGATGAAAGCTAATTCTGTTTCGGTGCCAGTGATGGCCGTGTGTTGGTTACAAGGAGGCCACTTGAGAGGTTCCAATCAACCTGTCTGCGTGCTACACACACTGCACCTACACCTGGTGTTATGATCTGGCGTGTGATATCGTATGACAACATGAGCACTCTCGAGGTTATCACGCGCATCGTGACTGAAATTTGTACGTCAGTCTGGTCATTCAACCTGCTGTGCTACAATTCATGAAGAGCATTCTTGAGATTTTTTCCCAACAGGATAATGATCTGAAACTTCCTGACAGATTAAAGCGGTGTCCGGACAGAGACTCGAACTCGGGACCTTTGTCTTTCGCGGGCAAGTGCTCTACCAGCTGAGCTACCCAAGCATGACTCACGCCCCGTCCTCACAGCTTCAATTCTGCCAGTACCTTATCTCCTACCTTCCAAACTTCACAGAAGCTCATCTGCAAACCTCGCAGAACTAGCACTCCTGAAAGAAAGGATATTGCGGAGACATGGCTTTTTCCCGAGGACATGCAGCTTTACTGTATGATTAAATGATGATGGCGTCCTCTTGGGTAAAATATTCCGGAGGTAAAATAGTCCCCCATTCGGATCACCGGGCGGGGACTACTCAAGAGGACGTCGTTATCAGGAGAAAGAAAATTGGCGTTATACGGATCGGAGCGTGGAATGTCAGATCCCTTGATCGGGCAGGTAGGTTAGAAAATTTAAAAAGGGAAATGGATAGGTTAAAGTTAGATATAGTGGGAATTAGTGAAGTTCGGTGGCAGGAGGAACAAGACTTTTGGTCAGGCGAATACAGGGTTATAAATACAAAGTCTAATAGGGGTAATGCAGGAGTAGGTTTAATAATGAATAAAAAATAGGAATGCGGGTAAGCTACTACAAACAGCATAGTGAACGCATTATTGTGGCCAAGATAGACACGAAGCCCACGCCTACTACAGTACTACAAGTTTATATGCCGACTAGCTATGCAGATGCAGAGATGGAAGAAATGTATGATGAAATAAAAGAAATTATTCAGATAGTGAAGGGAGACGAAAATTTAATAGTCATGAGTTACTGGAATTCGGTAGTCGTAAAAGGGAGAGAAGGAAACGTAGTAGGTGAATATGGGTTGGGGGGAAGAAATGAAAGAGGAAGCCGCCTGGTAGAATTTTGCACAGAGCACAACTTAATCATAGCTAACACTTTGTTCAAGAATCATGAAAGAAGGTTGTATACATGGAAGAAGCCTGGAGATACTGACAGGTTTCAGATTGATTATATAATGGTAAGACAGAGATTTAGGAACCAGGTTTTAAATTGTAAGACATTTCCAGGGGCAGTTGTGGACTCTGACCACAATCTATTGGTTATGAACTGTAGATTAAAACTGAAGAAACTGCAAAAAGTTGGGAATTTAAGGAGATGGGACCTGGATAAACTGAAAGAACCAGAGGTTGTACAGAGTTTCAAGGAGAGAATAAGGGAAGAATTGACAGGAATGGGGGAAAGAAATACAGTAGAAGAAGAGTGGGTAGCTTTGAGGGATGAAGACAGCAGAGGATAAAGTAGGTAAAAAGACGAGGGCTGCTAGAAATCCTTGGGTAACAGAAGAAATATTGAACTTAATTGATCAAAGGAGAAAATATAAAAATGCAGTAAATGAAGCAGGCAAAAAGGAATACAAACTTCTCAAAAATGAGATAGACAGGAAGTGCAAAATGGCTAAGCAGGGATGGCTAGAGGACAAATGTAAGGATGTAGAGGCTTGTCTCACCAGGAGTAAGATAGATACTGTCTACAGGAATATTAAAGAGACGTTTGGAGAAAGGAGAACCACTTGTATGAATATCAAGAGCTCAGATGGAAACCCAGTTCTAAGCAAAGAAGGGAAAGCAGAAAGGTGGAAGGAGTATATAGAGCGTCTATACAAGGGCGATGTACTTGAGGACAACATTATGGAAATGGAAGAGGATGTAGATGAAGATGAAATGGGAGATACGATACTGCGTGAAGAGTTTGACAGAGCACTGAAAGATCTGAGTCGAAACAAGGCCCCGGGAGTAGACAACATTCCATTAGAACTACTGACAGCCTTGGGAGAGCCAGTCCTGACAAAACTCTACCATCTGGTGAGCAAGATGTATGAGACAGGCGAAATACCTTCAGACTTCAAGAAGAATATAATAATTCCAATCCCAAAGAAAGCAGGTGTTGACAGATGTGAAAATTACCGAACTATCAGTTTAATAAGTCACGGCTGCAAACTACTAACGCGAATTCTTTACAGACGAATGGAAAAACTAGTAGAAGCCAACCTCGGGGAAGATCAGTTTGGATTCCGTAGAAATATTGGAACACGTGAAGCAATACTGACCTTACGACTTATCTTAGAAGCTAGATTAAAGAAAGGCAAACCTACGTTTCTAGCATTTGTAGACTTAGAGAAAGCTTTTGACAATGTTGACTGGAATGCTCTTTTTCAAATTCTGAGGGTGGCAGGGGTAAAATACAGGGAGCGAAAAGCTATTTACAATTTGTACAGAAACCAGATGGCAGTTATAAGAGTCGAGGGACACAAAAGGGAAGCAGTGGTTGGGAAGGGAGTGAGACAGGGTTGTAGCCTCTCCCCGATGTTATTCAATCTGTATATTGAGCAAGCAATGAAGGAAACAAAAGAAAAATTCGGAGTAGGTATTAAAATCCATGGAGAAGAAATAAAAACTTTGAGGTTTGCTGATGACATTGTAATTCTGTCAGAGACAGCAAAGGACTTGGAAGAGCAGTTGACCGGAATGGATAGTGTCTTGAAAGGCTGTTTATAGACGACGTGACCCACCAACCACTCTGAGGAATCTACGCCGAATCGCCGTTGAGGAGTGGGACAATGTGGAGCAACAGTGCCTCGATGAACTTGTGGATAGTATGCCACGATGCATACAGGCATGCATCAATCCAAGAGGACGTGCTGATAGATATTGGAGGTATCGGTGTGCACAGCAATCTGGAGTCCGCTGCTCGTGGTCGTGCGGTAGCGTTCTCGCTTCCCACGCCCGGGTTCCCGGGTTCGATTCCCGGCTGGGTCAGGGATTTTCTCTGCCTCGTGATGACTGGTTGTTGTGTGCTGTCCTTAGGTTAGTTAGGTTTAAGTAGTTCTAAGTTCTAGGGGACTGATGACCCTAGATTTTAAGTCTCATAGTGCTCAGAGCCATTTGAAGCAATCTGGACCACCTCCTCTGAAAGTCTCGCTGTATGGTGGAACAACGTTTAATTGCTGGTTTTTATGAGGAATAAAAAGGACAGAAAAATGTTTATGTTTATCGCTTTTCCAATTTTCAGTACAGGTTCCAGAACTCTCGGAAGCGAGGAGATACAAAACTTTTTTTGATCTGTGTATATTCGATGTTACAAAATTTCTCTTCTTCAGAAACGCTTTTTATGCCATTTCCAGTCTTAATTTTACTCGTATATCGTGTCTGTTTCGGGTACCATCAGTTATTATGCTACCGAAATAGCAAAACTCATCGAGTACTTTTAATGTCTAATTTCACAATCTAATATCGTCAGCATGACCTGATTTAATTTGACTACATTCCGTTATCCTCGTTTTGCTTTTGTTGATGTTCATCTTACGTTCTCCTTTCAAGACAGTGTCCATACCAGAATGAGATTTTCACTCTGCAGCGGAGTGTGCGCTGATATGAAACTTCCTGGTAGATTAAAACTGTGTGCCGGACCGAGACTCGAACTCGGGACCTTTGCCTTTCGCGGGAAAGTGTTCTACCAACTGAGCTACCCAAGCACGACTCACGCCCCGTCCTCATAGCTCTACTTCTCTTTCGTTTCAATATCCAAATCGTTCAACTGCTCTTCCAAGTCCTTCGTTGTATCTGATAGAACGTCATCGGCACACTTCAAAGTTTGTACTTCTTTTCCCTGAACTTTAAGTCCTTTCCCAAATGTTTCTTTGTTTTCCTTTACTCCTTCCCCAATGTACAGTCCGAATAATATCTCGGATAGGCTACAATCCTGTCTCACTCCCTTCTCAATCGCTGCTCACCTTTCATGTTCTTCAGCTCTTATAACTGTCACCTGCTGTCTGGATAAGTTTTTTATAACCTTGCTTCCTGTATTTTACGCCTGCTACCTTCAGCTTATCCCTAATGATTCCCGTAGTTTCCCCCACAGATGAATGTGTCTCTGACATCTGTACTGAATCATTGTGTTAGGGAAACCATTCCTTGATGTGTAAAGGTTTTTATTGTAAATGTTCATTGCTTCGGAATGATTTGTTTTGGTCTTGTGAGCGTGCAACCAGGTGACTCTCTTCAGAAAAACAGTTCCAAACCGTGAATAGTAGGAGTTCACCACTTACGCAAAAGCATTACCGACGTTTCTGAGATTTTTCCCATCCCATTGTTTGCATTGGGGAAAGAGTAATGGAGGCACATTATCACGTATCTGTAACTAATAAAGGCCGAAACTGAACTATGCACCGAGTATCAGAATGTTATTTTGACGGTGGAAACAAGATCATTACCGTTCGCTTAAAGAGGTGTTGGTAAAGATATACACTGTTATAACACCTGTCAGTGAACAGAGAGTGGTCCTTACCTGCTAAAATGCCAAGGAGTCATGGGACAACATCGGTTACAGCGTTGTCCTTCATAGCAGAATACTTCAAATCTCCAAATGTACCCTGACTGTGCCTCTGGAAGCGTGTGTAGCTTTACTCTACATCTGTGTGGTCTCTGTGGCAAATATTGTTTCCGAAATGGACACATCCTTTCATCAGCCGCGATGTTACATTTCGGTTGGCACCCATTTTTGCAAAACTGATATATCTCCTCATACAAAGGAATTCAGCAGGTGTAAGATGGAACTCTTCTGAGCAGGATTATGACGGAATTCGCAGTGTAGGTATCGGATTTTGTGGATAAGTTCCTGTCAACCTTGTCTTCCAGATGTCCCTTAACGACTTCTTTAACCCTTTACGTCCTGGATCGAAATCGCACAGTTACTTTCTTGTTGCATATCTTAAATATCCACACTGTCACAGGGCGTTGAAATAGAGTAACGGCGGCAGATGAAAATTTGTGCCCGACCGGGGTTCAAACGTGGACCTCCTGCGTACTAGGCGGACGCGCTGACCATTGCACTATCGGGACACAACGGCCAACCTCGCAGTAGGACCTATCTACACACGCTCCTCGTCAGACGTAAATTCGCATCTTTGCCGCATACCACAAACACAGTACCCCGCTGTCCATTATTCCACTCGCTCGCAGCCACACTGTATTCCCGCGAGGGTTTGGAAGATGTGCGTCTAGCACTGAAAACTTTTGATGGTCCGTCGAGACCTGAAAAATTACACAGGATGTTTCAGGAGGAATAGTAAATATTGTAGAAGGTGGTGGCGTTGCCCCACCACCAAAATACTTCAAATCTCCAAAGGTACCCTGACTGTGCTTCTGGAAGCGTGTGTAGCTTTACTCCACATCTGTGTGGTCTCTGTGGCAAATATTGTTTCCGAAATGGACACATCCTTTCATCAGTCGCGTTGTTACATTTCTGTTGGCACCCATATTTGCACCACTGATCTATCTTCTCATACAAAGACAGTACTCTGAATAATGGATCGAACCCTAGCTCGCCTTTAGCTTTCATTTAGTTATTGTCATTTAGGTGGATGTTTGAAAGTATCACCAGAAACCTGTTTCTGCTCATCATGTTTGGACAGAAACTGCAAGACACCATTTTGTTTGTGCTCCAATGATCTGAAACTGCTTCGCAACACTCATACGCAAAACGGTAGCACTAACATTGTTCTAGAAGTTGGACCGTTATGGAATACGAGGAGTAGCCCACAACCGGTTCACCTCTTACTTTAACAACAGACAGCAAAAGGTCATTATTCACAGTGTTGAGAATGGCTGTGATGTGGAGTCTGAGTGGGCTACGGTCAAATGTGGGGTGCCCCAGCGGTCAGTGCTTGGGCCGCTCCTGTTCTTTATTTATGTAAACGGTATGCCTTCTATAACCCGGGCCGGTGAAACATGTCACTTGACAGCTAGCGTGCGGTTGGCTAAACTGCGATTGCGAGGTTGCAATAGCTGCCACAGCACACGCCCACAACTCCGAAGTACGTTTTGTAAATGTGAGCTACAATCAATCTTTATACGTAATTGCAACAAAGTACAATTTTCTAACAATGGAGAGAAAGACGACGTCTGATAGTATACGAAACTGGGAAATAAAAACGCCTGAAGCAATAACAATCTCTATGAAAAGTCGTTCCAAATTGTTACCGTAATAGGTGCACGTAAAACGTCGTATAATAATGTAAAAGTATGCATACCAAAGAACACCCTATCCACAGTCATAGAAAGAAATTAAACAAAACATGTATAGCCTACCAGATTGCAGAGAGAAAGAATTAATTCTGTATACGTTTACACTCACCAGTTTTCGATGTCAACGGCGCAAGTCCATCCAGTTCTCCTTCATTATCATTGGAATCGGCGTGAAAAACGTCGTTTTCGTCATCATCATCATCATCATCATCATTAAGAGAAATCACTAACTGTTCGTTTTCATTTATAACGCCATCTATAGTCTGTGCTTCTCTTGTGAGTTAAGTTATTGATATGAAATTGTAACAGCATGGTTGTGTTATCCACAGAATTTGGTATACAATGTGTGCAATGATGGATTAATATTTAATCGTACTTCTTCAGATACAAAGAGTGTGTGTATGACGTATCGCATGCAGCGTTTTAAGGTACAAGGCTCGCTCGTCCCAGTAACCCGTCCCAGTAACCAGCGTCAGCTGCACCAGCGTGAGAACCAAGACATGCGCTCCTCACGGCTCCACAGCAAGCCACGCTTTCAATGCAAGATCACAGCTCGTAACAGTTTGATACGTCACACAGTCAAACAAGAAGGCATGGTGAAGGACCATTGTATACTGCAGATATCAGCAGTCTTACTGATTTGAAATATGAACGGTAAACGTTTCAGACAAGATTAGAATAGGAGCTGGACAAGAATTCTAAAGATTGTGTTTGTCGGTAATATAACCATTGAAGAGGTACTGAATTGAATTGGGGAGATAAGATGTTTACGGAAAAAACTGACTAAAATGAGGGATTGGTTGATACAACCCATCTTGAGGCATCAAGGATTTGTCAGTTTACTAATTGAATAAAGTTTACCGGGTTAAAATTGTAGATGGAGACAGTGGCTGACTGCAGTAAATAGATTCAAGTGGATTTAGGATCAGGTACTTCTACTGAGGTGAAGGGGATTGCTCGATATTAGTGTGGAGAGCTACACTATGTGATCAAAAGTATCCAGACGCCACCAAAAACATACGTTTTTCATATTAGGTGCATTGTGCTCCCACCTACTGCCAGGTACTCCATATTAGCGATCTCAGGAGTCATTAGACATCGTGAGAGATCAGAATGGCCGGCTGCGGTAGCCGAGCGGTTCTAGGCGCTTCAGTCCGGAAGCATGCGACTGCTACGGTCGCAGGTTCGAATCCTGCCTCGGGCATCGGTGTGTGATGTCTTTAGGTTAGTTAGGTTTAAGTAGTTCTAAGTTCTGGGGGACTGATGACCTCAGATGTTAAGTCCCATAGTGCTCAACTCTAAATATAGATAAACGTAAATTAATGCAGATGAATAGGGAAAAGAATCTTGTAACGTTTGAGTACTCCATTAGTAGTGTAGCGCTTGACACATTCACGTCGATTAAATATTTGGACGTAACATTACAGAGCGATATGAAGTGGTACAAGCATGTAATGGCAGTTGTGGGGAAGGCGGATAGTCGTCTTCGGTTCATTAGTAGAATTTTGGGAAGATGTGGTTCACCTGTAAAGGAGACCGCTTATAAAACAATAATACGATCTATTCTTGAGTACTGCTCGAGCGTTTGGGACCCCTATCAGGTCGGATTGAGGGAGGACATAGAAGCAATTCAGAGGCGGGCTGCTAGATTTGTTACTGGTAGGTTTGATCATCACGCGAGTGTTACGGAAATGCTTCAGAAACTCGAGTGGGAGTCTCTGGAGGAAAGGAGGCGTTCTTTTCGTGAATCGCTACTGGGGAAATTTAGAGAACCAGCATTTGAGGCTCACTGCAGTACAGTTTTACTGCGGCCAAGTTATATTTCGCGGAAAGACCACAAAGATAAGATAAGAGAGATTAGGGCTCGTACAGAGGCATATAGGCAGTCATTTTTCCCTCGTTCTGTTTGGGAGTGGAACAAGTAGAGAAGATGCTAGTTGTGGTACAAGGTACCCTCCGCCACGCACCGTATGGTGGATTAAGGAGTGTGTATGTAGATGGAGCGCCATTTGAGCTAGATCAGAATGGGACGCTCCGCGGAAATGACGGACTCGAACGTGGTCAGGTGATTGGGTGTCACTTGTGTCATGCGTCTGTACTCGAGATTTCCACACTCCTAAACATCCCTAGGTCCACTGTTTCCGGTGTGATAGTGAAGTGGAAAAGTGAAGGGACACGTACAGCACAAAAGAGTACAGGCCGACCTGGTCTGCTGACTGACAGAGACTGCCGACAATTGAAGAGGGTCGTAATGTGTAATAGGGAGACATTTATCCAGACCATATCACGGGAATTCCAAGCTGCATCAGGATCCGCTGCAAGTACTATGACAGTTAGGCGGGAGGTGAGAAAACTTGCATTTCATGTTCGAGTGGCTGCTCATAAGCCACACTTCACGCCGGTAAATGCCAAACGACGCCTCGCTTGGTGTAAGGAGCGTAAACATTGGACGACTGAACAGTGGAAAAACGTCCTGTGCAGTGACGTATCACGGTACACACTGTGGCGATCCGATGGCAGGGTGTGGGTATGGCAGATGCCCGGTGAACATCGTCTGCCAGCGTGTGTGGTGCCAATAGTAAAATTCGGAGGTGGTGATGTTATGGTGTGGTCGTGTTTTTCATGGACTGGGCTTGCACCCCTTGTTATTTTGCGTGGCACTATTACAGCACAGGCCTACATTGATGTTTAAGCACCTTCTTGCTTCCCACTGTTGAAGAGCAATTTGGGGACGCCGATTGCATCTTTCAACACGATCGAGTACCTGTTCATAATGCACAGCCTGTGGCGGAGTGGTTACACGACTATAACATCCCTGTAATGGACTGGCCTGCACAGAGTTCCGACCTGAATCCTATAGAACACCTTTGAGATGTTTTCGAACGCCGACTTCGTGCCAGGCCATATCGACCGACATCGACTCCTCTCCTCAGTGCAGCACTCCGTGAAGAATGGGCTGTCATTCCCCGAGAAACCTTCCAGCACCTGATTTGACGTACACCTGCGAGAGTGCTAGCTGTCATCATGGCTAAGGGTGAACCAACACCGTATTGAATTCCAGCATTACAGATGGGAGGGCGCCACGAACTTGTAAGTCCTTTTCAGCCAGGTGTCCGGGTACTTTTGATCACATAGTGTATATCGAACCGATGTTCAGAGTGAAGACACAACCAGAATGGTCATTGATTGTTGTTACTCTCTCTCCCATACACACACCCTTCGAGATTATATAGGTTCCAGCGACTATGCATAAGTGAAGATGCTCGAATAGACAAACAGTCCAGTCACATTAATGTGACCATTGCCCATGTTCGACGTCAAAGTGCAATAATTCATTCACAGAGAGCAGGTGGCATCATTGTCAGTGGAGGGCATGTAAAGCGTGCCCGGGGATCACGGAAGCCAGCGCAGTCGTTGTCGTAACGCGGAAGTGGAGCGATTTATCTGAGGTCCAGAAGGGTGTGAAAATTGGTGAACGGGCCAGATGTGGAAGTATTTCAGAAATGGCTGCGTTTATAAACTGTTCGCATGCCACCACGGTTAAAAGAGCACGATCCAAACCCGGTGCGAGAGGCAACTGTGTTCCACCACAGGCCATAGATCATATACAAACGATGGCTGAGGAGATGTGAGAGGGCGTTTGGATGTGCAACTTTCGTGCAGCTGACTGTCCAGATGAACCAAGGGGCCACTAGCACAGTCTCCTTAACCACCGCTCAGCGAACGTTGCTGCGCGTGGGCCCCCATGTCTGGCGCCTGGTTCGTGCACCCATGCTTACTGCTGTTATGCCTCTCGCAGCTTTTGCTCTATCTGTCTGGCTAAAACGTGATTGACAAACGTGGGCCATTTCAAATGACGTGGTCTGCGACAGGTTTGCAGTCGAAACATTTCATTTGCTCTTTGATTTTGAATAATCTCAGTTTTATCGCCAGATCGTGTCTCGTACATGACAATTTATACACGTAAAAACGGTTGGTCACATACTACACTCGGTTGAGGTTATACAGGGTGATTCAAAAAGAATACCACAACTTTAAAAATGTGTATTTAACGAAAGAAACATAATATAACCTTCTATTATACATCATTACAAAGAGTATTTAAAAAGGTTTTTTTTTCACTCAAAAACAAGTTCAGAGATGTTCAATATGGCCCCCTCCAGACACACGAACAATATCAACCCGATACTCCAACTCGTTCCACACTATCTGTGGCATATCAGGCGTAGCAGTTTGGATATCTGCTGTTATTTATCGTTTCAAATCATCAATGGTGGCTGGGAGAGGTGGCCGAAACACCATATCCTTAACATACCCCCATAAGAAAAAATCGCAGGGGGTAAGATCAGGGCTTCTTGGAGGCCAGTGATGAAGTGCTCTGTCACGGGCTGCCTGGCGGCCGATCCATCGCCTCGGGTAGTTGACGTTCAGGTAGTTACGGACAGATAAGTGCCAATGTGGTGGCGCTCCATCCTGCTGAAATATGAATTGTTGTGCTTCTTGTTCCAGCTGAGGGAACAGCCAATTCTCTAACATCTCCAGATACTGTAGTCCAGTTACAGTAGCACCTTCGAAGAAAAAGGGACTAAAAACTTTATTGGCTGAAATGGCACAGAAAACATTCACCTTAGGCGAGTCACGTTCATACTGAGTTGTTTCCCGCGGATTCTCAGTGCCCCATATACAGACATTGTGACGGTTGACTTTCCCGTTAGTGTGGAAAGTTGCTTCATCACTAAACACAATCTTTGAAACGAAAGATTCATCTGTTTCCATTTGAGCAAGGATAAAATCACAGAAATCGATTCTTTTAATCTTATCAGCTGCAGACAGTGCTTGAACCAATTTCAGACGATAAGGTTTCATAACTAACCTTTTTCGTAGGACTCTCCATACAGTTGATTGTGGAATTTGCAGCTCTCTGCTAGCTCTGCGAGTCGATTTTCCTGGGCTGCGAACAAATGCTTGCTGGATGCGTGCTACATTTTCATCACTCGTTCTCGGCCGTCCAGAACTTTTCACTTTGCACAAACACCCATTCTCTGTAAACTGTTTATACCAACGTTTAATAGACCACCTATCAGGAGGTTTAACACCATACTTCGTTCGAAATGCACGCTGAACAACTGTCGTCGATTCACTTCTGCCGTACTCAGTAACACAAAAAGCTTTCTGTTGAGCGGTCGCCATCTTAGCATCAACTGCCGCTGACGCCTAGTCAACAGCGCCTCAAGCGAACAAATGTACAACTAAATGAAACTTTATAGCTCCCTTAATTCGCCGACAGATAGTGCTTAGCTCTGCCTTTTGTCGTTGCAGAGTTTTAAATTCCTAAAGTTGTGGTATTCTTTTTGAATCACCCTGTATACTAGGATGATGATTTTCGAGTGCAGTAACCTAAAGTTCACGTGTGGCAAAAATACACAAAAAAGTTTTGCATCACCCCAGTTCCCACAACTCCTGAAGATAGACGTTGACTGTGGACATTGTATCACAGACACAGTCCCTTTGACTGTTCAGAGATGTCGCTCAACCCGCCCAAACATGTAAACAACCATGTATGAGAAGCGCTATTAGACGGAGGCGGTCCGACAGCCGATTAGTTCCAGTCATTCCACCAGGAAGGAGGTACACGGCTCATGTTGTCTGTGGTTCAACCATGCGGTTCGATCGCGTCCGCATTGTTACCTTGTGCCAGGGAGGGCTCTGAATAAGGAAGTGTCCAGGCGTCTCGGAGTGAACCAAAGCGATGTTGTTCGGACATGGAGGAGATACAGAGAGAGAGGGGAAATGTCGATGACATGCCTCGCTCAGGCCGCCCAAGGGCTACTCCTGCAGTGGAGCACCGCTACCTACGGATTATGGCTCGGTGGAAACATGACAGCAACGTCACCATGTTGAATAATGCTTTTCGTGCAGCCACAGGACGTCGTGTTATGACTCCAACTGTGCACAATAGGCTGCATGATGCGCAAATTCACTCCAGACTTCCATGGCGAGCTCCATCTTTGAAACCGCTACCCCATGCAGCGCGGTACAGATGGGGCCCAACAACATGCCGAATGGACCGTTCAGGGTTTGCATAAAGTTCTGTTCACTGATGATATACGCCTTCAACCAGACAGTCGTCGGAGACGAGTTTGGAGGCAACCCAGTCAGGCTGAATGCCTTAGACACGACGTACGCCGCTGGTGGTCATGGAAGGCGCCGTAACAGCTGTACGATACGTGAATGCCATCCTCCGACCGATAGTGCAACCACATCAGCAGCATATTGGGTAGGCATTCGTCTTCATGGACGACCATTCGCGCGCTCATCGTAAATGACTTCGTTCAGGATAACGACATCGCTCGACTAGAGTGGCCAGCATGTTCTCCAGATATGAACCCTATCGAACATGCCTGGGAGGGATTGAAAAGGGCTGTTTATGGACGACGTGACCGACTAACCACTCTGAGGGATCTACGCTGAATCGCCGTTGAGGCTTGGGACAATCTGGACTAGCAGTGCCTTGATGAACATGTGGATAGTATGCCACGACGAATACAGGCACGCATCAGCGCAAGAGGACGTGCTACTGGGTATTAGATGTACCGGTGTATACAGCAACCTGTACAACCACCTCTGAAAGTCTCACTGTATGGTGGTAGAACATGCAATATGTGGGGTTCATGAGCAGTAAAAAGGGTGGAAATGATGTTTATGTTGATCTCTATTCCAAATTTCCGTACAGGTTCCGGAACTCTCGAAATAGAGGTTACGCATAACTTTTCTTGATGTGTGTATGTATAATTGGCACAGTTACGGTATATTGTTGTCAAATCACTGTCCTTGAAACCTAAGAGTCAAGTATATCCGCAAACGATGTGCACAGTAAGTTTAATTTGGAAGTAGCACAGTTCAGAATCTGATACTGTTGTCACAGTGAGCATTATTTTAGTTTGGCGTAATCAGTGAAACTAATTACATATCCACTGTTCCATTACCTATTTAAAACAGTTACTAAATTTCCGAATGACCTAACAGATGCGAAATTTAGAAAAACCTTGGCATATCTTACGGGTTTTAATTTGTGGTAAGTCATTTGCGGTACGTTTCCCTTAATGGTTCAAAATGGTTCAATTGGTTCTGAGCCATATGGAGCTTAACGTCTGAGGTCATTAGTCCCCTAAAACTTAGAACTACTTAAATCTAACTAACCTAAGGACATCACACACATCCATGCCCCAGGCAGGATTCGAACCTGCGACCGTAGCGGTCGCGCGTTGCCAGACTGTAGCGCCTAGAACCGCTCGGTCACTCCGGCCGGCCCTTGATGGCGGACGTAGATCTTGGACATTTTATAATCTTCCGCAGTCTGTCACAAATAGCCTCCGAGGAACCTCTTGCATAAGGTTACAATAGTTAGAACCACTGTTGTTGCTCGCTGGCTCTTTACTAATTACAATTGAAGATTTACATTTCTCAGTAACTATATAGTGTAGGGAGATCCTTCTGAAGTTCTAGATACAACAGTAATTGCCATTGAATTATGCTGTTTAGTTTGCTGAAATGTGGGATTCTACTTCAGTGACAACCTTTTAACTAAGAATGCTAATTACTATGAATTCATTGAGTGCAATAGTGCCTAATATTTATAAACATTAGCTGTATAAATGCTTGACTTATTTATATATATTTTTGATCTACTTTATAAGAAATTTAGCAATCACTTGTATATTTACATAAAACAATGATTAGGAAATCTGAAACTACTATTCGTAATTCGCGCTGTTATTAAGTAAACTAGTTTCACTAATGGATACTAATTAATCAAAAGAATGTAGCAGATGACAAAATTAATGTGGACAACCCTCATTCAAGTATTTGATGTTTTTGGCAGTGCGCCGATGCCATATAAATGATCATATCGAAGATGTTCGGCAGAAGGAAACACAATTATTTTGAGGAAATAAAAACAAAACAGCATGTTTTACTTTTCAAATATAAAAATTACTCAATTAATTCTGCAGTAATCACGTGAATTTCTGCTACGTTATTGGTCACGTGGGTGACAGCTTATTTTAACACCTATGAAAGAAAATTGGATACATACATCCATAATGATGAAACTTCCTGGCCGATTAAAACTGTGTGCCCGACCGAGACTCGAACTCGCGACTTTTGCCTTTCGCGGGCAAGCGCTCTACCAACTGAGCTACCGAAGCACGACTCACGCCCCGTCCTCACAGCTTTATTTCTGCCAGTATCTCGTCTCCTACCTTCCAAACTTTACAGAAGCTCTCCTGCGAAAGTTTCATATCAGCGCACACTCCGCTGCAGAGTGAAAATCTCATTCTGGAAACATCCCCCAGGCTGTGGCTAAGCCATGTCTCCGCTATATCCTTTCTTTCAGGAGTGCTAGTTCTGCAAGGTTCGCAGGAGAGCTTCTGTAAAGTTTGGAAGGTAGGAGACGAGATACTGGCAGAAGTAAAGCTGTGAGTACCGGGCGTGAGTCGTGCTTCGGTAGCTCAGATGGTAGAGCACTTGCCCGCAAAAGGCAAAGGTCCCGAGTTCGAGTCTCGGTCGGGCACACAGTTTTAATCTGCCAGGAAGTTTCATATCAGCGCACACTCCGCTGCAGTGTGAAAATCTCATTCTGGATCCATAATGATGTTGAATTCAGTTAATTACTCAACTCCACACGTTAATTCGCTATGTTTAGTATAATAAACGTAACACACATAACTTATTTGAATGAAAACAAGCAAAAGGGAACTTATATTGCAGTAAAAATGAATAATAAGTGTCGTTTGTGAACCATACAGTGCAGTATCTTCATACCAGCCTCAGTACTATAACAGTTAAACCAGTATTTCTGAAATTATTTTTTGACTCCTATATTATTTCAATCCACACTGTCGAAACACATCAGACAGTTACTTCAAACGATCAGTGCATGTTCACCTATCACGCCATACACACCACTCCCTCGCTGATTTATCCTATGGTCTAGCACAGTCGTCGCACCTTCCTCTTTGTCTCTTTCTTTCCTCTTGTGGCACGTTTACAGTCTCTTCCATTCCACAGAGTTGAAGTCCGCGCCTCCCGATCGCCTTAGGTACCTACGGTGTTTGACATCTCCTTAGTATCCCAAACAAAATTGGTTAGGAAAGTAGTTCTCTTCATGGCTTTGTCTTCATTTTTATCGAATTTATCGAAATAGAAACGGAATTGTGACAACTGTCAGCCATAGAAACAATGTGGATAGCAAGCGAGGTGGCGGAGTGGCTGGCACACTGTATTCTCATCCTGGTGGACGACGGTTCAAACCTACGCCAGGCCATCCTGATTTAAGTTTTCCGTGATTTACCTAAGTCGCTTCAAGCAAATGCCGGGGTGGTTCCTTTGGAAGGGCACAACCGATTTACTTCCCTATCCTTGCCTCTCCTGCTGGGGCCGATGACGTTGCTCTTTGGTCCCCGATGTGGATAAACATATTTTTAAACTCTCCAATAACAGCCAATTTCAAACAACAATGATGAAATACCGATCTTTAAAGTGGAACTCGAAGCTATGCAAATTCATGTCTGTGGAAAACCCGTACGGGCGGCAATATAACTAAAAGGAAACTGTTGCGTGACGACTACGGACGACTGCTCAAGGGCTAAAGAATGGAAATTGTCACTTTGAAATAGTAACAGTAGAGACTGTGACATATATATATATATATATATATATATATATATATATATATATATATATATATATTCGGTGCCTACAGTGTCACACAAATTTTTATTCTTAAAGGGGATCACTTAAGACTATTTCCATAGGTTCCCCCTCATATTTCTCCCTCATATCACAAAACTGTCGTCTGATGTAGTACAAACTGAAAAAATAAATTCCTTTTAAAGTACAGTTTCGTATATAATTTATATTCAAAACCTTACACCTGTGTCACAGAACAAATTCTTCATCGAGAATACTTTGCACAAGTTTAATGGAACAAATGCTTCCGATAATTATTACAGTATTTAAAGAACATCAAAATACGAACAGGCTGAAATGAACAAAAAGTACATGTGACTATGTTAATCAATTCAACTGTAAAAAGCTAATGAGCATATTATTAGCAAAATGAGAAATACGTAAAAGTGAAATGCCAAAATAAGCACTTCTCAACTGGGAGTAAATCAAAACAATCAGACTGGCTGAAAGAGAGCACAATAACATGAGCCATGAACGAATAAGAGCTAAGCAACTAAGCAAATAAGAAAATAGGCAAAAATGAGATGCCAACAAAATGAGAGCTGGCCAAACTCGGTCGGCACTTACAGGGTGTTTCAAAAATGACCGGTATATTTGAAACGGCAATAAAAACTAAACGAGCAGCGATAGAAATACACCGTTTGTTGCAATATGCTTGGGACAACAGTACATTTCAGGCAGACAAACTTTCGAAATTACAGTAGTTACAATTTTCAACAACAGATGGCGCCGCGGTCTGGGAAACTCTATAGTACGATATTTTCCACATATCCACCATGCGTAGCAATAATATGGCGTAGTCTCTGAATGAAATTACCCGAAACCTTTGACAACGTGTCTGGCGGAATGGCTTCACATGCAGATGAGATGTACTGCTTGAGCTGTTCAATTGTTTCTGGATTCTGGCGGTACACCTGGTCTTTCAAGTGTCCCCACAGAAAGAAGTCACAGGGGTTCATGTCTGGCGAATAGGGAGGCCAATCCACGCCGCCTCCTGTATGTTTCGGATAGCCCAAAGCAATCACACGATCATCGAAATATTCATTCAGGAAATTAAAGACATCGGCCGTGCGATGTGGCCGGGCACCATCTTGCATAAACCACGAGGTGTCCGCAGTGAGGTCTAAGGCAGTTTGTACCGCCACAAATTCACGAAGAATGTCCAGATAGCGTGATGCAGTAATCGTTTCGGATCTGAAAAATGGGCCAATGATTCCTTTGGAAGAAATGGCGGCCCAGACCAGTACTTTTTGAGGATGCAGGGACGATGGGACTGCAACATGGGGCTTTTCGGTTCCCCATATGCGCCAGTTCTGTTTATTGACGAAGCCGTCCAGGTAAAAATAAGCTTCGTCAGTAAACCAAATGCTGCCCACATGCATATCGCCGTCATCAATCCTGTGCACTATATCGTTAGCGAATGTCTCTCGTGCAGCAATGGTAGCGGCGCCGAGGGGTTGCCGCGTTTGAATTTTGTATGGATAGAGGTGTAAACTCTGGCGCATGAGACGATACGTGGACGTTGGCGTCATTTGGACCGCAGCTGCAACACGGCGAACGGAAACCCGAGGCCGCTGTCGGATCACCTGCTGCACTAGCTGCGCGTTGCCCTCTGTGGTTGCCGTACGCGGTCGCCCTACCTTTCCAGCACGTTCATCCGTCACGTTCCCAGTCCGTTGAAATTTTGCAAACAGATCCTTTATTGTATCGCTTTTCGGTCCTTTGGTTACATTAAACCTCCGTTGAAAACTTCGTCTTGTTGCAACAACACTGTGTTCTAGGCGGTGGAATTCGAACACCAGAAAAATCCTCTGTTCTAAGGAATAAACCATGTTGTCTACAGCACACTTGCACGTTGTGAACAGCACACGCTTACAGCAGAAAGACGACGGACAGAATGGCGCACCCACAGACTGCGTTGTCTTCTATATCTTTCACACTTGCAGCGCCATCTGTTGTTGAAAATTGTAACTACTGTAATTTCGAAAGTTTGTCCGCCTGAAAATGTACTGTTGTCCCAAGCATATTGCAACAAACGGTGTATTTCTATCGCTGCTCGTTTAGTTTTTATTGCCGTTTCAAATATACCGGTCATTTTTGAAACACCCTGTATATACGGCTGCGCTCGTGGCGGCACCTCGCGGCCCGTACGCAACACGCACCCCTGCGACCGCAATGCACTCTTATCGCTCGCGGCTGGGTCTAGCGGCCCGTACGCAAGTTGTGCGATTGCTGTCGCAGGTCGACCCTTAATCTATGATGTTACAAGACCTAATTACTTTCTTTAATCGTCCCTTTGGCACGTAACACACTGCCCTTACAGTTGCCACGCTCGTACAGTCTCTTCTGCACACTCTCCCCAGTTCACAGTCACTGGGCCACGCTCTGTGGTCGGCTACAGTACCGTGTTTGCCCCGCCCCACTTGTTGGTCGGCCCGCCTGCTGGAGCCCCACGGGGCGGCTGTTGCAGGCTTCCAGGAGGTGCACCTGTCGCTGCTGGCCGGGTTCGCGCTGCTGGGCACGTTCGCCCGCCGCTACATGTACAGCTCGCTGGGCCTCAACATGCTGCTGGCCTCGCTGCTGCTCCAGTGGGCGCTGCTCTGCAACGGCTTCTACAACATCCTGCCTGAGGCCGGAGGCCGCTTCGTGGTCACCCTTGCAAGGTAATGGACGCTCCTCACGCTCCTGTGGCTAACTGCTGTAGAAGTTGGTCCCGTTACCACCAGTTGCTAGTGTCTAAGGCGCGAGCGGGCAACTGGTGGCCCCCGGGCTGCATCGCGGCAGAGGTCGGTTTCAATACGACGCACGGAAGTAATTCGTGTGTGTGTGTGTGTGTGTGTGTGTGTATATGTATGTATGTATGTATGTATGTATGTGTGTATGTGTGTGAGAGAGAGAGAGAGAGAGAGAGAGAGAGCGAGAAAGAGAGGCCAATATAATGTCCGTAAGAGGGCGAGTGTTGTGTTGTCAATACTAGAAATTCTGAAGAACAATATTGATGTTCAAAAATGTTCAAATGTGTGTGAAATCTTATGGGACTTAACTGCTAAAGTCATCAGTCCCTAAGCTTACACACTACTTAACCTAAATTATCCTAAGGACAAACACACACACACCCTTGCCCGAGGGAGGACTTCAACCTCCGCCGGGACCACCCGCACAGTCCATGATAGCGCCTGAGACCGCTCGGCTAATCCCGCGCGGCCAACAATTTTTTTTTCTTTATTGAATTTCGATTTCCCCCGAAGGGGGCGGGCTGGCAGCAGCTTACTATGCCGCTCTTCAGCCTACAGACTTTGTTGTAAAAAAAGAGAAGATAATATATAGTAAAAAACAGGCGACAAAATCGGAGACGAAGGGTAACATGGCGAAAAAAAAAATCGTGGAACTTAAAACACAGAACAAAGGGATGATGATGCTAATAAAATACATATGAAGCAGACAGGAAAAATAATAGACAGACAATTAAAAAAAAAAACACAGCGACAGTCTGGTTTCTGTTCGCAAAAGACATAAAATTCACACCCAGCGACAGCATGGTTTCTGTTCGCAACAAGGGAAATGACGAAACAACACTGGAACGCTGCACTAAAATATGACAAACCACAGCCGAGAGCAGGTGGGGGGAAACTGGTCAGATGATGGGAAAAGAAAAAAGGGGGGAAGGTGAGGAAAAGCGAAGGGGGGGAGGGGGAAAGCAGCCAATGGAGGATGAGGACCCATAAGAGGGGTGGGCGGTGCTGGGCAGACTCGACAGGGAGTGGGGAAGGCAGAGGAGGGGGAAGACAAATGGACTTGGGGGGGGGAGAAGGGATGTAGGGAGAGATTAGGCAGGGAGAAACGCATGATGGAAGGGGGGAAGAGGGAGCCCAGGGGAAGGACGGAGGAAAGGAGGGGGGGGGTGAGAATCAGAGTTGATAGGAGGGATAAATGGAGGGAGGGAGGGCATCATCTGTGAGGGGGGGTTGATGGAAGCCACCTTGGGAAAGGATATGAAGGGTGTAGAGATGGAGGGTAAGGGGGACACAACAGCGATGGCGTGGCAGAGAGCAGGGGTTACAGAGGAGAGGAGCAACCAGGGGGTGAGGGGGATCAAGGCGGCGGGAGGTGTAGAGGATGCGGATATGTTCGAGGAATAGGAACAGATGGGGGGAAGGAATGAGGTCATAGAGGTTCCGTGTGGGCGACAGGAGGCGTATATGGAAGGTGAGGCAAAGTGCATGATGCTCAAGGATCTGGAGGGACTTATAGAATTTGGGGGGGGGGGGGGGCGGCCAACAATATTAATGCTGGTCTAAATATTTTCAGTACTACCAATTACTACCAATAGGCATTGAGCCCGTGAGTACGAGTATTGTGACTCTAAAAATTCACCGGTTGTGCTCATTTTCCCTTTTGGTTTATGTACTGGGTGATCAAAAAGTCAGTATAAATTTGAAAACGTAATAAACCACGGAATAATGTAGATAGAGAGGTAAAAATTGACACACATGCTTGGAATGACATGGGGTTTAATTAGAACAAAAAAAATCACAAAATGTCCGACAGATGGCACTGGACAGCAAGACGTCAGTGACTGCTACCGTCATGGGTGAGAGGTAGGCCGATATGACACAGAATCTCATCATCCCCAGCCTGGCTGATAAACACCTGCTGGAACGAACGATGTTTATGCAGGATGGCTCTCCACCCCGTATTGCTAGACGCGTGAAAGATCTCTTGCACGTGTCGTTTGGTGATGATCGTGCGCTCAGCCGCCACTTTCGTCATACTTGGCCTCCCAGGTCCCCAGACCTCAGTCCGTGCGATTATTGGCTTTGGGGTTACCTGAAGTCGCAAGTGTAACGTGATCGACCGACATCTCTAGGGATGCTGAAAGACAACATCCGACATCAATGCCTCACCATAACTCCGGACATGCTTTACAGTGCTGTTCACAACATTATTCCTCGACTACAGCTATTGTTGAGGAATGATGGTGGACATATTGAGCATTTCCTGTAAAGAGCATCATCTTTGCTTTGTCTTACTTTGTTATGCTAATTATTGCTATTCTGATCAGATGAAGCGTCATCTGTCGGACATTTTTTGAACTTTTGTATCTTTTTGGTTCTAATAAAACCCCATGACATTCCAAGTATGTGTGTCAACTTGTACCTCTCTATCTACATTATTCTGTGATTTATTCAGTCTTCCAATTTATACTGACTTTTTGATCACCTGGTATAATACAGCCGACATATGTTAAGTGCGAGCGATTTAGACTTTCAAACCTTTTCAAATGAACAAAGGAAAATTGTAAGCGCGACTGAAAGTCTTAAGTGAGGATTGCTCACCTTAATTATATTTTTAATACGATTCTAAAAAAGCTGACACATTGTAACAAGTAGTAGACTGGTATTACCAAAACTGCACCCATGGCCCACTTATTTATTCATTTTTTGTTTGTGAACTCTCTAAATCTAGACGGCGTTGGCAGCCGTTATTACGTTTAGACGTGTCGAATGGTACCTCTAGTTTCTGTATGTTGTGTTTTTCACCAATTAAAGACAAGAAAATCAATAGCCACAAATAAAAAATTAAAAAAAAGCGTTTCATACCTTGGACCACATTCCCAGAAAAACGAGAAGGGAGACACTGTCGCAAGCCTCGGCTTGCGACCCCTGTCCAACCTGCCTCCGCCAGACCATAATCAGATCCCATAAAAAAAAGCTGGGAGAGTGGTAGATATAAGATATAAAAGTCCCTGGTTTCGATCCCGTGTTTTGTCAAATGTTTTTTTGCGATTCAAACGGCTAATAACCGTACCCCCTCGCACCCAATAAAAAAGGGTATCATGTTTGATTACTAATCAAAACGTCGTCGGTCCCGGGTTCGAAACCCATCATTGCTTAAATATTGATTAATAACCGTCCGAAGACTTCCGCCACAAGAAATCACCTTCGTTCTGCCAACACCCTTGTCAAAGAGGGCAGAGGGACGATGAGAGGTTAAGGGCACTCTTTTGTCCTTTGGGGTGCGAAATTGTCTTGTTGTTGTTGTTGGTGCGGTCTTCAGTCCAGACACTGGTTTGATGCAGCTCTCCATGCTACCCTATCCTGTGCAAGCTTCTTCATCTCCCAGTACCTACTGCAACATACATCCTTCTGAATCTGTTTACTGTATTCGTCTCTTGGTCTCCCTCTACGATTTTTACCCTCCACGCTGCCCTCCAATACTAAATTGCTGATCCCTTGATGCCTCAGAACATGTCCTGCCAACCGATCCCTTCTTCTAGTCAAGTAGTGCCACAAATTTCTCTTCTCTCCAAATCTATTCAATACCTCCTCATTAGTTATGTGGTCTACCCATCTAATCTTCAGCATTCTTCTGTAGCACCACAATTCGAAAGCTTCTATTCTCTTCTTGTCCAAACTATTTATCGTCCATGTTTCACTTCCATACATGGCTACACTCCATACAAATACTTTCAGAAACGACTTCCTGACACTTAAATCTATACTCGATGTTAACAAATTTCTCTTCTTGAGAAACGCTTCCTTACCATTGCCAGTCTATATTTTATATCCTCTCTACTTCGGCCGTCATCAGTTATTTTGCTCCCCAAATAGCAAAACTCATTTGCTACTTTAAGCATCTCATTTCCTAATCTAATTCCCGCAGCATCACCCGATTTAATTCGACTACATTCCATTATCCTCGTTTTGCTTTTGTTGATGTTCATCTTATATCTTCCTTTAAAGACACTGTCCATTCCGTTCAACTGCTCTTCCAAGTCCTTTGCTGCCTCTGTCAGAATTACAATGTCATCGACGAACCTCAAAGTTTTAATTTCTTCTCCATGCATTTTAATTCCTACTCCGAATTTTTCTTTTGTTTCCTTTACTGCTTGCTCGATATACAAATTGAACAACATCGGTGATAGGCTACAAGCCTCTCTCACTCCCTTCCCAACCGCTGCTTTCATTTCATGTCCTTCGACAATTATAACTCCCATCTGGTTTCTGTACAAATTGTAAATAGCCTTTCGCTCCCTGTATTTTACCCCTGCCACCTTCAGAATTTGAAAGAGTATTTCAGTCAACATTGTTAAAAGCTTTCTCTAAGTCTACAAATGCTAGAAACCTAGGTTTGCCTTTCCTTAATCTATTTTCCAAGATAAGTCGTAGAATCAGTATTGCCTCACGTGTTCCAACATTTCTACGGAATCCAAACTGATCTTCTCCGAGGTCTGCTTCTACCAGTTTTTCCATTCGTCTGTAAAGAATTCGCGTTAGTATTTTGCAGCCGTGGCTTATTAAACTGATAGTTCAGTAATTTTCACATGTGTCAACACCTGCTTTCTTTGGGATTGGAATTATTATATTCTTCTTGAAGTCTGAGGGTATTTCACCTGTGTCATACATCTTGCTCGCGAGAGGGTAGAGTTTTGTTAGGCCTTGGTCTCCCAAGGCTGTCAGTAGTTCTAATGGAATCTTGTCTACTCCCGGGGCCTTGTTTCGACTTAGGTCTTTCAGTGCTCTGTCAAACTCTTCGCTCAATATCGTATCTCCTATTTCATCTTCATTTTCATTTCTATAATACTGCCCTCAAGAACATCGCCCTTGTATAGACCCTCTATGTACTCCTTCCACCTTTCTGCTTTCCCTTCTTTGCTTATTACTCGATTTCCATCTGAGCTCTTGATATTCATGCAAGTCGTTCTCTTTTCTCCAAAGATCTCTTTAATTTTCCTGTAGGAAGTATCTATCTTAACCCTAGTGATATGCGCCTCTACTTCCTTACATTTGTTCTATAGCGAAACTGCCTTAGGCGCAAGAAACTTTCAATGACCAACGGAAAGAGGATGCAGATGGCAATGGAAACCACTACATTAAAAACACATTACTTGTATCCACAAGACATGTGGCATGTAAATGGAAAGGTGTCGTGATGATTTCTCCATTGAGAAGATTCCGGAATAGTCCTCCATGTGGATCACCGGGAGGGGACTGCGAAGGAGGAGGTGACCACGAGAAAAAGACTTGAATAATCAACGAAAGGACAACCTTCTGCGAGTCGGGACGTGGAATGTCAGAAGCTTGAACGTGGTAGGGAAACTACATAATCTGGAAAGGGGAATGCAAAGGATCCATCTAGATATGGTAGGGATCAGTGAACTCAAGTGTAAAGAAGACAAGGATTTCTGGTCAGATGAGTATCGGGTAATATCGACAGCAGCAGAAAATGGTGTAACAGGAGTGGTTATGAATAGGAAGATAGGGAAGAGAGTGCGTTACTGTGAACAGTTCAGTGACAGCAAACCGAACCCGACAACGATAGTTCAGGTATACATGCCAACGTCGCGAGCTGAAAATGAAGAGATAGAGGAAGTGTATGAGGATATTGAAAGGCTAAGAGCGTACATAAAGGTAGACGAAAATCTAATGGTAGTGAGGGACTGGAATTTGGTTGTAGGAGAACGAGTAGAAGAAAAAATTACAGGAGAATATGGGCTTGGGTAAAGGAATGAGAGAGGAGAAAGACTAATTGAGTTCTGTAATAAATTTCGGCTACTAATAGCGAATATTGTCTTCAAGAATCACAAGGGGAGGAGGTATACTTGGAAAAGGCCAGGTGATACGCGAAGATTTCGGTTAGATTACTTCATGGTCAGACAGAGATTCCGAAAGCAGATATGGACTGTAAAGCGAACCCAGGAGCAGATATATACCCAAATCACAATGTAGTAGTGATGAAGATTAGGCTGAAGTCATTCAGTCATTGAGACGTTAGTCAGGAAGAATCAATACGCAAAAAAGTGGGATACTAAAGTACTAAGAAATCACGAGATACGTTTGAAGTTCTCTAACGTTATAGATACAGGAATATGGAATAGCTCAGTATGCAGTAGAACTGAAGAGGAATGGACGGAAATAAAAGTCACTGAGAAATGAAATAAATAGGAAGTGCAGGGAAGCTAAGACGGCTGCATAAATAATGAGAAGAAATCGAAAAGAAATGATTGTCAAATGATTCAAATGGCTCTGAGCACTTTGGGACTTAACTTATGAGGCCATCAGTCCCCTAGAACTTAGAACTACTTAAACCTAACTAACCTAAGGACATCACACACACAATGCCCGAGGCAGGATTCGAACCTGCGACCGTAGCGGTCGTGCTGTTCCAGACTGTAGCGCCTAGAACCGCTCGGCCACACCGTCCGACAAAAATGATTGTCGGAAGGATAGACTCAGCATACAGGAAAGTCAAAACATCCTTCGGTGATATTAAAAGCAAGAGTGATAACATAAAGAGTGCAACGGGAATCCCACTGGTAAATGCAGAGGTGAGAGCGGATAGGTGAAAAGAATACAATGAAAGCCTGTATGAGGGGGAAGATTAGTCTGAAGTGACAGAAGAAGAAACAGCAGTCGATTTAGAAGAGATTGTGGATCCAGTATTAGAATCAGAATTTAAAAGAGCATTTTAAGGACAGAAGACCAAATAAGGCAGAAGAGAAAGGTAACATTCCATTAGAATTTCTCAAATCATTGGGGGAAGTGGCAACAAAACGACTATTGACGGTGGGTGTAGAATTTATGAATCTGGCGATGTCATCTGACTTTCGGAAAAATATCATCCACACTATTCCGAAGACAGAAAGACCTGACAAGTGTGAGAATTATCGCACAATCAGCTTAACAGTTCATGCATCTTAGTCGCTGATAAGAATAATATACAGAAAAATGGAAAAGAAAACTGAGGATGTTTGGATTTTGAAAAGGTAAAGGCACCATAGAGGCAACTCTGAAATTGCAGTTGATAACGGAGGCAAGACTAAAGGAAAATCAAGACAAGATCATAGAACATGTCGACCTGGCGTTCGGCAGTGTCAAATGGTGCAAAATGTTCGAAATTCTGAGGAAAGTAGGGTAAGCTATAGGGAGAGACTGGTAACATACAATATGTACAAGAGCTAAGAGGGAATAATAAGATTGGACAACCAAGACCGAAGTGCTTGAATTAAAACGTGTGTAAGACAGGAATGTAGCCTTTCGCCCCTATTGTTCAATCTGTACATCGAAGAAGCAGTGATTGAAGAAAAGAAAGGTTCAGGACTGGAATTAAAATTCAAGGTGAAAGGATATCAATGATAAGATTCGCTGATACATTGCTATCCTCAATGAATGTGAAGAAGAATTACAAGATCTGCTGCTAATGAGTATAGAATATGAATTGAAACTAAATCGAAGGAAGATGTAAGTAATGAGAAGTAGCAGAATTGAGAATAGCGAGAAACTTAACTTTAGAATTGATGATCACGAAATAGATGAAGTTAAGCAATTCTGCTAGCTAGGCAGTAAAATAACCAATGACGGGCGGAGCAAGAAGGATATCAAAGGCAGACCAGCATTGGCGAAAAGGGCATTCCTGGCCAAGAGAAGTCTACTAACATCAAATATCCACCTTAACTTGAGGAAGAAATTTCTGAGAACGTACGTTTGGAACACAGCTTTATATGGAAGTGAAACATGGTCTGTATAAAACCGGAACAGAAGAGAATCTAAGCATTTGAGATGTGGTGCCACAGACGAAAGTAGAAAATTAGGTGGACTGTTAAGGTAAGGAATGAGGAAGTTCTGTGCAAAATCGGAGAGAAAACTAATATGACACGTACACAACTAGTAGACGAATGAACATAGAAGCCATAGAGGCCCTCAACATCGCATAGGTAGCCTCGCTTACGTTAGATGGCGTGTAAGTGATGACTGAAGAAATGTTGTCTATTACCTGTACTAGCATTTTGATGAGCTGTAAGCTTAAGTTCTATTTTGCTGTTGACACTAGTACAAATGTACTATCTTCCGTTTCATTTCTAACGTGCATGTAGAGTCAAATAAGACGAATGCAGAGGTCTAATTTTTTTTTCTTTTACTCTTTTGTCTTTTACTACTTCTCTTAAATTTGTTTTATTCTGCGTAGAACACTACTTTAAATTCGTATAAATAAATTTTGCCCTTGTTGTAAAATAAATGTTGTTAAAAAGTAATGGTTTACTATCCTGTATTATCGAGCTACAGCACTACCATTTACACTCCATCTCAACACAATTTTTCTATTAGTTTTGGTTATGAAACCTTGTGATTGTATAATACGTCTCTATACGCATTCACATTTATAATACACTTATGCTGAGAAAAAAAAGAAACAGGCGACCATCATAGGCCGCACCACCCGCTCCTTCTGTCTCCATGATTTCTACCTCTCCATTTATGGCCGTCCTATCCACCTCACTCCTACACTCAAATACCTTGGCCTCACACTCGACCGCCACGTCACCTGGACTCCCCATCTCCTTACCATCCAACACAAAGCTCACAGCCGCCTCCGCCTCCTGAAACTCCTGTCCGGCTGGACGTGGGGTCTGCATCCTTCCACCATCCTTCACACCTACAAATCCTTGATCCGCCCCATCCTCTGTTATGCCAGCGTAGCTTGGATTTCCGCCCCTCCCCGGTTCTATAAAGCCCTACCAATACTCGAACACCATACACTCTGCCTCGCCTTCCGCATCCGCGTTCCGTCCCCCACGCGCATCCTCTACGACCTCATCCCCTTCCCCCACCTTCTCCTTTTCCTTGAACACATCCGCACACTATATATTGCCCGCCACCTTGATCCCCCTCACCCCCTGGTGTCTCCCTTCCTCTCCACCCCCAACCAGTTGCCGCGCCTTTACTGCTGTGTGCCACCCTCTCGCCATCTCCACACCCTCCGCCTCCTTTCCCAATGCAACTTCCACCATCTACCCCTCCTGGATGATGAGCTTCGCCCTGACATCTACCCTTCCTACCAACTCTAACCCCACATTCCTCCTGCCTCCTCCTCAGGGCTCCCTCTCCTCCCCCTCCCTTCTCCTGAGCGGCTTCCCCCTCCTACTCCCCCTCCCTCTCTTGTGCCCCTCTTTCGGTGTCTCTGCACTCCCTCCTGCTCTGTCTTCCCTCTTCATCTCCCGCCCCACCAGTCTCCTGCCTCTTCGTGTGCCCGCTGACGCCCCTACTCTTCATCCCGCCGCCTCGTTTGCTGCCCCTTGCTATCCCCTCCTTATCCATCCTGTCTGGCCTCTGCCTCGGCAAGTTCCACCTGTCAGTTTTATTCTTCATCGTGTGTGCTCCAAGTGGGTTTTAAGTGTGTTGTTCTGGAGTGTTTTTAATACTGTAGCCGACTTTTAACCTGTGCATGTGCATTCAGTGTCTTCTTTGTGTTTTAAGAATCGCCAACTCTGTTTTTTAACTTTCTGATCTTTTTTAATTGTCCCCCCATAAACGTCTCCATGTCAGTGAATTTTTACCTCCATTATCTCCCTTACTCTGTTTTATGTTCCCCTTTTTAATCGCCTTATATATGTAACATTTTATTCTTGTCTTAGTTGTCATGTCACTCGGCTGAAGAGCGGCGGATTGTGCCGCTGACAGCCCGCCCCTGCCCATAGGGGGCAGAGGAATGAAATCACAATAAAGGAAAGAAAAAAAAAGAGAAAGAAAAACAGAACACGTTGAACGACAGAGATAGGACGTTCATATTTACAGGACATGTATTTTAGTATGTTCTGCAGAAATGATCAGCATTTCAGTCACTTCGATTCAGCAAGTGTCCTGTTGCCTAGTAGGCACAGGGTCCGCTATTGGCCCTGTTAACTTCTCCCGTGCCTGATGGCATCGACGCGTGTGAGGCGTGAATGGCGTCCTTTGGTATAGCCATCCATGCTGCATTTACTCGGTTCGAAAGTTCGTATGTGGTGGTTGGTATTGGGTCACAGTGCTGCATGCGTCGTTTCACCGAATCCCACACATTTTCGATTGACGATAAATCTGGTGATCTGGCGGGTCAGGGCAAAACGCTGACATCCTGTGACACTAGGAAAGCATGAGTAGGTGCAGCGACTTGTGGTCGTGTATTGTCTTGCTGAAAAATGGCGTCTGTGGTGTTATCCAGAAAGGGTACGGCTATGGGTCGCAGGATATCATTAACGTCAGACTGGTCAAAATACCGTCGACACGCATCAGCTGCGATTGGTGGTTGTACCCAGTTACACTCCACGTCATAAGACCTTGAGTTCACGCTGTAAGTCTTGTGCGAATGTAGTCACTGTGATGTCCCCCCTACTGTCTGCAGGGAATCAAAATGCGGCCGTCATTTTCTGACAAACAGAACCTGGATTCGTCCGAAAACCGTATCCGATACCATTCCTGTCCTCAATGATGTCTTTCCATACACCATTGCCGTCTGGCATATTTCTGCACATTCGGCAAGGGTAGGCGGAGAAGTTGACGAGCCGGCCGCTGTGGCCGAGCGGTTCTAGGCGCATCGGTCCAGAACAGCGCTGCTGCTGCGGTCGCAGGTTCGAATCCTGCCTCGAGCGTGGATGTGTGTGATGTCCTTAGGTTAGTTAGTTTTAAGTAGACTATTGGCCATTAAAATTGCTACACCAAATGCAGATGATAAACGGGTGTTCATTGGATAAATATATTATACTAAAACTGACATGTGATTACATTTTCACGCAATTTGGGTGCATAGATCCTGAGAAATCCGTATCCAGAACAACCACCTCTGGCCGTACTAAAAGGCCTTGATACGCCTGGGCATTGAGTCAAACAGAGCTTGGATAGCGTATACAGGTACAGCTCCCCATACAGCTTCAACACGATACCACAGTTCATCAAGAGTAGTGACTGGCGTATTGTGACGAATCAGTTGCTCGGCCACCATTGACCAGACGTTTTCATTTGGTGAGAGATCTGGAGAATGTGCTGGCCAGGGCAGCAGTCGAACATTTTCTGTATCCAGAAAGGCCCATACAGGACCTGGAACATGCGGTCGTGCATTATCCTGCTGAAATGTAGGGTTTCGCAGGGATCGAATGAAAGGTAGAGCCATGGGTCGTAACACATCTGAAATGTAACGTCCCCTGTTCAAAGTGCCTTCAATTCGAACAAGAGGTGACCGAGACGTGTAACCAATGGAATCCCATACCATCATGTCGGGTGATACGCCAGTATGGCGATGACGAATACACGCTTCCAATGTGCGTTCACCACGATGTCGCCAAACACGGATGCGACCATCATGATGCTGTAAACAGAACCTGGATTCATCGGAAAAATGACGTTTTGCCATTCGTGCACCCAGGTTCGTCGTTGAGTACACCATCGCTGGCGCTCCTGTCTGTGATGCAGCAATGGTCTCCGAGCTGATAGTCAATGCTGCTGCAAACATCGTCGAACTGTTCGTGCAGATGGTTGTTGACTTACAAACGTTCCCATGTGTTGACTGAGGGATCGAGACGTGGCTGCACGATCCGTTACAGCCATGCGGATAAGATCCTGTCATCTCGACTGCTAGTGATACGAGGCCGTTGGGATACAGCACGGCGTTCCGTTTTACCCTCCTGAACCCACCGATTCCATATTCTGGCAATCCGACCTTTATCAAAGTCGGATACGTGATGGTACGCATTTCTCCTCCTTACACGGGGCATCACAACAACGTTTCACCAGGCAACCCCGGTCAACGGCTGTTTATCTATGAGAAATCTGTAGGAAACTTTCCTCATGTCAGCACGTTGTAGGTGTCGCCACCGGCGCCAACCTTGTGTGAATGCTCTGAAAAGCTAATCATTTGCATATCACCGCATCTTCTTCCTGTCGGTTAAATTTCGCGTGTGTAGCACGTCATCCTCGTGGTGTAGCAATTTTAATGGCCAGTAGTGGTGTTCTAAGTCTAGGCGACTGATGACCTCAGATATTAAGACCCATACTGCTGAGAGCCATTTGAACCATTTAGAAGTGGACGACGCGCACGTAACCGATGCCGTCTGTCACACATGATACTGTACGATGTGCTACACTCTTGCACTGTTGCGCCAGAGAGAAGGAGAACACAGATATGCCCTGCAATTCCATTCGGATGCGGTGTCGATATTACCCGGGGGTGGCGTGGGTGACGCGATCTGACACATCTCGTCGTGTTCTACGGCCTCCCGTCAACCATCCTGCACATACCCGCTGCAGTGTCGAAACACTTCGTTCCACACGAGCAGTAATTACCCGGATGGATGCATCACATTCTCTCATGCCAATAATGCGCCATCTTTCAAGCTCACTGATTTGACGGCACGGTTCGCGCATACGTCGGCGAGGCATTCTGCAGGTCTGCTCGTCACACTGATCCATTACTTTCGGTTTATAGCGACAACGAGAAACGCAGGCACATTTTACCTGTAGGTGGCGTTGCGCCGCGATATCGATGTTGACCTTAACCTGCGGGCCGACATGGTTCAATTGGTAATCATTTCTGCAGAATATACTCATAAACATGTCCTGTGAATAAAAACGTCGTATCTCTGGTCGTTCAGGGTCTTCTGTTTTTTCTGAAAATGAGTGAATAAAACTGTAATTGTTAAAAACTGTCTTGGTTGCAATTTAACCTTTTTTATTTTTCAACTACGCGTTTAGCCTTATTTAGGCATCTTCAGTTTATCTTAATTTGGTATTTCATAGAAGGATCCTTTAGTCAGTGGAGCAAAAGGGCATCGTCGAATATATCTGGCCAACATAAGCTTCGTTAAACTCAGTAAAAACTGTTCTAGATGCTATTGTGAACGGGAACGCGTTATCCAGATCTTGGTGTCACTCGCGTCCATCTAGAAAAGTTTTTACTGAGTTTAACGAAGGTGATGTTGGCCTGATATATTCGACGATGCCCTTTGGCTACACTGACTAAAGGATGCTTCTAAAAAATACCAAATTAAGATAACCTGAAGATGCCTAAATAAGGCGAAACGCGTAGTTGAAATATATGAAAGTTAAAATTGCAACCAAGTCTGTTTTTAATCATTACTGTTAAGCACTGGTTGGTAGTATGCCACACATGGATTGGAAGAAATTGTATAGAAATGTGTGATGATACGCTACGCCCGTGTTATGAAAATGTTAACGTCTGGTGACAACTTTTTTTGAAATCATACTAAAACCAGGAGCAAACAAACAAATGATGCAGCAGCTACCCATGTCTGTGCGATCAGTCATCAAAAATATTTTCGGACAAATATTTGAAAAATGCTAGCTAATATTGTTTGTGGATATTAAAAAACTCGAATGATATGCATTGAGTGAAAAAGCGGAAAGGTACATTTATCTGGTTACCGACACATTTTGTCTTTCTATTCTTTCTCGTATTAACACTAGTAAATAATTTTTGTCCGCTGTGGACGTTTTAGAGCACTGAAAATGTAGAAACTGGAGGTTAATCTGTAATGAATTACCTGCAACCAGTTTCTTTTATTAGTAACTTATGTAACCAATAGTAGAGTCTTACAACGTTATTACAGTAATAACACAAGTGATTTACTTCGTGACTGAGACACAGTCAAACCGTTTCCGTTTCTGCGCCTCAAAAAATTTCATTTTTCTTGTCATGGAGTAATTACCTCATGGATTATCCAGTTCCTCGCGTAAATGTAACTGGCCTGCACTGGTAGTAGAAATGTGTGGTAGATGTAACGCACATGCATCCTCAGCACCGACGTCAAATATGGAGATAGACTACTCGCCGCCAAATGTCTCTTAATATGAGTGGCAATCGCTCAGTAGGGAGCAGATAATTTAGGAAAACAGGAGTCACAATAGCAGCTTCAGTTTCTGTTATCTGGATACAATTACACTATTTACATCACTTGCGCTATCTAGATTTCTCTTTCTGTCAGCAAACATTTAATTAATAAATTCTCTACCCCTCTCCCCCTCGCCCCCCTCTCTCCCCCCTCTTTCCCCCCACTCTCCCCCCTCTCTCCCCCCTCCCTACCCCCTCCTCTCTCCCTCTCCCCTCCTCCCTCCCTCTCCTCCTCCCTCTCCCCTCCTCCCTCCCTCCCTCCCTCCCCCCACCTCCCTTCCTCCCCACTCCTCCCTCCCTCCCTCCCTCTCCCCTCCTCCCTCCCTCCCTCTCCCCTCCTCCCCTCCCTCTCCCCTCCCTCCCTCCCTCCCTCTCCCCTCCCTCTCCCCTCCCTCCCTCTCCCATCCCTCTCCCCTCCCTCCCTCCCCCCTCCCTCTCCCCTCCCTCCCTCCCTCCCCCTCCCTCCCTCCCTCCCACTCACACACACCCACACATAAATACCGTTTCAGTCCCACAACTACCCAGTTATGACCAACGTTTTCGAGAGGTTTACCTTGATTATCAGACGAATGTTGGAAACTAAAGTCCTTTCCAAGACATTCCCAGTTGGGAACTCCTCAGCCCCATTTCCAACCTATTGGGAAACTTCTCTGAAAGTAGTACAGTAGCTCATCTTCTGTTCTAAGTAGCGTACGAAACACTCTAAAATCAATACAAAGGAAATTCACTGATGGTCACCTTTTAACATAGAGGGTAAACGTTAATAAAACCATCTACGGGGACTGATTCCCAACTGGGAATGGAGAAAGAAAGGTGCTATGAACACGTGTCCGGAAATACATCATTGCCACTTTATGTGGCGATGACGAATGACAGTTGCTCTGGCCACGTATCGTGTGTTCCTTGTGTGCTGCAGGCTATGTGATTGACCCAGAGAACTGTGAGCAGCAGAATGGTCCGATATTCATGTCGGGAACAAGCCGAGATGGTGTCTTTGTATGGCCAAGCAGATGGAAACGGGAAACGGTCGAGAGGCAGGACTGCTATACCAAAACAAGTACCTTGACAGAATATATCAAGCCATTTTTCGGCGTTTCTGTGACCGTGGGTCGTCTCAGACAGACGAACGTGCAGTGAGCTGACGGAGAGTGCGAACACCAGATTTGGAGGACCGGTTTCTACAGGATATTGAGAGAACCCTAGTACAAGATGCAGGCAAACGACCCGCCAACATGGTGTAAGTAAAGTATGATTATTCGTATTTTTATCACCTGCAACGAGTGCAAAGATCATCAGCACCAAATTTTCGTCTACCGGAAGGATTTTGTCGAGGGTTTTTGCACCAGACTATCACAATTACGGGATTTCTGTCGTCATTCCTCTTTACCGACGAAGAAACCTTTACCAGAACTAGCATCATCAGTCTGCATAATCTTCATCTGCAGGCTACAGGCAATCCTTGGGCAATGGTTCAGGCCTCTTATCAACATCGGTTCAGAATCAGTGTGTGGGCAGGTGACACACACATGGACCGGTTATTATTCGACAATGCCTCGATGGAGGAACGTACCTGGACTTCTTGTGGAACACACTGTCTGGGCTGCCTGAGGATATGCCTTTGGCAGTACGACAGGTTTTGTGCCATCTACATGACGGAGCACCAACCCACTTGAACATTACAGTTCGCCGATACCTCGACAACACCCTCCCCGGACTTTGGATACGATATGGAGGCTTGCTCTCCTACATCACCGGACTTAAACCGCCTGCATTTTTACCTCTGGGAACATCTGAAAAGCGTGTGTATGCTGAACCAATTCCTGAAGTGCGGACCCTTCAACAGCGTGTTCACGACGCTATTTGGAGAGATGCCGGAATGTGCGAAAGAGTGCGACAGTCCGTGATTCGACGTATAAACGAGTGCATTACATCCCATTCAGGCCGTTCCGAACATCTGTTGTGAGAGCGCTGCAATGCAGCTCTGTATTTGTTGTCGGTTCACGCACACCGTCCATTTCCGGACATATGTTCATAGCACCTTTCTTCCTCCGTTTGCAGTCAGGAATCAGGTTCCTGCTTTTTGTCGGTTTTATTAATGTTCACCCTTTATATCTCTATTCTTTGCACTTTAATGTGCAGTATTCAGAAACTGCTATATTTCATTGTTTTTGAAAACGCTATTGGAGGTATCAATGATCCAATTATAATCTTCGAAAATAATTATGACAGTGTAGATCGAAATTCCAATCTCAAAGACAGCAGGTGTTGACGTGAAAATTACCGAACTATCGGTTTAATATGCCACGGCTGCAAAATACTAATACGAATTCTTTACAGACGATTGGAAAAACTGGCAGAAGCAGACGTCGGGGAAGATCAGTTTGGATTCCGTAGAAATGTTGGAACACGTGAGGCAATACTGACCCTACGATTTATCTTAGAGAATAGATTAAGGAAAGGCAAGCCTACGTTTCTAGCTTTTGACAATGTTGATTGGAACACTCTCTTTCATATTGTGAAGGTGGCAGGGGTAAAACACAGGGAGCGAAAGGCTATTTACAATTTGTACAGTAACCAGATGGCAGTTGCAAGAGTCGAGAGGCGTGAAAGGGAAGCAGAGGTCGGGAAGGGAGTGAGACAGGGTTGTAGCCTCTCCCCGATGTTATTCAATCTGTATATTGAGCAAGCAGTAGAGGAAACGAAAGAAAAATTCGGAGTAGGCATTAAAATCCATGGAGAAGAAATAAAAACTTTGAGGTTTGCCGATGACATTGCAATTTTTTCAGAGACAGCAAAGGACTTGGTAAAGCAGTTGGACGGAATGGAGAGTCTTGAAAGTAGGATATAACATGAAAATCAACAAAAGCAAAACGAGGATAATGGAATGCAGTCGTATTAAATCGGGTGATGCTGAGGGAATTAGATTAGGAAATGAGACACTTAAAGTAGTAAAGGAGTTTTGCTATTTTGGGAGCAAAATAACTGATGATGGTCGGAGAAGATATAAAATGTAGACTGGCAATGGCAAGGAAAGCGTTTCTGAAGAAGAGAAATTTGTTAACATCGAGAATAGATTTAAGTGTCAGGAAGTCGTTTGTGAAAGTATTTGTGTAGAGTGTAGCCATGTATGGAAGTGAAACATGGACAATAAATAGTTTAGACAAGTAGAGAATAGAAGCTTTCGGAATGTGGTGCTACAGAAGAATGCTGAAGATAAGGTGGGTAGATCACGTAACTAATGAGGAGGTATTGAATTGGGGAGGAGTTTGTGGCACAACTTGACAAGGGACCGGTTGGTAGGACATGTCCTGAGGCTTGAAGGGATCACAAGTTTAGCATTGGAGGGCAGCGTGGAGAGTAAAAATCTTAGAGGGAGACCAAGAGATGAATACACTAAGCAGATTCGAAAGGATGTAGGTTGCAGTAAGTACTGGGAGATGAAGAAGCTTTCACAGGATAGGGTAGCATGGAGAGCTGCATCAAACCAGTCTCAGGAATGAAGACAACAACAACAACAGATCGCAAGGCACATTTATCCCAAAGTGACCAGTTTCGAACACTACATGATTAAAAATGGTTCAAATGGCTCTGAGCACTATGGGACTTAACATCTGTGGTCATCAGTCCCCTAGAGTCCCCTAGAACTTAGAACTACTTAAACCTAACTAACATCACACACATCCATGCCCGAGGCAGGATTCGAACCTGCGACCGTAGCAGTCGCGCCGTTCCGGACTGAGCGCCTAAAACCGCTAGACCACCGCGGCCGGCACTACATGATCGTCTTCGGACCTAGCCATTCTGATCGACAATGACTATGTATGGAGCAGGAAACGCTGAATGTCGTTGTTGTTGTGGTCTTCAGTCCTGAGACTGGTTTGATGCAGCTCTCCATGCTACTCTATCCTGTGCAAGCTTCTTCATCTCCCAGTACCTACTGCAACATACATCCATCTGAATCTGCTTAGTGTATTCATCTCTTGGTCTCCCTCTACGATTTTTACCCTCCACGCTGCCCTCCAATGCTAAATTTGTGATCCCTTCATGCCTCAGGACATGTCGTACCAACCGATCCCTTCTTCTAGTCAAGTTGTGGCACAAACTTCTCTTCTCCCCAATCCTATTCAGTACCTCCTCATTAGTTACGTGATCTACCCACCTTATCTTCAGCATTCTTCTGTAGCACCACATGCTTCTATTCTCTTCTTGTCCAAACTAGTTATCGTCCATGTTTCACTTCCATACATGGCTACACTCCATACAAATACTTTCAGTAACGACTTCCTGACACTTAAATCTATACTGGATGTTAACAAATTTCTCTTCTTCAGAAACGATTTCCTTGCCATTGCCAGTCTACATTTTATATCCTCTCTACTTCGACCATCATCAGTTATTTTACTCCCTAAATAGCAAAACTCCTTTACTACTTTAAGTGTCTCATTTCCTAATCTAATTCCCTCAGCATCACCCGATTTAATTTGACTACATTCCATTATCCTCGTTTTGCTTTTGTTGATGTTCATCTTATATCCTCCTTTCAAGACACTGTCCATTCCGTTCAACTGCTCTTGCAAGTCCATTGCGGTCTCTGACAGAATTACAATGTCATCGGCGAACCTCAAAGTTTTTACTTCTTCTCCATGAATTTTAATACCTACTCCGAATTTTTCTTTTGTTTCCTTTACTGCTTGCTCAATATACAGATTGAATAACATCGGGGAGAGGCTACAACTCACTCCTTTACCAACCACTGCTTCCCTTTCATGCCCCTCGACTCTTATAACTGCCATCTGGTTTCTGTACAAATTGTAAATAGCCTTCCGCTCCCTGTATTTTACCCCTGCCACCTTTAGAATTTGAAAGAGAGTACTCCAGTTAACATTGTCAAAAGCTTTCTCTAAGTCTACGCTGAATATCGGCTGTCAACTGCACGCCTGAAGGTGATCATGTAATGATCGGAACGTTTGAATAAATGTGCCTTGAGATCTAGACTGTTATAATTGTTTTCGAAAGCTATATTTTGTGTTTGCTACAGCAGTAACTGTTAAAGAGGCTGACTGTTCAGTTTGGTGCTTAGGGCCATAAACAGATGATAAGTAATAAGAACCAGAGCATCTGTGGCTACAGCCTACTAGTGTTTAATATTCCTACTTGACAGTTCGTGATGACAGCTTTGCTTTTGTGTGGTGCTTGGCAGTTTGGTGCGTGCAGACTTGACGGTGTGCACCGTGCTGATATCGGCGGGCCTGCTGCTGGGAACGCTCACACCCCTCCAGATGGTCGTCATGGGAATCATCGAGACAGCCGTCAGCACGGCCACCCAGCGGATCGGCACCAGAGTCATCAAGGTGAGGCGCTGTCTGCGACGTAGCGGCTCAGGTATGCAGTAACACAGTCAGTTCCACCCGAGCGTCCGCATCTCGCGGTCTAGTGGTTACCGCTGCTACCTCTGGATCACGGTGTCCCGGGTCCGATTTCTGGCCAGGTTCGGAATTTTCTTTGCTAGAGTGAATGTGGCTAGGTTGGACTGTGTACAGATTGGGACTTTGTACGGTCGCTGATTACCGTGCAGTTGAGCGCCCCACAAACCAAACATAATCATCATTTTACACGAGTGCATGAGAAGAATATACTGGGTGAATCACGTAAAACTTGCACCGCAAATATTCGCAGAATTGGAAAAATGATATTGATGTGCGGTTTTCACAGAGTGGAGTGGTGGTCAGGGGCTCGTATTGTTAGCCAGTAAGGTCGCAGGTTCGAATCCTGCCTCGGGCATGGCTGTGTGTGATGTCCCTAGGTTATTTAGGGTTAAGTAGTTGTAAGTTCTAGGGGACTGATGACCTCAGAAGTTAAGTCCCATAGTGCTCAGAGTCATTTTTGTTAGCCAGTAAACAGAACGTAACAACATTACAGAACATTGTTTGTGCAAACATACTTTTTTAAATGGAACAATACTTGTTGGTATTAACAAACTAGAAATAGGGCAAATAAGAATGTCAGTGGTGTTTGCGGCAGGATTCTACTGCGTGTCGTTTAAGAGATACGGCATTTTGCAAAGTTTCTACACTTGTTTCTACCACTCAATCTGCGTAGTTTCTAAGTACGTGCTCGCGTAAGGGGAATGTAGCAAGAGTGCAGTTCGTTCATGTACGGTGTATGCGGCAAGATATCCCAACAGACGTCAACCATCTCGGCAGTTATTTATCAACCTCTTCAACCAGTTACTTGAAAGTGGTAGTGTAACACATAGACAACGTAACAGAAGGAAACAAGTGACGACATAAGAAGCGGAAATTAATATTCTTGTTGCTGTCGCAGTAGATCTGAGTATTAGATCCCGCGCAGTCGCTTGAGGAAGTGGCATGAGTCAGGCAAGTGTCTTACACATTCTCCATCGACAAAGGTTCCATTCCTATTACATCTCTCTCCCCATCAAGAGCTGCATGACACCAATTACGAGAATCGTGTCAACTTCTGTACATGGGCATTAAGGCAGGATCCTCCACATGTATCGTCTATCTTGTTTAGTCATGAAACCACATTTACTAATCAGGGCGAGGTAAACCGGTGAAACATGTACTGTTGGTTTGTTGACCATACCCGCTGGCTTCGTCAGGTGGATCTCCAGCGTCCACGGAGTGTACACGTGTGGTGTGGGATAGTGAACCATCAGCTCACAGGCCAGGGTTTCACTGGACGCACACAAGTATTGCGGTCTCCTAACAGACCGTCTTCCATGGACTACAAGACGTTCCTTTGCAGACTGGGGAAGAAACTGTTACCAAAATCATGGCTGCCCAGCATGTCTTCACGAATAGTTTCCAAATCGTTGGACTGAAAAAGGAGGAGCTGTAACTTGACCGGCCCATTCCCTGCATTTGACACGTCAAGACATTCTTCTGTGGAGAAAACTGAAAGACGCTGTCTACAAGGACATATCAACATCACCCGCTCACCCGAACATATGCAACAACGCATTACTGCAGCCTGCCCGGACATCTCCGCTTAAACGCTAGCACGTGTTCAACAGTCGTTCCATACCAGACGAGAAGCGTGTACTGCCACTGCCGTTGGTCATTTTTAACACAATCTGTAAGGCTCAGTTATCTCTTTGCTGGCCAGAACCCACTTAACTACTGTGTGCACTTGTATTGTTTTTTAGTGTGTGGTACCTCAGGTATTGAACAAGTGTCGGTGTGGGAACTTTTCAAAATACGATATATCGTAAATGACCCGCTCTAGAATCCTGGAACAACGCCTCTGATATTCTAATTTACCCTGCTTTTAGTTTTTTATTGTCAGTAGGTATAGTGTCATTCAAAAAAGTATGTTTTAGCAAAAAAAAAATCTAAATGTTATTACAGTCTGTTGATTGACTAGCAATACGAACCCCTGACTCCTAATCCACATATGAAAACCGCACCTCGTGGTCTAGTGGTTAGCTTTGCTACCTCTGGATCACAGGGTCCCGGGCTAGATTCCCTGCCGGGTTGGGAATGTTCTCTGCCCGGGAACTGGGTGTTTGTGTTGTCCACATGATTTCATCATCATCCTCATTTGTGACAGTGGCTCGATCGGACTGTGGAAAAAAATTGGACTGCATAGAAATTGGGACTTTATACAGCGCTGATGACCGAGCAGTTAAGCGCCCCTCAAACCAAACATCATCATCATTGATATGTCTGCGTAAGCAGAAGAAACTAACGATCAAAGTCCGAAAACAATTTATTGGACTGTTCAATTAACCAAAACAAATTCTCCAAGCATAACACAAACACAAAACAGTGATCCGTCTTCCAATCACAACTACATACAAGAATAATAAAGAAAACAACTGAAATAATTTCCTACTAGTTTCCGCCAGAGACTTTTCCGATATACCAAGCCTAATTCAGAGATCAGCGAGAAGATCAAAGCCGGGCTGCCGAGGCGGCAGCTATCCACGTCTGCTGGCGGTCGATGAACTGCCGATGTGCGGTTTTTTTTTTTTTACTTTATTGTCATTTTAAAGCCGATACAAGGCAGGCTCGCAGCAGCGCACTATGCCGCTCTTCAGCCAAAGACGACAGAAGCATACAAAAACAGGAGAATAACAGAAGTGTCACAAAAACGGTGGGCGTTAAAACAGGAGATACAGAGAGACAAACACGGAGCCGTTCACACTCGACGATAAAACACTGCAAACTGTTGAGACGACGCACAAACACTGAAGAAGACGATGGCACTGGTGAACAATGGAGTGTGACGGTGAACACAGAACACTAAAACGACGGCACACACAAGACACTGATGGCGGCGATCTCCGGCGCGCGAAAGTCCACGTAGCGTGTGCGAGTCCGGGGACCTGCCAAGAGGGGAACAGGGGGGAGGTGGGGGAGAGGGGAGAAAAAGATGCCAATGGCGGAGGAGACGGGGGCAGGAGGGAGAGGGACAGGGGAGGGGAGGCCCGGAGGAGGAAGGGAGAGAAAAGGAGGGGGGAGGGAAAAGGGAGAGAAGGGAGGGAGGGCGCCCTGAGGAGCAGGCACAGGAGGAGGGCGGGAGGATCAAAGTTGGTAGGAGGGGTAGATGGAGGGGAGGAGGGCATCATCAGGGAGAGGGAGCTGGCGGAAGCCACCTTGGGAGAGGGTAAGGAGGGTGGAGAGATGGAGACCGGGTGGGACATGGGAGTACAGGCGCGGCAGTGGGCGGGGGTGGGAGAGGATCGGGGAGACGAGCGGGTGAGGAGGATCGAGTTTACGGGAGGTGTAGAGGATGCGTATTCGTTCGAGGAAGAGGAGGAGGTGGGGGAAGGGGATAAGATCATACAGGATCCGCGTGGGGGAGGGGAGACGGATGCGATAGGCAAGGCGGAGAGCATGGCGTTCAAGGATTTGGAGGGATTTATAAAAGGAAGGGGGGGCGGAGATCCAGGCGGGATGGGCGTAACAGAGGATAGGGCGGATGAGGGACTTATAGGTGTGGAGGATGGTGGAGGGGTCCAGACCCCACGTACGGCCGGAAAGGAGCTTGAGGAGACGGAGTCGGGAACGTGCCTTGGCTTGGATTGTCTGGAGATGGGGAGTCCAGGAGAGGCGACGGTCGAGGGTGACGCCAAGGTACTTAAGGGTGGGGGTGAGAGCGATGGGACGGCCATAAACGGTGAGATAGAAATCAAGGAGGCGGAAGGAAGGGGTGGTTTTGCCTACAATGATCGCCTGGGTTTTGGAAGGATTGACCGTGAGCAACCACTGGTCGCACCAAGCGGTGAACCGGTCAACCGATGTGCGGCCGAGCGCCGGCCTTTATAGTGCTCCGGCGGATGAGTACCTCGGCACTATTTTCCATCACGTGGTTTGACGTGTGAAAATAGTTCCGGGATCTGCAGCGACCTCTTCCTTATGTTTATGTGGGTCGATAGTGGCCCCTGGTGGCCGCTGGTGTCTTTGCTGTGTTGTTGTTGTTGTTGTTGTTGTTGTTGTGGCCATTCATCAATATTGCCTGTGGGTTGTGTAGTACTTCGGTGTGCCTGCGAAGCGGGCAACCCGCGGCTGCAGGCTGTCAGTTTGGTTGCTGATGCTCTAGGTGCCGTGAGGTCTGGTGGAGAAGGCCACAGCAATCATCACTTTCCATTTCCGCAATATTTGTGGTGCAAATGTTAGCTGATTCATCCTGTATATGTGTTGCAATGACTGAGGTGTGCTTCTCATTCTGGAATATATCTACCAACGGAAGCAATAAATTTTTGTTATATTGGTTCATGCTAAGGAATCATTTAAGTCAAAGCTCACACAGGCATGCAGAATAACTTTGTTCAGGTGGCCTTCTAAGTTGTGACTGAAGTTTCTGAAGTTAAAATCTTCTGGGTTATTAGGCCACGTCATGTTTCTTCTAAAATGTTCGACGTTTCGACCCCTCTGCTGGGATCTTCCTCAGGATCTTTTGCTGTCCACTACTGCTAGAACTCAGTAGTGGACACCAAAAGATCCTGAGGAAGATCCCAGCAGAGGGGTCGAAACGTCGAACATTTTAGAAGAAACATGATGCGGCCTAATCACCCAGAAGATTTAACTTCAGTGACAACGGCCACGAAAGCCTGCAGACTTACATAAACTTCTAAGTTGTGTTTGTGTAATCAGTTTAGATTGCAAAATGCCGTGTGTGACTGCACCAGGTCTCCATCAATAGGATATACTGAGAGGCAGATCGCTTCTTGAAATCTGAGTGTCTAATGAAGCCAAGCAAGGGAATTAATTTTCACGTAGTTTGATAGCAAAGAGTCCCTAGGATTGAGTTCCAAATACTGAAATTTCCATAAATATTTTACTGATTGATCACATGAGAAGGACGTACTACTTACGAAATTAAATAAATGGACCAGGTAAACCCAATAATGTTAAAGTTAATGTGCGTGCACAGGTTAGAACAAAACTTCACAACATTTAATTACACACACTTGAAGGACATTTAAATGATACATGAAATCGATTGCAACAGAAATAACACTGTCTGGCAAGGCTATCTGATGAGGGTATATATGACCATGACAAAAACAATTCCTAATACATTCATTACACACAATGGAGCCGTATGAGGACATTGATTGCATGATCGAAAGAAAGAACAGAAACTACACATGCACTATGCCTGTGAATTCAGTCGGGGTGAACCTCTGTGAATTTGTGTGATCCTAGGAAAGACCTAACATTGTTGCGGCCTAGTCCACCGAAACTGCTGTACGATCTTACCGTGATTGTGAGCAGACGCGGTGACTGCACGCGCATCGTTGGAGATCATCAGTGTTCGGACTGTTACCAGTCTACCTGCAGATATCACGTCCGCTTCTCTCTGTCCCAAAGGCCGAGACTGTCGTACCATATCAAGAAGAAAATGAAATGGATTCTGCCTAGCCTGTATCAGAAAGTGAAGTGAACACCGCACTCACAGCGTCTGCTCTGCGCGGGATTTCCGACTGAAACACCTTGCCCGCAAATGGCAAGATTCTTTGTAGCTTACACCCATATCATGTTTGTTAGTTTGCAATTTTACCCCAACCATGATTTGCATAAATGACGGATTCCAAGCCAGTATCTGTCAACCTCCTCTGTTTCTAAGAGTTCTGGGCCTTGGGTCTCCATCATGAGCGCGTTTTCCTTTGTCGGCCACTGTCGGATCACTTTACGTGGAAAAATACTGAAAAATGGCCCACTGTTTTTCAAGAGTTCTCATGAAATTTGTTTCTGTCTGTGGTGGCGGAATTCCTCCCACGCCATTGTCGTGGCGCCAGACTTTCCCCTCTGCACCTGGTGATGAAAACGAAACACAGGAAGACCATCGGAATATACTGATGGAAAAAAAATCGCAACAGCAAAAAATAATTAATGTAGGGTAATGAAATTACGGGAATACATTTGTCTAGGTAACATATTTAAGGTAATACATTTAAGGTAACACATTAAGAGCAAGGTAAACCATGACAAATGTGAAATGGCGGTAGTGTAATAACTGGTGTAGCCGCGAGAATGTCGAATGCAAGAATGCAAACGTGTGTGCATGGCAGCATCAGTGCCGGTTGTCAGTTTGTGGGATAGAGTTCCATGCCTGTTTAACTTGGTCGGTCAGTACACGGACAGTTAATGATGTTTGTGGATGCCGCTGCAGATGTCGTCAGATAATGTTCTATATGTGATGTATCGGGAACAGATTTGGTGATCGAGGAGGCCAACGCAACGTGTCGGCAGTCTACAGAGCATGATGGATTAGAAGAGCGGTATGTGTGTGTTATCCTGTTGGAAAACACTCCTGGAATACTGTTCACTGCACGGTCTAGGGCGCCTTGCCGCAGTTTGCGCGGCTTCGCCGGTCGGAGGTTCGAGTCCTCCCTCGGGCGTGTGTCTGAGTGTTGTGCTTAGCATAATCTAGTTTAAGTTAGATTAAGTAGTGTGTAAGACCAGGGACCGATGACCACAGCAGTTTAGTCCCATAGGAACTTACAACCACCACGAATGGCAGCACAACATGTCAAGCCACCAGACTGACGTACAGATTTGTAGTCAGGTTGCGTGTGATAACCACGAGTGGGCACCTGCAGTTACACAAAATCGCATCCGAGACCATAACTCTAAGTTTAAGTCCAGCGTGTCTAGCGTGCAGGAAGGTTGGATGCAGATCCTTAACTAGCCTCCTTCTAACCAATACACGGCCATCACTGACACCGAGGCCAGAACCAGCTTTCATCAGAAAAAACAACACACCTCTATCCAGCCCTCCAATGAGCCTTGACGCTACTGGAGTAGCGAATGGCTGTGATTTGGGGTCAGCCTGGGTGGTGTCCTTGAAGTAACCGGTTTGTGACACTTCGTTGTGTCACTGCGGTGCCAACTGCCGTTGAGACTGCTGCTGCAGAATGCAGTAGATGCTGCAGAGCCGTACGTCGAACATGATGGTCCACTTTCTATAGTGCCATGTGGCCACGTGGAGCCCTGTCATCTTGCGACTGTACGTTGCCCTGACCACCGCTGGCAGCCATCAAATACAGTGGCTACATTCCTGCCAAGTCTTTTTGCAGTATCGCGGAAAGTAGATCCAGATTCTCGTAGTCCCATTACACGACTCCACTGAAACTCAGTGAAGTGTTGATAATAACGTCTTTGTTGCCTTGAAGGTGTTCCTAACACCAACTCACCACGTCCAATCTCGAAGGTAGCTGCTGCCCACGACCGTTACAGCGTGTATTTGAAGCAAACCTGATTTGCAGCCTCATAGTGGCGCCACTAGCGCCACTCTTATGCCACTGGCGGGAAACTTGTATAGATTTCATCTTTCAGATGTAGAAACACACAACTCCTTCTTGGTGTTGCTATTTTTTTCGGCTGTGTATTTTACTTGTTTTCAAACCGGGAGTACAGACGTATGTAGATTTGTCCCAACCTCACTCTACTCCCACAAATTGTCCGAACATGCAATGAAGCATGAAAAGCAGACCGTGATTTTTTGCAGAAGGACCTAACAATAAAGGTCGTTACTCTTCTGCTCGGATGATTCGCTTGATTCGCTGTGATGTCATTCCAATTGCGGGGGGGGGGGGGGGGGGGCGAATGTGCTCGTATTGCGTATTCTTTCAGATGCAGAAACACGCATAAAAGCTTTCGCACAACTCCTTCATGATATTGCTATTTTTTCCAGCTATGTATTTTACTTGCTTTCAAACCGGGAGAAGAGACAGACATGTAGATTTGTCCCCACGCCACCCCACTCCCATTTCCACAAATTCTCTTGAACATACAATGGAACTTGAAAAGCAGAACGTGTTTTTTTTTTTTTTGCAGAAGGACCGAACAGTAGAGGTAGTCACTCCTGTGCTGGGATGATCCAAAAATGGTTCAAATGGCTCTGAGCACTATGGCACTTAACTTCTGATGCCATCAGTCCGCTAGAATGTAGAAGTACTTAACTAAGGACATCACACAAATCCATGCCCGAGGCAGGATTCGAACCTGCGACCGTAGCGGTCGCGCGGTTCCAGACTGTAGCGCCTAGAACCGCTCGGCCACTCTGGCCGGCTGGGATGATTCGCTATGATGACATTTTAATAAAGGGGGGGGGGATGGGGGGAGGTGGAGAGTCTGCTCGTATTGCGTATTCTTATTTTGCTGGCGGAAGCTGGCCCATTTGTCACAGTAACGCCACACTGGAGTCATTCGCTGGCCTGTGCCTCCCTGTCGGCGCATCCTCCACCTGCGCACCTCCCCCTCTCTGTGTCCGTGTGCCGTTGACGGGGAAGGGGCGGCGGACGGGGGGATTACGAGTCTGCTATTCGCGCTCGACTCTCACCGTTTCCTCAAGACTGCATTTCACACGTGAGATTCAGGGTGTCTCGTAGATTTTTCCCCCATTAAAAACACGAGCAAGGAAGAAAAAATGGCACGTAGTCATATGTCTTTTATCTTGAAGTTCTAACAACCCTACCACAACAAAGGTCAAAAATTAATAATGATTGTAGTGTTGCTCACGCTGCTAAATATTGCATTTTCTGGCAACAACAAAGTTATATTATGTGGCAGGTGTCATTAGAGCACAGTTAATAAAGTCATTTCTTGAAATAATGGATAAACTAGGCACTCATCTTTTCGTGTTTCCCACGCTGGTCTCGTTGTGAACTCATGGCTCAATCGTCGAAAATCTAGGCAGTGACGATTCCAAGCTTGGATGCAAAGAGGCCTAGGTGTTATTCTGCGATATTCAAAAGTTTTATAGATGTGTTTCATAACCCATTCTTGAAGATTAAACTTTTGCAAGTTAACATATTGGTGATGTAAAAAAGTAATCAGCACTCCGAATTTAAGTTACACTTCTATTTCATTAGTTTTGTTGCAATGTCACTTCACAATATAAAACATACTTGAAAATATCTTCGTCACTGTTAAAGTTCACATTTCATAAACTGATTACAATTTACGTCTTTTCAACATGACGACCAAAACTTGACTCTCTAATAACCGCTTGCGCGCCCTAAATTCAGAGTTACAAGTACGTCAAAGATCAATACACATATGAATAATGTCATTGCAATATAAACATATCGATGTGTCAAAGTACCTCTACATTAATGAAATCAAACCTGAATGTTGTCACAGAAATATGTTAACTATTTTACAGAAACACAGTAGAATATTGCTGGTATCGAGAGGTTGAGGTGAGGTGCCGTAATGGTTACGTAATTCAAGTACCATTACAAAGTGCAGGTAACATGTTCAAGTTTTTGTGTGCAATCTTAGAAGTAATGAATTTCGACGTGTGCTCCTTTCGTTGCCTGAAGGATATTCAGGCGACCTTCCAATTACATCCATGCGTTGGTGAACATTTCTTGAGGGATGGATGTTATGGCGACAGTAATGCGGCGATGTCGTCCACTGGTGTTTCGTAAACCTTGATATAGCGCCATCGGAAGTAATCCAGTGGTGTTCTGTCCGATTATCGCAGAGGCCGCTTGATGGGACCACCACGCATAGTCCATCTTCCCGGAAATGTTGTATCCAAATAGGCGCGAATATCTAGCCCCCAATGAAGTGGCACCCCCCCCCCCATTAAGGTGACCTACTATCTTGTTCGAAAATTAATTCCGGGATGTCCTGATTCATTGGCAGGACAAATAACTGCAACATATCAAGGTAGTTATCGGCTTCGATTCTCGTTCCACTGAAGGAAAAAAATCCCATGATTGTATTGCGCATCGCACTGCACCACACGTTCGACTTAGGGCTGTCACTGAAGATACAACGTGGGGATTCTCGGACACCAGATCCTAGCACGGTGTCGATAGACGATACCATTCAGATGAAATGAGGTCTACTCTGAGAAAAGGACACGTTTCGGAGGGTTGTCATCTTCCTCTGCCTCAGCTACAGGGTGTTTCAAAAATGACCGGTATATTTGAAACGGCAATAAAAACTAAACGAGCAGCGATAGAAATACACCGTTTGTTGCAATATGCTTGGGACAACAGTACATTTTCAGGCAGACAAACTTTCGAAATTACAGTAGTTACAATTTTCAACAACAGATGGCGCTGCGGTCTGGGAAACTCTATAGTACGATATTTTCCACATATCCACCATGCGTAGCAATAATATGGCGTAGTCTCTGAATGAAATTACCCGAAACCTTTGACAACGTGTCTGGCGGAATGGCTTCACATGCAGATGAGATGTACTGCTTGAGCTGTTCAATTGTTTCTGGATTCTGGCGGTACACCTGGTCTTTCAAGTGTCCCCACAGAAAGAAGTCACAGGGGTTCATGTCTGGCGAATAGGGAGGCCAATCCACGCCGCCTCCTGTATGTTTCGGATAGCCCAAAGCAATCACACGATCATCGAAATATTCCTTCAGGAAATTAAAGACGTCGGCCGTGCGATGTGGCCGGGCACCATCTTGCATAAACCACGAGGTGTTCGCAGTGTCGTCTAAGGCAGTTTGTACCGCCACAAATTCACGAAGAATGTCCAGATAGCGTGATGCAGTAATCGTTTCGGATATGAAAAATGGGCCAATGATTCCTTTGGAAGAAATGGCGGCCCAGACCAGTACTTTTTGAGGATGCAGGGACGATGGGACTGCAACATGGGGCTTTTCGGTTTCCCATATGCGCCAGTTCTGTTTATTGACGAAGCCGTCCAGGTAAAAATAAGCTTCGTCAGTAAACCAAATGCTGCCCACATGCATATCGCCGTCATCAATCCTGTGCACTATATCGTTAGCGAATGTCTCTCGTGCAGCAATGGTAGCGGCGCTGAGGGGTTGCCGCGTTTGAATTTTGTACGGATAGAGGTATAAACTCTGGCGCATGAGACGATACGTGGACGTTGGCGTCATTTGGACCGCAGCTGCAACACGGCGAACGGAAACCCGAGGCCGCTGTTGGATCACCTGCTGCACTAGCTGCGCGTTGCCCTCTGTGGTTGCCGTACGCGGTCGCCCTACCTTTCCAGCTCGTTCATCCGTCACGTTCCCAGTCCGTTGAACGTTTTCAAACAGATCCTTTATTGTATCGCTTTTCGGTCCTTTGGTTACATTAAACCTCCGTTGAAAACTTCGTCTTGTTGCAACAACACTGTGTTCTAGGCGGTGGAATTCCAACACCAGAAAAATCCTCTGTTCTAAGGAATAAACCATGTTGTCTACAGCACACTTGCACGTTGTGAACAGCACACGCTTACAGCAGAAAGACGACGTACAGAATGGCGCACCTACAGACTGCGTTGTCTTCTATATCTCTCACATCACTTGCAGCGCCATCTGTTGTTGAAAATTGTAACTACTGTAATTTCGAAAGTTTGTCCGCCTGAAAATGTACTGTTGTCCCAAGCATATTGGAACAAACGGTGTATTTCTATCGCTGCTCGTTTAGTTTTTATTGCCGTTTCAAATATACCGGTCATTTTTGAAACACCCTGTAGCATGGCAACAACAACGTCATAACAAGCACTGCAATCCGTTGGTTGGAGATGTGTATCCACAGAAAAGAACTTATCTGTGTAGGATGCGGTGCACTAGTGTGTTCACAATCTGCAACTCGTGCGAGGCTCTGTGGCCTGAATTCTTGGGACTTCACACAAAGGCGTTCACATTGACTCAATTTTCCACTCACTAGGTCCAGGCCTATCCGTTTTGGCGGTCCGCCCCGATAGCTGAGTGACCACCGGCACGGTCGTTCAGCGTGTTCGGTCAGAGGGTTAGCTGCCCTCTGTAATAAAAAAACTGAGTTAATCGATCATCAACGAACTTAAACGGATGTCTTCCGACGTCCGCCCCGAGCAGATGCAACGAACAAAAGTGAACAAAATGAGATAAAAAAAAAAGTGGTCAGCGTGACGGATTGCCGTCCTACGGGCCCGGGTTCGATTCCCGGCTGGTTCGGGGATTTTCTCCGCTCAGGGACTGGGTGTTGTGTTGTCTTCATCATCATTTCATCCCCATCCGGCGTGCAGGTCGCCCAATGTGGCGTCGAATGTAATAAGAGCTGCACCAAGGCGGCCGGACCTGCCCCGCAAGGGGCCTCCCGGCCAATGAGGCCAAACGCTCATATCCGTTTTGTTCTAGGCAGATAACGGAATATTCACGTTGGTTTGTAAAATACCACCTGACTTTTGGACAAAAATCATCCAGACAATTCCGAAGTCTGCAAGAGCTGACAAGTGGGAGATTTATCACACAATCAGCTTAACATCTCACGTATCCAAGTTGCTGTCACAAATAACACACAGAAGACTGGAAAAGAAAATTGGGGATGTGCTAGATGACGATCACTTTGGCTTTAGGAAAGAATAAGGCACCAGACAGGCAGTTCTGACTTTGCGGTTGATAATGGAAGCAAGACTACAGGAAAATCAAGACACATTCATAGGATTTGTAGACATGGAAAAATCGTTAGAAAACGTAAAATGGTGCAAGATATTCGAAATTCCGGGAAAAATAGGGGTAAGGTATAGGGAGTGAGGAGTAGTACACCATATGTACAAGAGCCAAGGGGTAATAATAAGAGTGGTCGACTAAGAACGAAGTGCTCGGATTATAAAGGCAGTAAGATAAGGATGTAATTTTTTGCCCCTGCTTTCAGTCTGTGCATCGAAGATGCAGTAATGGAGATAAAAGAAAGTGTCAGGAGTGGGATTAAAAATCAAGGTGGAAGGATATCAATGATACGATTCGCTGATGACATTGCTATCCTAAGTGGAAGAGAAGGAGAATTACACGATCTGCTGAATGAAATGGACACTCTAGTGAGTAGAGAATATGGACTGAGAGTAAATCGAAGAAAGACGAATGCAATGAGAAGTATTAGAAATGAGAACAGCAACAAAGTTAACATCAGGACTGATGGTCACGAAGTTAAGGACTTCTTCTACCTAGGCAGCAAGATAACCAATGACTTACGGAGCAAGGAGGATATCAAAAGCAGACTAGCGATGGCAAAAAGGTCATTCATGGCAAAGAGAAGTCTACTAGTATCAAACATAGGCCTTAATTTGAGGAAGAAATTTCTGAGAACGTACGTCTGGAGCGAAGCATTGTATGATAGTGAGAAATGGACTGTGGTAAAACCAGAACAGAAGAGAATCGAAGCATTTGAGATGTGGTGCTACAGACAAATGCTGAAAGTTAGATAGACTGATAGGTAACTGTAGAGGGCAAAAACTGTAGGCGAAGACGGGGATTAGAAAATATCCATCAAATCGGGGATTGGAAAAGTTCCAGCAAATGATTGAGGACGTAGGTTGCAAGTGCTACTCTGAGATGAAGAGGTTGGCAGGGGGGAGAAATTCGTGGCGGACTGCATCAAACCAGTCAATAGAATAATGAGCCAAAGAATAAAAAAATAAAAATAAAACGGCTCTTCCTGTGTCCTTAAACTCCACGTACCACATCTTGCAGCTGGTGGCTGTCCATGGTAAAGCCTTCTGGAAGTTTCTCTCGACTCCTTTTGGTGACTGTGTCTTGTGATAACAGAGAAAAAATTGGGCTTTGTCCTTGTTTAAATACTTGCTGTTTGGAAATGGTATCCGATACCGATACTGTTGCATCACTGAGCCGAGTAACAAACAAAGTTACTGCACGTATGTAGGTACACAAAACTTGAATAGGTCGCATGCAAAAAATGGCTCTGAGCACTATGGGACTTAACTTCTGAGGTCATCAGTCCCCTAGAACTTAGAACTACATAAACCTAAGGACATCACACACATCCATGCCCGAGGCAGGATTCGAACCTGCGACCGTAGCGGCCTCGCGGTTCCAGACTGTAGCGCCTAGAACCGCTCGGCCACCCAGGCCGGCAGGTCGCATGCAATTCGAGATAAAAAGTATTTGTATATACATCATATTTTATGCCTCATGAATGTTTGTAATGAAAGAAAGACTTCTGGGATACCCGGTACAACGTCTTTGTCAGCTCACACTGTTAATCAGAGAAGAAAAAAGTGGTCTGATCTTATAATCACTGCTACTACTCTCTTATTAAGTCAGAGATGGCCGAGCGGTTCTTGGCGCTGCAGTTTGGAACCGCGCGACCGCTACGGTCGCAGCTTCGAATCCTGCCTCGAGCATCGATGTGTGTGATGTCCTTAGGTTAGTTAGGTTTAAGTAGTTCTAAGTTCTAGGGGACTGATGACCTCAGAAGTTAAGTCCCATAGTGCTCAGAGCCATTTGAACCATTTTTTAAGTCAGTCAATTTTTACATTTTTTGTCGAATTACTAATTATTAGAAGAGGCAGGACTGGGAACGTCTGATGCTTCTAAATATAAATTACCTGAAATATCATACTATAAATACGTTTGGTTCTTGGACGGTTTATCGCCAACGGTAATTAATCCAAAGTCGTTGAAGGTGTAATAGTTACCTCTCCTTAACGTTCTGCAGCGAAGAGTATCTGGATTGAATGTATCCTTGGATCTCTGGAAGGTGACTCCGATGAAGGACATTTCAAATCTTCTATCATAAATAAAAATAGAGAGAAACCGTATCGTAATTTGTAATTTTCTATTTTCCTATTTTCTGTTAATGACAGTGTAGACATTTGTTTTGGCTATAATCCCGCCAGATGATAGTAGAGATAAAACGATTTTGCTTCAGTGGGGACCCACTGCCTCTAAATGTTTAATAAAAGAATACAGTGTCCGTTATAGGCTGCACTGTACTTAATTGAAATCGTGTTGTTTGATACTTTCGACCGTGAGCGATTGTTAAGCACATTTGCTACGTCAGGTATTACATATTGAGCTCATAACATTCTTCTATGTCACAACAAAACACCACAATATGATGAGCACAATATGTAACACATGAAGTAGGAAATGGGCTTGTAATGGTTCACAGCCAAAATTAGGTAATAGCACGATTTTAATAATCGCATTATAACCTACAACGAACACTGTATTCTTTTATTAGTGATAAAAAGATTCTATATTTGAGTTCGTTTTTTTGTATTTCATATTGACTAGACTTCATTTATAAACGACTATGTTTTTGCGTTTTGCCCGCTGCTTCTCCTGCCTATGCAGTCACATGTACAGCATTTCACACATGTATTTAAGATACACTGCCGGACAAAACAGAAAGCGGAACACCCAGATGGGGAAGAGGAAACGAAATGAAACTCACCATGTGAGAGGATATGTGATGTTATTTCGATGATTACAAAATCGAGTCAGATTTACAAAGAACTTGACAGCGCGATCCCACTTATCAGTATGACAATGCCCTCTGTGCTCTGGAAGCATGCGATGATTCATTTTGCGAATGGTGCCGTAAAGCAGCACTTGGCTGAGACAGAAGCAGCAACAGGGAAGTAACAGACTTTGTGACTTTTGCGAGTACCTAACTAGGAGCGAATCGTATAATTTTGTCTGTGTGCTTTGATAGTTTAATTATTTGAGTTTCTCTGTGTTAAATATCTAATAGACACAGTTCTCGCGTTTTCATTTGCGTCGGAAAACAAACCAATTTTGTGACGTATTACAAGTTCCAAATCAGGAACGAAATATTTAGTCTCACCTGAGAGCTTCGGTACTTCAGTTTTTGAATCTCCACGTATTGATCTAATTTGTTAGACACATTTCTTGTGCCTTCTTCAGGGTCTACAGAAGAGTTCCGCAGCACGTGTCGATAGTCCGTTTTCCTGAGCAGTGGAGTTTTCCAAGGTCTTTAGTATGGATAGGGACTGTGACTGTTGGGTGCGGGTGCGAACCGAGTTGGTTACACTTTGCTCTCAGCTCCAGGCTGTGATGGCTTCTGTTGCACAGCTTGAAGCTGCAGTGGATGGACATCACTGTTGTTGGCTGGCCGTGGGGATCCAACTGACGTCCAGCACGTTAGAGTTGTCTGATCGGTCCTCACCGGTGGCCAACTTAGTTACTGCTCCCACTGAGGTTGACCCCTCACCCTTGGTCGAGAGGAAGGTTGCCTCAGGGTGTGGCAGGCGGCGAAGGACATTCCAGGGAGCTGGACGTAAGGCCTCCGTCATTAGTCTGACAAGCAAGTTCCAGGTGCTGTCTGTGACTAACATTGTCACTCAGCCAAATGCAGTGTCCTGTTTCAGAGGAAACCTCTCAGCCTGCAAGATCCGGACACTCACAGGTGGGATTATTGGTAGTTGGGTGTTCCACCTTTAGGCGCGCTATGGGGCCCCTTAGCGACATGGCTGCCAAGAAGAGGAAGAAAGCCAGTGTGCACTCCGTGTGCATTCTGGGTGGAGTCATTCCAGACGTTGAACGGGTCTTTCTGGAAGCCATGAAGACCACAGGGTGCAGCCATCTGCAGTCGGTGGCATACCTCTGATACAGAGGCGAGTGGAGAGTCTGAATTAGAGGCTCAGACGGTTCTGCAATCGTGTGGGCTGCAGATTCCTCGACTTGCGCCATGGGTGGTTGGGTCTCGGGCTCCACTGAGTAGGTCAGGAGTCCATTACACGCAAGGGGCGGATACACGGGTAGCAGAGGCTGTGTGGCGTGGACTGGGCAGTTTTTTCGGTTAGAGTGTATCGGGAAAACACAAAAAGATTTTCAGTCTCAAAGGGTGCAGGCCGAACACAGGAAGAACGTAGATACAGGAACCATCGGTACAAAGTCCGCAGCTCGTGGTCGTGCGGTAGCGTTGTCGCTTCCCACGCCCGGGTTCCCGGGTTCGATTCCCGGCGGGGTCAGGGCTTTTCTCTGCCTCGTGATGACTGGGTGTTGTGTGCTGTCCTTAGGTTAGTTAGGTTTAAGTAGTTCTAAGTTCTAGGGGACTGATGACCATAGCTGTTAAGCCCCATAGTGCTCAGAGCCATTTGAACCATCGGTACAACAGTTGTAAATTGTCGTAGTTGTGTTGGTAAGGTACCAGAGCTTCAACCGCTAATAGAAAGCGCTGATGCTCAAAACGCTGTAGGAACTGAAAGCTGGCTAAAGCCGGAGATAAGGTCAGCCGAAATTTTCGAGGAAAATCTAATAGCGTTCCAAAAGGATAGGTTAAACACAGTTTGTGGTGGCGTGTTTGTCGCTGTTAGAAGTGTATACCTTGTCAAAAAATTAAGGTAGAAAGTTCCTGTGAGTTAGTATGGGCAAAGATCATTCTTGGCAACGAGAATAAAAAAATAATTGGATCCTTTTATCGACCTCCCAATTCAGATGATACAATTACTGAAAGGTTCAAAGAAAACTTGAGTTTAATTTCAAACACGTACCCGACTCATACAGTTATAGCTGGTGGCGGCATTAATTTACCCTCGATATGTTGGCAAAAATACATGTTCAAACCCGGAGGTACGCATAAGACATCATCCGAAATTGTGCTAAATGCATTCTCTGAAAATTATTTTGAGCAGTCAGTTCATGAGCCCACACTAATAATAAACGGGTGTGAAAACACACTTGACCTCCTAGCAACAAATAATCCTGAGCTGATAACAAACATAAAAACAAATACAGGAATGAGTGAAAACTGGGTTTTGGTAGCGGGGCTGAATATTGTAACTATCAGATCCTCCAAAATTAACGAAAAAATACTTATTCAGAAAAGCTTATAAAAATTCACTTGACGCCTTCCTGAAAGACAATCTCCACTGCTTCCAGTAGACCAGATATGACTTGAATTATAAGAAATAGTATATGCGGCATGTAAGAGGTTTATACCAAATAAATTAACAAACGACGGAACTGATCCTTCTTGGTACACAAAACGGGTCAGAACACTGTTGCAGAAACAAATCTAAACGCACACAAAATCTCCACATTGGCTATCATTTACAGAAGCTCGAAATTTAGCGCGGACTTCGATGCGAGATGCTTATAACAATTTCCACAACGAAACTTTGTCTCGAAACCTGGCAGAAAATCCGGAGAGACTCTGGTCGTATGTGAAGTATGCTAGCGGCAAGACACAATCAATGCCTTCTCTGCGCGATGCCTTCTCTGTCGGAGACAGTGCTGCCTAAACAGAGTTACCTGTCTTCCGAAATGCCTTCACAAAAGAATACAAAGTAAATATTCCAGAATTCAAATCAAGAACAGCTGCCAATATCAGAATTCGAATCAAAAACAGCTGCCAACATGAGTGACGTAGAAGTAAATATCCTCCGAGTATTGTACCGACTTAAATCACTTAATAAAAGCAAGTACAGACTGCGGACCAGTTAGGTTCCTTTCAGAGTATGCTGATACAATAGCTCCATACTTAGCAATCATATAAAACCGTTCGCTCGACGAAAGATCCATACCCAAAGACTGGAAAGTTGCACAGGTCACACCAATATTCAAGAAGGGTAGTAGGAGTAATCCACTACATTACAGGGCCATATCACTAACGTCGATATGCAGCAGGATTTTGAAACATATTGTGTTCAAACATTATGAATTACCTCAAAGAGAATGAATGGTCTACTGACACACAGTCATCGCGAATTTAGAAAACATCGTTCTTGTGAAACACGACTAGCTCTTTACTCACACGAAGTGCTGAGTGCTACTGACAAGGGATTTCAAATTGATTCTGTATTTCTAGATTTCCAGAAGCCTGTCACTGTCGGTTCCAAAACTGCACATTTGAGTGCTATTTCTTCACAGTCCTGCAAAAATAAATTAGCTACTGTGGGTGATAGAGGACTGCCACTGGTTATATCAAAAACGAAATTGGGAAAGAAAAAAAAATCAGCTTCCAGCACACTCACGAATCATACACTCTAGATGCATAATATTATCATTTGTATCATTAATTTTAAGTGAAAGTGTATGATATATGTATTCAAGAACTTATCGTCTTTGTTTCTCATTAAAATTGCGTTGTTATTTTCAAATTTGCAACATACCTGCAATAATGTTTTTCAGCAATCGAGGAAATATTTGCTCTGTTAAAAATCTAGCCATAGGCCGCAAAAGTTGTATTTAATAGGTAATTAATTTCCATTCACTATGAACATTTTCAAATCTCTTTATCAGTTTTATGCTTTAATATACGAAGCCATCTGACTCTGTCGTACGCCTAACTTGGCACCATATTCAAGAGTTGTGACACATTCGCTATAAGGTTTCGAAGTCATTCAGGAAATACTTGTTTCGTTATAAAGCCGGTCATGGATTATTAAAATTTTAGTAACCAGGCAATTAATTTCGGTGAGTTAAGACAGAGACAGAGGTCTGAAGAACATCATAACCGATGTAAATTAATTAGCTGGTTAGTAAACCTATTGTGATCCGTGACTACATTTATAACAAAACAAACAGATACAGTTATCTGCAGTATTTGTTTCTTTTATTCCAACCTACGACCGTAAAATGTTTTTGTCCTCGGACTATCGGTTTCTGTCAGATGGTCACATCCTCAGATCTGTTTGAAACATTACTGATGTAATAAAGTCAAAGGGGCATTTTCAAGAGATACAAACAAAACGGGCTGGGCATCGCAGAACAGAAGTAAAAATGTGGTCCGAACTACGCCCAAGTACTGGCTCAGTCATCATGTGGAAGGCACTACTGCTCACTGCAAGCTGTTGTGTTCGATGATACCTAGCATCTTTGCCTTTGTCATACAGTATATTTCAAACAGATCTAAAGATGGTCATGAATGACGGAAAACGATAGTCTGACGACCACTGTTGTGATCATAGACTGGAACTGAAAAGAAAGAAAAAGAAAACCGCAGATTCAACACTTCTGGGAACAATATATTTATTTGCGAGTGTTTCGTAGTTTGTCGAAGTTATCTGTATCCATTACCTATCTATGTCTAACTACACTCCTGGAAAAGGAAAAAAAAACACATTGACACCGGTGTGTCAGACCCACCATACTTGCTCCGGACACTGCGAGAGGGCTTTACAAGCAATGATCACACGCACGGCACAGCGGACACACCAGGAACCGCGGTGTTGGCCGTCGAATGGCGCTAGCTGCGCAGCATTTGTGCACCGCCGCCGTCAGTGTCAGCCAGTTTGCCGTGGCATACGGAGCTCCATCGCAGTCTTTAACACTGGTAGCATGCCGCGACAGCGTGGACGTGAACCGTATGTGCAGTTGACGGACTTTGACCAGGCCGTATAGTGGGCATGCGGGAGGCCGGGTGGACGTACCGCCGAATTGCTCAACACGTGGGGCGTGAGGTCTCCACAGTACATCGATGTTGTCGCCAGTGGTCGGCGGAAGGTGCACGTGCCCGTCGACCTGGGACCGGACCGCAGCGACGCACGGATGCACGCCAAGACCGTAGGATCCTACGCAGTGCCGTAGGGGACCGCACCGCCACTTCCCAGCAAATTAGGGACACTTTTGCTCCTGGGGTATCGGCGAGGACCATTCGCAACCGTCTCCATGAAACTGGGCTACGGTCCCGCACACCGTTAGGCCGTCTTCCGCTCACGCCCCAACATCGTGCAGCCCGCCTCCAGTGGTGTCGCGACAGGCGTGAATGGAGGGACGAATGGAGACGTGTCGTCTTCAGTGATGAGAGTCGCTTCTGCCTTGGTGCCAATGATGGTCGTATGCGTGTTTGGCGCCGTGCAGGTGAGCGCCACAATCAGGACTGCATACGACCGAGGCACACAGGGCCAACACCCGGCATCATGGTGTGGGGAGCGATCTCCTACACTGGCCGTACACCACTGGTGATCGTCGAGGGGACACTGAATAGTGCACGGTACATCCAAACCGTCATCGAACCCATCGTTCTACCATTCCTAGACCGGCAAGGGAACTTGCTGTTCCAACAGGACAATGCACGTCCGCATGTATCCCGTGCCACCCAACGTGCTCTAGAAGGTGTAAGTCAACTACCCTGGCCAGCAAGATCTCCGGATCTGTCCCCCATTGAGCATGTTTGGGACTGGATGAAGCGTCGTCTCACGCGGTCTGCACGTCCAGCACGAACGCTGGTCCAACTGAGGCGCCAGGTGTAAATGGCATGGCAAGCCGTTCCACAGGACTACATCCAGCATCTCTACGATCGTCTCCATGGGAGAATAGCAGCCTGCATTGCTGCGAAAGGTGGATATACACTGTACTAGTGCCGACATTGTGCATGCTCTGTTGCCTGTGTCTATGTGCCTGTGGTTCTGTCAGTGTGATCATGTGATGTATCTGACCCCAGGAATGTGTCAATAAAGTTTCCCCTTCCTGGGACAATGAATTCACGGTGTTCTTATTTCAATTTCCAGGAGTGTATTTATACAGGTCATTTCCAGATCTCCTCGTAAAACGCTGAATCATAAAGACGGCCTTAGGAAGTGTGGGAGAGGGGGGGGGGGGGGACTGACACAGAAGCAAAACTCAGGAACTTCGGGAATATTTACAACCACACTTTTTATACACATGACCCATTATTTGCAATATTTGTTTAATCATGTGTGTAAAACTACTGTGCTCGTAATATACCCCAGTCACGCTTAAGGATGGCTGTGGCTACGAAAAGCTGTGACATGGAGCAAGCCAAATCATTCAATAACGACCGATATCGTTACGGCGCAGAAGCGCCGACACAAATACACTGAAGAGCTAATGAAAGTGGTGCAGTTGCCTAGCATCGTGTAGGCCCCTCGTGAGCACGCAGAAGTGCCGCAACGCGACGTGGCATGTTCTCGGCTAATGTCTGAAGTAGTGCTGGAGGGAACTGACACCGTGAACCCTGCAGGGCTGTCAATAAATCCGTACGAGTACGGTGGAGTGGTGTTCTCTTCTGAACAGCACGTTGCAAGGCATCCCAGATGTGCTCAATAATGTTCACGTCTGGGGAGTTTGGTGGCTAGCGGAAGTATTTAAACTCAGGAGAGTGTTCCTTGTGCCACCCTGTAGCAATTCTGGACGTGTGGGGTGTCGCATTGTCCTGCTGGTATTGCCCAAGTCCGTCGGAATGCATAATGGACATGAATGGATGCAGATGATAAGACACGATGCTTACGTATATGTCACCTGTAAGAGTCGTATCTAGACTTATCAGGGGTCCCATATTACTCCAACTGCACACGCTCCACACCATCACATAGCCTTCACCAGCTTAAACAGTCCCCTGCTGACATGCAGGGTCCATGGATTCGTAAAGTTGTCACCATACCCGCACACGTCCATCCGCTCGATCGGCGAGGATGTGCCCTCTATTTTAGCTCTTGATGAGATGTGTGTGACTAAAGTTTTGTGATGTGACTAGCCAAAGCGTATAAGTTGGAGGTTTTAGTGTGTTGCAGAGTGGCTGGCTCATCGTTTTTTATTCTTGCAGTTAGCTAGCCGCGTCCATCTGCTTTATTATACCACTTCCTTTGTGTTTAGTTTTAATATAGGCGCAAGATTTCGTTCCGAGCTTCTGTGCGGTCTAGCGTCCCCAGTGAAATAATACGAAAAGACTTAAAAAACATTATTTATAAAGAAGAGACATTTAAAAATTGAATAATCATTTTTCTCATGTACCCGTAAAATAATAATTTCTCTGTGTAAGTTTCGAGGGCAAAGAAATATAACAAAATGATCTAAAGCGAGCGACAAGATAAGCTCTTTTGATGATTTTTTAGTCGTCTTCACTTCTTCTTTTGTCTTGGTTGCGTGTAGACGGACATCTTGCGAGTGCTGGCAAATGTAAGCATATTTGTACTAATTAAGCAAATAATATATTGATTTAATTTTAATGTGCACTTTTTATTTGTAAAAGGTGATCCCGACTTCATGTCCGCCTTCCTTTGAATTAACCTGCATTCGAGTAATTTACAGTGCAACAATCGCAGCGGCCGATGCACCCAACGACGCCATTACGTGGCGATATTAACTTATAAAAATTAACGGAAGCGAAAAACTCGCCTGCTATTAACATAATATACATTTTTCTCCACAGCCACCCGACGCTGCAGAAAATACGTAGCTTTAAGGTTCTTATTTTGAGTACCACAACCGAAAGCCAGAGCAAGGACTCTGACTACAATGCAATGGTTAACGGAGGTAAGAAAAAATACTCTCGCGCGTGTGTGGGCCGCAATTGTAATTAATAACTAAAGATTTTTTGCTTTAAACTGACTAGCCGCGGAAATTAATATGAAAAGTTTATTCCATTATTCAACTTATATGCTCATGTTTTAAGGTTCAGCGAGTCTAACGTTCATTAACGTAACAAATAATTTATACTGAAGATTAATATTGTTAAAAAGAGAACTTCACAAAAGCATTTAATTGTAAATCAAAATAAAATGAAATATCATTTTTATTAAGGCCTACCACGTAAGTCGGCAACAATCAACACAATAATAATATATTAAATTACGACGGCCGACGGACGCGAGAGCGGGTACGCACATAGTTTTCAAACATTTGTTACCTTACTTTTGTTTAGTGCATTTTACCGACGTGTCAAACTGTTTTCGTGCGGTCGCTGAAGACCATGCTGTCGTGCGCCCATACCAGCATATCTGCTGTGGCGTAACAAGCTAGCTACGCCACACTGAGAAGGAAGCCGAAAGGCACGCCGTAAGCTACAGCAGGATGTCGTGAAGTCTGGAACAGGATACGTATTGAATACTATAAAGAAAATACGTAGCTTTGGAATATACTTAACTTTTAATCAAAGCTTGTGATACATCTCTCTTGACTATACAAATGAGACTCGTAAGATACATGCACTGTGACAATTGGCGCCTTGCTAAGTCGTAGCCATTAACTTAGCTGAAGGCTATTCTAACTGTCTCTCGGCAAATGAGAGCAAAGGCTTCGTCAGTATAGTCGCTAGCAACGTCGTCGTACAACTGGGGCGAGTTCTCGTACGTCTCTCGAGACCTGCCGTGTGGTGGCGCTCGGTCTGCGATCACACAGTGGCGACACGCGGGTCCGACATGTACTAATGGACCGCGGCCGATTTAAGCTACCACCTAGCAAGTGTGGTGTCTGGCAGTGACACCACAATATCCATACATACATACATACATACATCAGTACTTTCCTTGTCCGGTTGCTTTTACTCCCGAACTAATGGCGTGGCATGATACAGATTGTAGTGGGGAGTGTATTATGTGCTTTTAGGTGGCAGCCACAGTGTGATAGAGCTACAGCGTGTTTGGTGGACAATGCAGTGAACCTCCCTTCTGACCATTCGTAAAGCTAAATTGAGCGTCATCTTCTGTATATTATTCTTGTCAGCAGCGTGGAGTCATGATCTGTTATGCTGATTGTGCGATAGTTTTCGCATTTACCTGTCCTTGCGATCTTCGTAAATGTGTGGATGATGTTTTCCCGAAAGTTTGAGGGTACCTCACCACTCTCATAGATTAACACCAAACTGAATTGTCGTTTGCTTGCCATTTCACCCAGTGATTTTACAAATTCCGATGAGGTGTTATCTATCCCTTCCGCCTTATTTGTGCCTACTCAAGAAGTCTTTCGAGTTCCGGCTCTAATACTGCACCCCATTCCTTCTTGTATGACGCGATCAGACTATTCCTCACTCTCATAGAGACCTTCAGTGTACCCTTTCCACCTATCCGCTCTCTTCTTTGCCTATAACAGTGGAATTCCTCTTGCACTCTTAATATTACCACCCTTGCTTTCAATTTAACCGAAGTTTATTTCGACTTTTCTGTTTCCTGAGCCAGTCTTCCCGACGATTATTATTTTTTTGATTTCTTCACATCTTTCCTGTAGCTGTCTTGGCTGCCCTGCACTTGCTATCTATTTCATTCCTAAGCAGTTTATGTTGCAGTCCTATCTTTCCTAGAACATCTATGTACTTCCATATTTCGTCGATCAGTTCAAGTATTTCATCTGTTACTCAAGGTTTCTTAGCAGTTATCTTACTTATAGCAATGAGGTTTCTTTGGAGTTGTGTTCTTTGTACCAACATTTGTCTCTCCAAGATCTGTGATTGCCCATTTTAGATGTGTCCGCTTCTCTTGAACTGAACTGCTCTCTCTTGTGATCCTTGTCACAGTCTCGACATTCTTAAAGAACTTCAAACATGACTTGTCTCTCCTTAGTATTTCAGTATCCACCTCCTTCCACAGTCATTCTTTTGGACGATTCTCTCAGTCTACTCTTCATCCCCACTAAATTGTGATCTGAGTGTATATCTGCAACTGGATACACCTTTAATCCGATATCTGATTTCGAAATCTATGTCTGACCGTAATGTAATCTAGCTGGGATCTTCCCGATTCCTCAGGTCTTTCCTTACTTCCTCTTCTTGTGAACGTAATATTCACTACTACCACCAGAATTTTATTGCAGAACTCATTCAGTCTTTCTCTTCTCTCATTCCTACCGCCAAGGCCGTATTCTTCGGTAACCCCTTTTCCTATTTTTTTACGCTGAAACCGCTTTCCAGTCCCCCGTGACTATTAGATTTTCATCTCCCTTTACAACATCATATTCTTTCTCCATCTATTCATCTGCTGCTAGCGACGTTTGCACGAGACTAGCGAACCCGAAAATGGATTACATACTAAAATTACAATAAAAAATGCTTGTGCCATACGACAAAAAGGCGAATATGTCCTGAGCAGAGTGAGGGACGTAAAACAAGGGAACTAGCTTTCTGGTTTATCTGGCAGAACCAGAGACATTTAAATCAAAACATCTTCACATATTCGTGCTTTTTACGTGTTAGTCGCAGTACCGATATCAGGTAAGATAATACGTTGTCAAGTAACGTAGCATGATAAATCATGCCATCCCCCCAGGAACAAATCCACTCCCAGAAATTTTATTCCTTCAGCAGAACTTTTAGTTATTACAAGCATGCTCTTCAGCCGTATGGTGTTGTATATTGTTTACTGTGGCTGGCGAATCTTCTCGATTTTGGGAACAGGATCAGGGATTTTAGCCTATAAATTGCAAGAAGCAGGTGTGCCAACACCTTGCAGCCAAGAGAGTTCACTGTGCGGGGGAAGCAGAAATAACTCGTAAAGAAGCGCGAATATGTCAATGTCTTTGAAGCTTCTAGATAAACTGAAAGACTAGTTCCCTTCTTTTACATCTCTATCTCCGCTCAGAACATACTCGCCTTTATGAGGAATGATAGAAAATTTTTCATTCTGGTTCCAAACTTACCCTGTAGTATAATTTTGACAATTGACCGCCATAGCTTGGAGACCTACGCATGTAGATTTTTGTTGACCCAAGCGATCACTGATCTGCTATAGGTTTTTATTGTCTTTCGAACCATGTTATTTATATCGTGACAAAGGATAAAACTTTCACAAAATAATCGGATGACCATTAATTACACGTGTTTGTCTACTTTCTTACAGAACCTAAACCGATTCACACTTGTCTGAAACACGTAAGTAGAGCGTAAAAAAGTGCATAAAAACGTTTTATTTGCACCTAACTTCCGAACCAGGCTAGATTTCCGAAAGTAACTCCTCAATTTTATCGCAGGGATGCAGTTTTTAACTAAGTGAGTCACTTTAAACCGATTCCGTGCACTCATTTCCCATCAGAATAACTGTTACACGCTACATTTATCTCGAAAGTAAACTATCGTATGTCGACAATGGATAAAAATTTCCAGATGGAAAAACTCGTTTTGACCTTGTCCATTTATCTACCTTAGTGCAAAGTTTGTACCGATTAGTTCATATTTAAAGTATAGAAGTGGTGCACTTAAAAAAACCTCCCAGAAATGCGTGTTTTTCCACGCATTTGCACGTAAAATCCGATCGCTGCACATACAAATGGTGCCATTAGTAGAGCATTCATTTCAGCCTAATTAACGTCTTTTGTGAAAGCAATCAATTTATTCGCACGATATTCCCGGGTGCCAGTTCAGGTTTGTCGTTCAAATATTGCTTAATATTCTACAACACAGCTGCAGTAATACAGGTACTCAAATAGCTGTACATATGGCCGCTGGTGCGGGCTAAACCAGAAACTTTTGATCCCATGTTCCTAGCTCAAACCGAGCACCAAGGCGATTCTGTGCGTTGCTTCTCAAACATACACTGAAGCGCCATAGAAACTGGTATAGGCATGCGTATTGAAATACAGGCATACGCAAACAGGCAGAAGATGACTCTGCGGTCGGTAACGCCTATACAAGATAACAAGTGTTTGGTGTAGTTGTTAGATCGATTACTGCTCCTAAAAAGGCAACTTATCAAGATTTAAGTGAGTCTGAAGTTGGTATTATAGTCGGAGCACGGTCGATGATACACACCATCTCCGAGGTAGCGATTAAGTGGGGACTTTCCCGTATGACAATTTCTCGAGTGTACCGTGAATATCAAGAATTTGGTAAAACGTTAAATGTCCGACATCGCTGCGGTCGGAAAAAGATCATTCAAGAACAGGACCAACGACGACTGAAGAGAATCATTCAATTAAATGAAACAACAAGTTCACTGTTACCAGTCACCGTTTTATTTATTTCCACGACGCGTTTCGAAGGTTTAAACCTCCATCATCGGGTGGATTTACATTAGTAAGTATTACATTTGTGTGTGTGTTGTTACGATTTTTTGGAGGAACCTGTGGCACTGCCTAGTAGAGAAACGAGACACTATTTCAGAATATGGTTTAGGATTACTTTTGACGAAAAATTAAACTGATGTCTAATGGTAAACATGAAATAAGTAAACTACAGTACCTTCGGTGATCACAGGTTCCTTTTGCTGTCGTAACACATCCCATGTATACTGCCACATTTGTAAACAAATATGGCGTCTGGAATCAGTTGGGTGCAAGGTTCGTATAGCAGAAGTGAAGACATAATCGCAAAGTGCAAAGAACATACATCATAACAATATTATTACAGAATAATTGCTTTAAGCATTTAGCGGTGTTTGTTTTGAGGTGTCAAATATATGTGTGTGTACTTCAGTGTATATAAATCCAATTCTGACAAGTTAAAACAGCAAACATTCGTACTCGTTTATACAATCAGGTGAAATGTTAAAATGGCTTAAACTTCATACTTATTGATAACAATTAGGTGAAATGTTACAGACTATAATTACAATGATCATATTGGCTACAACAGTAAAATCATACATACATTACACTCTTTGATTGGGGTTAATAAACAGATGTGAAGTGAGGGGCACACCAACAGCTTGTACCCCTTGTCAGCTTAAAACTGTATGTACATCAACTACTGGCACAAATGTATATCTATCTGCATATTTTATAGCGTTAACCAATGTATTACCCCAACCTTTAGGCAGCTAATATATGCAACATGCAATCTTAAGACTCCTTCCCATGTAAATGTTTCCTCTCATATAATCACTCTTTTCTCTCTCCCTCTCTCTCTCTCTCTCTCTCTCTCCCTCTCTCTCTCCCTTGCACTCACTCACACACACACACACACACACACACACACACACACACACACACACACACACACACTTTTTCCCCTCTCTCTACCTCTCCTTCTGTCTCCAGCCCCTCACTTCACATTTGTTTATTAACCCCAATCAGAGAGTGTAATGTATGTATGATTTTACTGTTGTAGCCAATATGATCATTGTAATTATAGTCTGTAACATTTCACCTAATTGTTATCAATAAGTATGAAGTTTAAGCCATTTTAACATTTCACCTGATTGTATAAACGAGTACGAATGTTTGCTGTTTTAACTTGTCACAATTGGATTTATATACACTGAAGTACACACACATATATTTGACACCTCAAAACAAACACCGCTAAATGCTTAAAGCAATTATTCTGTAATAATATTGTTATGATGTATGTTCTTTGCACTTTGCGATTATGTCTTCACTTCTGCTATACGAACCTTGCACCCAACTGATTCCAGACGCCATATTTGTTTACAAATGTGGCAGTATACATGCGATGTGTTACGACAGCAAAAGGAACCTGTGATCACCGAAGGTACTGTAGTTTACTTATTTCATGTTTACCATTAGACATCAGTTTAATTTTTCGTCAAAAGTAATCCTAAACCATATTCTGAAATAGTGTCTCGTTTCTCTACTAGGCAGTGCCACAAGTTCCTCCAAAAAATCGTAACAACACACACACAAATGTAATACTTACTAATGTAAATCCACCCGATGATGGAGGTTTAAACCTTCGAAACGCGTCGTGGAAATAAATAAAACGGTGACTGGGAACAGTGAACTTGTTGTTTCATTTAATGTCAGTAACAGTCACGGTAAAGCCTAACCTAAAAATGTTCGCATTTAAAGAATCATTCAACGTGACAGAAGTGCAACCCTACCGCTAACGATTGCAGATATCAATGCTGGGCCATCGACAAGTCTTAGTGTGCGAACCATTTAACGAAACATCATCGATGTGGACTTTCGGAGCCGAAGATCCACTCGTTTAACCTTGATGACTGCACGGCACAGAGCTTTACAAGCCGCCTGGTCCCGTCAACTCTGACATTGGACTGTTGATGACTGGAAACAGGTTGCCCGGTCGGACGAGTCTATTTACAAATTACATCGGGCGGATGGACGCGTACGGGTATTTAGGCAACCTCACGAATCCGTGGACCCTGCATGTCAGCAGGAGACTGTTTAAGCTGGTGGTGGCTCTGTAATGGTGTGGAGCGTGTGCAGGTGGAGTGATACGCGATCCCTGATACGTCTAGACACGACTCTGACTGGTGACAGGTACGTAAGCATCCTGTCCGATCACCTGCATCCATTCATGTTCATTGTGCTATCCGACTGACATGGGAAATTCCAGCAGGACAATGCGACACCCCACACGTCCATAATTGCTACAGAGTGGCTCCAGGAACACTCTTCTGAGTTTAAACGCTTCCGCTGGCCACCAAACTCCCCAGACATGAACGTTATCCAGGATATCTGGGATGCCTTGCAACGTGATGTTCAGAAGGTATTCCACCCCCTTGTAATCTTGCGGATTTATGGACAGCCCTGCAGGATCCATGGTGTCAGTTCCCTCCAGCACTACTTCAGACATCAGTCCGTGCCACGTCGTGTTACGGCAGTTCTGCGAGATCGTGGGGCCCTACACGCTACTAGGCAGGTGTACCGCTTTCTTTGGCTCTTGAGTGTATTTGTTACGGCGCTTCCCCGCCGTAACGATATCAGTCGTTATTGAATGATTTTACTTGTGCATGTCACAGATTTTCGTAGCCACACCCATACTTAGGGGTGACTGGCGCTTCTCCGCCGTAACGATATCTGTCGTTATTGAATGATTTTATTTGTGCATGTTACAGCTTTTCGTAGCCACACCCATCCTTAAGGGGGACTGGGGTATGTTACCTGCACAGTAGTTTTACACACATAATTAGACAAATATTGCAAATAATGAGTCGTGTGTATAGAAAATGTGGTTCTAATTACTTCCGAAGTTCCCGCGTTATGCTTCTATGTCACCGTTCCACCCCTTTCCACTGCTGTCTTTAAGATTCAGCGTTTTACGAGGAGTTCTGGAAAGCACATATGTGTAATGACCTTATGAACAGTTAGACATAGATAATGGATACAGATAACTTCAACAAACTACAAAACAGTCGCAAATAAATACACTCCTGGAAATGGAAAAAAGAACACATTGACACCGGTGTGTCAGACCCACCATACTTGCTCCGGACAGTGCGAGAGGGCTGTACAAGCAATGATCACACGCACGGCACAGCGGACACACCAGGAACCGCGGTGTTGGCCGTCGAATGGCGCTAGCTGCGCAGCATTTGTGCACCGCCGCCGTCAGTGTCAGCCAGTTTGCCGTGGCATACGGAGCTCCAGCGCAGTCTTTAACACTGGTAGCATGCCGCGACAGCGTGGACGTGAACCGTATGTGCAGTTGACGGACTTTGAGCGAGGGCGTATAGTGGGCATGCGGGAGGCCGGGTGGACGTACCACCGAATTGCTCAACACGTGGGGCGTGAGGTCTCCACAGTACATCGATGTTGTCGCCAGTGGTCGGCGGAAGGTGCACGTGCCCGTCGACCTGGGACCGGACCGCAGCGACGCACGGATGCACGCCAAGACCGTAGGATCCTACGCAGTGCCGTAGGGGACCGCACCGCCACTTCCCAGCAAATTAGGGACACTGTTGCTCCTGGGGTATCGGCGAGGACCATTCGCAACCGTCTCCATGAAGCTGGGCTACGGTCCCGCACACCGTTAGGCCGTCTTCCGCTCACGCCCCAACATCGTGCAGCCCGCCTCCAGTGGTGTCGCGACAGGCGCGAATGGAGGGACGAATGGAGACGTGTCGTCTTCAGCGATGAGAGTCGCTTCTGCCTTGGTGCCAATGATGGTCGTATGCGTGTTTGGCGCCGTGCAGGTGAGCGCCACAATCAGGACTGCATACGACCGAGGCACACAGGGCCAACACCCGGCATCATGGTGTGGGGAGCGATCTCCTACACTGGCCGTACACCACTGGTGATCGTCGAGGGGACACTGAATAGTGCACGGTACATCCAAACCGTCATCGAACCCATCGTTCTACCATTCCTAGACCGGCAAGGGAACTTGCTGTTCCAACAGGACAATGCACGTCCGCATGTATCCCGTGCCACCCAACGTGCTCTAGAAGGTGTAAGTCAACTACCCTGGCCAGCAAGATCTCCGGATCTGTCCCCCATTGAGCATGTTTGGGACTGGATGAAGCGTCGTCTCACGCGGTCTGCACGTCCAGCACGAACGCTGGTCCAACTGAGGCGCCAGGTGGAAATGGCATGGCAAGCCGTTCCACAGGACTACATCCAGCATCTCTACGATCGTCTCCATGGGAGAATAGCAGCCTGCATTGCTGCGAAAGGTGGATATACACTGTACTAGTGCCGACATTGTGCATGCTCTGTTGCCTGTGTCTATGTGCCTGTGGTTCTGTCAGTGTGATCATGTGATGTATCTGACCCCAGGAATGTGTCAATAAAGTTTCCCCTTCCTGGGACAATGAATTCACGGTGTTCTTATTTCAATTTCCAGGAGTGTATATTGTTCTCAGAACTGCAGAATCTGTGGTTATCTTTTCCTTCTTCTTCTTCTTCTTCTTCTTCTTCTTCTTCTTCTTTTTTTCTTTTTTAAAAAAAATCATGTGTATGACCACAACATCTGTCGTGAGACTATCGTTTTCCGTCATTGATGGCCATCTTTAGGTCTGTTTGAAATATACTGCATAACAAAGCAAGAGAAGCATCGTCAAAAGATATCGAACATAACAGCTTGCAGTGAGCAGTAGCGCCTTCCACATGATGACTGCGCCGGTACTTGGGCGTAGTTCGCACCACATTTTTACTTCTGTTCTGCAATGCCCAGCTGGTTTTGTTTGTATCGCTCGACGACACCACTTAGACTTTATTACATCAGGAACGTTTTAAACAGATCTGAAGATGTGACCACCTCACCGAAACCGATCGTCCGAGAACAAAAACTTTTTATGTCACAGATTGGAATAAAAGAAACAAATACTGCAGATAATTTTGTTTGTTTCAAATCTAGTCATGGATCGCAAAAGATTTACTAACCAGCTAATTAATTTAGGTCAGTTATGACCATATTCAGACATCTGTCTCTGTCATAACTGACCGAAATTAATTTCCTGGTTTGTGAAATTTTTGTGATCCCTGACTGGATTTATAATAAAGAAAGCCACAAGTATTTCCTGAATCGCTGTGAAACCTTACAGCAAATACGTCGCAACTCGTGAATCTGGTGCCAAGTCAGGCATACGACAGAGTCAGAAGGATTTGTATATTAAAGCATCAAATTAATACAGGGGTTTTAAGATGGTCATATCTAATGGAATTTAATTACCTGTTAAATATAATGTTTGTGATCCATGGCTGGATTTTTAACAAAGCAAATATTTCCTCGATTGCTGCTAACCATTATTGCAGATATGTCGCGAATTTGAAAATAACAACCCTAATTTCAATCAAAAATAAATAGGATAAATTCTTGAATACAAATTTCATACATTTTCACTTAAAATTAATGATATAGATGATACAATTATGCATCCTAAGTATGTGATTCTAAGTGCGTTGGAAGCTGACTTATTCTTTTTTTTCTCCCAATTTCCATTTTGATCCAATAATAATTTTCATGTTGGTGATTACTAAGATACAAGTTCTTGTGTTTCTTGAAATTTTCTCGGCTTATCGAATAAGCATTATTTAAGCATGCGCTAACCTCCAATTAGTTTACATATAATAAACAATATTTTGAACAGATTGATGATGTTGCCAGGAACAGTCCTCTTGCACCCACAATTGCTAATTTATTTATGAAGGATTGTGAAGAAATAGCACTCAACTCTGAAGTTTTGGAACCGACGGTGTTATGCAGGTATGTCGATGGTATAGTCATTGTTTGGCCCCATGGCGAAAACAAATTGATCCAGTTTCTTCAACATCCAAATTCCACTCATAAAAATATCAAATTGACATTGGAACGGGGTATGAATGACCGTTTGTGATGTGCAGACAATTGTAGGTGACCAAAACTTGTGGACAGTTGACATGGGTGCATATCGAATGTATAAAAGACAACTACATATTTTTCATTCTAAAAGACTATCTGGCAACATTATAGGTTATGTATATGTCGTGCGCGCACACACACAATAAATAAATAAATAAATAAATATATATATATATATATATATATATATATATATATATATATATATATATATAGGGTGATTCAAAAAGAATACCACAACTTTAAAAATGTGTATTTAATGAAAGAAACATAATATAACCTTCTGTTATACATCATTACAAAGAGTATTTAAAAAGGTTTTTTTCACTTAAAAACAAGTTCAGAGATGTTCAATATGGCCCCCTCCAGACACTCGAGCAATATCAACCCGATACTCCAACTCGTTCCACACTCTCTGTAGCATATCAGGCGTAACAGTTTGGATAGCTGCTGTTATTTCTCGTTTCAAATCATCAATGGTGGCTGGGAGAGGTGGCCGAAACACCATATCCTTAACATACCCCCATAAGAAAAAATCGCAGGGGGTAAGATCAGGGCTTCTTGGAGGCCAGTGATGAAGTGCTCTGTCACAGGCTGCCTGGCGGCCGACCCATCGCCTCGGGTAGTTGACGTTCAGGTAGTTACGGACAGATAAGTGCCAATGTGGTGGCGCTCCATCCTGCTGAAATATGAATTGTTGTGCTTCTTGTTCGAGCTGAGGGAACAGCCAATTCTCTAACATCTCCAGATACTGTAGTCCAGTTACAGTAGCACCTTCGAAGAAAAAGGGACCAAAAACTTTATTGGCTGAAATGGCACAGAAAACGTTCACCTTAGGCGAGTCACGTTCATACTGAGTTGTTTCCCGCGGATTCTCAGTGCCCCATATACAGACATTGTGACGGTTGACTTTCCCGTTAGTGTGGAAAGTTGCTTCATCACTAAACACAATCTTTGAAACGAAAGATTCATCTGTTTCCATTTGAGCAAGGATAAAATCACAGAAATCGATTCTTTTAATCTTATCAGCTGCAGACAGTGCTTGAACCAATTTCAGACGATAAGGTTTCATAACTAACCTTTTTCGTAGGACTCTCCATACAGTTGATTGTGGAATTTGCAGCTCTCTGCTAGCTCTGCGAGTCGATTTTCCTGGGCTGCGAACAAATGCTTGCTGGATGCGTGCTGCATTTTCATCACTCGTTCTCGGCCGTCCAGAACTTTTCCCTTTGCACAAACACACATCCTCTGTAAACTGTTTATACCAACGTTTAATAGACCACGTATCAGGAGGTTTAACACCATACTTCGTTCGAAATGCACGCTGAACAACTGTCGTCGATTCACTTCTGCCGTACTCAATAACACAAAAAGCTTTCTGTTGAGCGGTCGCCATCTTAGCATCAACTGACGCTGACGCCCAGTCAACAGCGCCTCAAGCGAACAAATGTACAACTAAATGAAACTTTATAGCTCCCTTAATTCGCCGACAGATAGTGCTTAGCTCTGCCTTTTGTCGTTGCAGAGTTTTACATTCCTAAAGTTGTGGCATTCTTTTTAAATCACCCTGTATATATATATATATATATATATGCTAAGGGACAAGGGTACGTGTAAAGTCGAAGATTGCTGTCACGTGCACATACCAGTGCAGGCAATGCAGAATACTGTAGCGACAATAAGCTTAGAAGTGGATATAGCTGCAGTTAGTCAGTAAACTTCGAGTTCTTCCGAGGCAGCCAACCACATATCCAGTAATATAAGCTGGGAGTTATTCACTTGGAACTTGAGTTAATTCCTTTTAGTTTCTACTTGATTTTTATATTCAATATTCTGGTTTATTTCTACACTTATATTGGAATAAGTTAACGTGTGCTATACAGTGTGAATCACTTTAAGCTTGCACCGCAAATATTGCGGAAATGGAAAACGCTACAATGTGCGGTTTTCGCGGAATGGATAGGTAGTCAGGGCCTCATACTGTTACCGAATAAACAGATTGTAATACTATTTAAAAAGTGTATTTTTTGTTCAAACATAAACTTTTTAACTGATGCAATGATTATTGACCTTAATAGACTAAAAGAAGGGTAAAGTAGAACGTGAATGAAATTTGCTAAGGATTCTAGTGCGAGTCATTTACGAGATATCCTTCGCGTTCTCTTGTGCTTTTGTCCCGCAGTTTTTGCAGGGTCGGCATTGTTACAATCGGATTTGACATGGTTAATTTGAAGGGGTGGCCGGATGCTCTTCCTGCTGCCACCCCCAGGATGGAATCAGAGTACCCCATCTGTCCGCTTCTAGTGTAAATGATGAAATAATGCGAACGTATTTCAAATGTGTGCGAGCCGTGTAACTGAGGCGAGACGTGGGGACCAGCCCAGTATTCACCTAGTGGGACGTGGAAAACCGCCTAAAAACCACATCCAGGCTTCCCAGCACACCGAGCCTCGTCGTTAATCCGCCGGGCGAATTCGATGCGGGGCCGGCGCGCCTACCCGAGTCCAGGAAGCAGGGCATTAGCGCTCTCGGCTAACCAGGCAGGTGAGTCATTTACGTGATATCGTAACCTGAAAAGCTCCCATCCGATTCTTGTGCAATACCTGTGGTAGCTCACACTAAAGAACAACACATGTGCATCGTGGTTTCTAACCAGCAATGAGACAACTGACCATCACAGATACATGGTACATTTTCTGGATCCTATGTTAATGTCCATGTACAGAAGTTAACAATATTATCATAATCGTTTGTATGCAGCTCATGATGGAGAGCGGTGCGATAATGGTAGAACGTATGTCGATTGACAACTCGACAGCACTATCCTTATTCATGCCACTTCCTCGTCTGATTGCGCGGGAGCTAACGCGCGTATCAGCTGCAACAGCAGCAAGAACATTAACTTCCCCCTCTTGTGTCGTCACTTGTTTTCTTCTGTTACGTTGTCTAGGTGTCACACTACCAGTTCCACGCAGCTGGTTGAAGAGGCTGATAAATAACTGCAGAGATGGTTGATGCCTGTGGGGATGTCTTGGCGCATACACCGGAAGAAGAACGAACTACATTCTACCTACACTCCCTGTACACTATGAGCTTTTTCTGCATAGGTAAACTGCATCTTCCTCACGCAACCTGCTGCGTGGACTGCACACAATAACTGACTAGCAAGTCTCAGTGCATTCAAGGAACACACGAGCAAAGTGTAAGCAAACATCGTTCATAGCAACTGCGCAATCTGAATGGCACAACAAAGTGTCCCTGTGGAAACCTTTCTATCTCTCGTAAGCGATTCGCTCTAGAATCCTGCTACAAACACCACTGACATTCTGACTTACCGTACTTTTGTTATTTCCAATAGGCATTGCTCCAATTAAAAAGTTAATGACTGCACGGAAATAGACACTTTCCAAATATTACAGCAGCGTGTTGATTGGCTAACAATACCGATGAGTTCTACGAAATATGCACATCAATATAACTTTCCGCAGTATTTGCGGTGCAATTTGTTGGTCATTTGTCCTGTATACACAATAAAAAACATTATATGTGGCAATTATTGCTGAATATGTACGATCTGTTTACAGTTTCCAGATGTGGCAATATACATATAAATGAATTTGAATTGAATTGTCTGCTGTTTCTGTATGTATTAGTCCGACGAAATCTAGATGGGCTAAAGGACATTTCGTTTACCATAAGCCCACCCGTACCGATTCATACTACTGAGAAGAATCGCTTCTCAGCTTTTACAACATCAATGTGCGTTTTTTTTTTTTTGGCAAGGATATAGGAAAGAACATAATTTATTTAGTTTCTATAATAATGAATGTGATCACCCACAAGTTTAATTTTTTTACAGTTATCAACACCTTTTACCCACACTGAAACAGATTCAGATTCATTTATTTTACGATGATTCTTGCTCCTGAGAACCAAAGACATCGACGACAGGTAATACTGTCTGTTGTAGACCTCTGCGATCTGAAATGTCCGATAAGCTATGACGTCACGTCTGTTAAACCTTGCTAGACCTGCAACTTTATCGACTTTAGGGCCACCTGCTAGAGCAGGGCTTCACAACATAACGTGCTCGCGGAGCAAGCTGTGAGCAGCAAGGCGCGAGCACGGAGCAGCGCGAGCACGCTACCCCCACTACCGGACCAGAGAGGAGAGTGGGGATAATCACGTGGGGCACACAGAAGCTGCCGCCAGTCGATGTAAATCCGCGGCCACCTGCAGGGATATCACTCACGAATTATTACTGCGACAAATGAAACAAATAAAGGAGAATGTACACGTGCCACATAATTTTATTAGCTTAGTGTATGCCTCTACATTCGTATTAATTTGTGAACTGTTACACAATAAAAGGTGTCACTGAAGTGTGGGGTTCTCGGTTATCTTGTACTTTTTGCCCTTTACAATTGCATCTATGTTCGGAGTAATTGTTCTTGTGCATTGTAGGCGCAGCGTGCAGTTTAAATTTCGATCAGACAATGCGTTTCTCAGGTGCGTCTTGTTACATTTCATTGCAGAGAACAGTTGTTCACAAACGTATGTGGAACCGATCATTGATATTATTGTAGCCGCCAGTTTGTGCAAATGAGGAAATCTATCCTGAGGGAAGCCTCTGTAGAATTCCAAAATGTTTTTCTTGTTCTGAAATTTGTCTCTGTATTCTCTGTCACACTGCAGGTCAATAATTTCTAGTTGCAGCTCAGGACGAATCTCTTCAATATTCGCTGAATATGGAGAGGAGAACAGATCAAAATCACTGTCTAGTGCTGTCAGATCTTGAAAGTCTCGATCAAATTCTTCCTTAAGGGTATGTGAATAACGTTCACAGTCTTTGTGAACATCTTGCATGGATGATAATGTAGGAAAATGAGCTAGATTTCCTGTTTCCACCTGACTCACCCAAAGTGTCAATTTCATTTTAAAAGCTCGTACTCGATCTATGAAATGAGTAATTAGCAGATCTTTACCTTGTAGTGAAATGTTCAAAGCATTCATATGGCTAATTAAATCTGCTAAGAACGCGAGATCACATTTCCATGAAGGCTCTTTCAATTCAGGAACACGCATATTATTTATTTCCATGAACATATTTATCTCATCTAATAGGCAAAAAAATCGATTTAATAATTCGCCACGACTAAGCCAGCGGACCTCGTTGTAATAAGGCAGGCTACCATACTGGCTTTCTACATACTCAAGAAAGCTTTTAAATTGCCTGTGTTGTAACCCATGCTTCCTTATATAATTGGTTGTACGAAAAACAACACTCATCACATTTTTTAGACTGATACTCTTTGCACATAAGTTTTCCTGGTGGATCAGCCAGTGAACGCCCCTTGTTTCATTCGGCACGGTCAGTTTTTGCATTTTCTCCTTCAACAGCGCGACGAAACCTGATTTTTTCCCTGCCATCGCTGGTGCACCGTCTGTAGACACTGAAACTAAAGAATTCCACGACAATCCTATATTTTCAACACTTTCTTCAACACTACTTAAAATATCACCTCCGGTTGTAGTGTTCTTCATGGCTACTACATCGAGGAGCTCCTCCCTCATGAAGATCTCTATTAACACCTCTAATAAATATGGTGAGCTGCGCTGTTCCTGTGATATCAACACTTTCGTCCAGAGATAGAGAATACGCCATAAAATCTTTAAGGATATTTGCAAGCTGGCTCTGGACGTCGTCTGCCATGTCCTGTAAGCGACGCATAATGGTCATGTTAGATAATGGCACAATCCGAAACTGTTCAACTTGAGATGGACACAAATGTTCCGCGGCAACTACCAAACATTCTTTTATTAAATCGCCATCAGTGATGGGGAGCAGGGATTTTGCTAAAAGCAAAGCAATTTTGTAACTCACTCTGAGAGCTGCCTCAGTTGATTTTTCTTCGTCGTCCAGATCTTATTCGGATAGCTTCCTTTTAAGTTTAATAACTTCCTGTGCACGATCTGGTCCATCACATTTTCCACTTCCGTAGTCTTTCGCGTGGTACGACATATAATGTCGCTGCAAATTAAATTTCCTAAAAGAATTCAGCGTTTTGTGACATACTAAACATTTTGCAACACCATCTTTTTCTGTAAACAGATACAATTCCTCCCAATGGGGGTTGAACTGCGAAAGCATGGTTGGGGTTACACAACGGCGACTTGACATGATTCTTAACCAGCGAAGTGACTGTTAGAGCTGATTGTAGTACTTTAAACGTTACACAGTCGGCGCGAATTCAATAGGCACGCTGCGGCCCTATCCAAACGTGCGCGCGCCTTTCCCCTCCCTCCCCTCCCACCCCTCCCTCCCCCCCTCCCTACTCTGCGACCATGCACCTGCTCGCGAGCACATGCCTGAGCAGACGCGAGTACTCGCGCTCAAAACCGGCCAGTTGTTAAGCCCTGTGCTAGAGCAACGGTGACCAATCCATTACAGTGCTCATTGGCATCATTCTTGCTAAGTGTAAAGTTCAAAACTCCACCACAGAAAACGGATGCACCATGCAAAGCGACTTGTGCGCCTACATAGTTCTCGGTATTAACAGCAATATTGTCCATTGTTTGCAGGGCGGGTAGGCCTTCTCCGCCTATAGTAACGTGTGTACTTAAAACTTGTGTACACAAGGACACCCGCACTGTCCCACACTGACAGACTACTGAATAAAATGGGACAGTTGGCAGAAATAGTTCGTACAAATGGATATACCGTGAGGTCACAAAAGTCATGGGATACACTACTGGCCATTACAATTGCTACACTAAGAAGAAATGCAGATGATAAACAGGTATTCATTGGACAAATATATTATACTAGAACTGACATGTGATTACATTTTCACGCAATTTGGGTGCATAGATCCTGAGAAATCAGTACCCAGAACAACCACCTCTGGCCGTAATAACGCCCTTGATACGCCTGGGCATTGAGTCAAACAGAGCTTGGATGGCGTGTTCAGGTACAGCTGACCATGCAGCTTCAACACAATACTACAGTTCCTCAAGAGTAGTAACTGGCGTATTGTGACGAGCCAGTTGCTCGGCCATCATTGACCAGACGTTTTCAGCTGGTGAGAGATGTGGAGAATGTGCTGACCAGGGTAGCAGTCGAACATTTTCTGTATACAGAAGGGCCAGTACAGGACCTGGAACATGCGGTCGTGCATTATCCTGCTGAAATGTAGGGTTTCGCTGGGATCGATTGAAGGGTAGAGCCACGGGTCGTAACACATCTGAAATGTAACATCCACTGTTCAAAGAGCCGTCAATGCAGACAAGAGATGACCAAGACGTGTAACCAATGGTACCCCATACTATCACGCAGGGTGATACACCAGTATGGCGATGACGAAGAATACACGCTTCCAATGTGCGTTCACCGCGATGTCGCCAAACACGGATGCGACCATCATGATGCTGTAAACAGAACCTGTATTCATCCGAAAAAATGACGTTTTGCCATTCGTACACCCAGGTTTGTCGGTGAGTACACCATCGCAGGCGCTCCTGTCTGTGATGCAGCGTCAAGGGTAACTGCAGCCATGGTCTGTTGGGCTGATAATCCACGCTGCTGTCGTCGAACTGTTCGTGCAGATGGTTATTGTCTTGCAAACGTCGCCATCTTTTGACTTAGGGATCGAGACGTGGCTGCACGATCCGTTACAGCCATGCGGATAAGATGCCTGTCATCTCTACTGCTAGTGATACGAGGCCGTTGGGATCCAGCACGGCGTTCCGTACTGCCCTCCTGAAGCCACCGATTCCATATTGTGCTAACAGTCATTGGATCACGACCAACGCGAGCAGCAATGTCGCGATACGATAAACCGCAATCGCGATAGGCTACAATCCGACCATCATCGAAGTCGGAAACGTCATGGTACGCATTTCTCCTCCTTACACGTGGCATCACAACAACGTTTGACCAGGCAACGCCGGTCAACTGCTGTTTGTGTATGAGAAATCGGTTGGAAACTTTCCTCATGTCAGCACGTTGTAGGTGTCGCCACCGGCGCCAACCTTATGTGAATGCTCTGAAAAGCTAATCATTTACATATCACAGCATCTTCTTCATGTCGGTTAAATTTCGCTTCTGTAGCACGTCATCTTTGTAGTGTAGCAATTTTATTGGCCGGTAGTGTACCTCTCAATATCGTATCGGACCTCCTTTTGCCCGGCGTAGTGCAGCAACTGGACGTGACGTGGTCTCAAAAAGTCGTTGGAAGTCCCCTGCAGAAATATTGAGCCTTGCCGCGTCTATAGCCGTCCATAATTGCAAAAAAATGGCTCTGAGCACTATGGGACTCAACTGCTGAGGTCATAAGTCCCCTAGAACTTAGAACTACTTAAACCTAACTAACCTAAGGACAACACACACATCCATGCCCGAGGCAGGATTCGAACCTGCGACCGTAGCGGTCGTGCGGTTCCAGACTGAAGCGCCTAGAACCGCTCGGCCACCAGCGGCCGGCCCATAATTGCAGAAGTGTTGCCGGTGCAGGATGTCGTGTATCAATCGACCTCTCGTTTAAGTCCCATAAATGGTCGACTGGATTCATCTCGGCCGATCTGATCATTTTTTCGAATTATGCAGAACGTTCTTCAAACCAGTCGCGAACAGTTGTGGCCCGGTGGATGGCGCATTGTCGTGCATAACAACTTCGTCGTTGTTTCGGAATATGAAGACCATGAATGACTGCAAATGGTCCCCAAGTATCAGAACACAACGATTTGCAATCGATGAAGCTTGTGAACACAGCCCACACGAATATGGAACCACCACCGGCTTGTAAGATGCCTTATTAATAACTTGGGTCGGCGGCTTCGTGGGGTTCGTCGATATAGCCACGAGCCCAGGAGAGGCGCTGTAATCGATGTCGTGCTGTTAGCAAAGGCGCCCGTGTCGGTCGTCTGCTGCCATAGACCGTTAACGCCCTACTTCGCTGCACTGTCCTAAGGGATACGTTCGTCATACGTCCCACATCGATTTTTGCGGTTATTCCTCACAATGTTGCTTTTCTTGGTTCAAATACACTCCTGGAAATTGAAATAAGAACACCGTGAATTCATTGTCCCAGGAAGGGGAAACTTTATTGACACATTCCTGGGGTCAGATACATCACATGATCACACTGACAGAACCACAGGCACATAGACACAGGCAACAGAGCATGCACAATGTCGGCACTAGTACAGTGTATATCCACCTTTCGCAGCAATGCAGGCTGCTATTCTCCCATGGAGACGATCGTAGAGATGCTGGATGTAGTCCTGTGGAACGGCTTGCCATGCCATTTGCACCTGGCGCCTCAGTTGGACCAGCGTTCGTGCTGGACGTGCAGACCGCGTGAGACGACGCTTCATCCAGTCCCAAACATGCTCAATGGGGGACAGATCCGGAGATCTTGCTGGCCAGGGTAGTTGACTTACACCTTCTAGAGCACGTTGGGTGGCACGGGATACATGCGGACGTGCATTGTCCTGTTGGAACAGCAAGTTCCCTTGCCGGTCTAGGACTGGTAGAACGATGGGTTCGATGACGGTTTGGATGTACCGTGCACTATTCAGTGTCCCCTCGACGATCACCAGTGGTGTACGGCCAGTGTAGGAGATCGCTCCCCACACCATGATGCCGGGTGTTGGCCCTGTGTGCCTCGGTCGTATGCAGTCCTGATTGTGGCGCTCACCTGCACGGCGCCAAACACGCATACGACCATCATTGGCACCAAGGCAGAAGCGACTCTCATCGCTGAAGACGACACGTCTCCATTCGTCCCTCCATTCACGCCTGTCGCGACACCACTGGAGGCGGGCTGCACGATGTTGGGGCGTGAGCGGAAGACGGCCTAACGGTGTGCGGGACCGTAGCCCAGCTTCATGGAGACGGTTGCGAATGGTCCTCGCCGATACCCGAGGAGCAACAGTGTCCCTAATTTGCTGGGAAGTGGCGGTGCGGTCCCCTACGGCACTGCGTAGGATCCTACGGTCTTGGCGTGCATCCGTGCGTCGCTGCGGTCCGGTCCCAGGTCGACGGGCACGTGCACCTTCCGCCGACCACTGGCGACAACATCGACGTACTGTGGAGACCTCACGCCCCACGTGTTGAGCAATTCGGCGGTACGTCCACCCGGCCTCCCGCATGCCCACTATACGCCCTCGCTCAAAGTCCGTCAACTGCACATACGGTTCACGTCCACGCTGTCGCGGCATGCTACCAGTGTTAAAGACTGCGATGGAGCTCCGTATGCCACGGCAAACTGGCTGACACTGACGGCGGCGGTGCACAAATGCTGCGCAGCTAGCGCCATTCGACGGCCAACACCGCGGTTCCTGGTGTGTCCGCTGTGCCGTGCGTGTGATCATTGCTTGTACAGCCCTCTCGCAGTGTCCGGAGCAAGTATGGTGGGTCTGACACACCGGTGTCAATGTGTTCTTTTTTCCATTTCCAGGAGTGTAGTTCTGTGCACTATGGGACTTAACATCTGACGTCATCAGTCCCCTAGAACTTAGAACTACTCAAACCTAACTAACCTAAGTACATCACACACATCCATGCCCGAGGCAGGATTCGAACCTGCGACCGTAGCGGTTACGCGGTTCCAGACTGAAGCGCCTAGAACCGCTCGGCTGTTGCTTTTCTATTAGCACTGACAACTCTAGGCAAACGCAGCAAAACTCTGTCGTTAATCGAAGGCCGTCGGCCATTGCGTTGTCCGTGTTGAGAGGTAGTGCCTGAAATTTGGTGTTCTCGGCTTACTTTCGAACCGTGGATCTAAGAATAATGAATTAGCTGATGATTTCCGAGGGCAGCGGCCTTGCCGCTGTGGAAACACCAGTTCCTGTCGGATCACCGAAGCTAAGCGCTGTCGGGCGTGGCCTGCACTTGGATGGGTGACCGTCCGGGCCGCCATGCGCTGTTGCCATTTTTCGGGGTCCACTCAGCCTCGTGTGTGCCAATTGAGGAGCTACTCGACCGAATAGTAACGGCTCCGGTCAAAGAAAACCATCGTAACGACTGGGAGAGCGGTGTGCTGACCACACGCCCCTCCTATCCGCATCCTCAGCTGAGGATGACACGGCGGTCGGATGGTCCCAATGGGCCAATTGTGAACTGAAGACGGAGCGCTAATGATTTCCAAAATGAAGCGTTCCTTGTATCTAGCTGCAGCTACTATCCCGCGTTCAAAGTCAGTTAATTACCGTCTTGCGGCCGTAATCACATCGGAGTCCTTTTCACGTGAATCACGTGTGTACAATGGATGGCTCCGCCAGTGCGCTGTCCTTTTGTAGCTTGTGTACACAATACTGCCTCCATTTGTATATATGCATATCACAAACCCATGACTATCCTCACCTCAGTGTCCAAAACATCAGATTAAGAGGGTTTTTCAAACGAGAAACGTCAGTGCCACCAAAGAAGAGCAAGAGATGTACAGCCCACGGCCTTTCCACGACATCTGAGAAATACTTCTTCAAAAAACTGCAAGAATAATGAAGAAGCATAAAATCGATTGTGATCTTCCTACCACCAGCCAGGACATAAGATTTGTGAAGGCTGATACACACTGAAGCACCATGGAAACTGGTATAGGCATGCGTACTCACATGCAAAGATATATAACCAGGCAGAATACGGCGCTGCGGTCGGCAACGCCCATATAAGACAACAAGTGTCTGGCGCAGTTGTGAGATCGGTAACTCCTGCTACAATGACAGGTTATCAAGGTTTAAGTGAGTCTGAACATTGTGTTACAGTCGGTGCACGAGCGATGGGACACAGCATCTCCGAGGTAGCCATGAAATGGAGATATTCCCGCACAACCGTTTTACGACTGTGCCGTGAATATCAGGAATCCGGTAAAATTTCATATCTCCGACATTGATGCGGCCGCAAAAAGATCGTGCAAGAACTGGACCATGGACGACTGAAAAGAATCGTTCAACGTGATAAAAAAGCAACCCTTCCGCAGCTCCAGATTTCAATGCTGGGCCATCAACAAGTGTCAGCGTGCGAACCATTCAACGAAACATCATCGATATGGGCTTTTGGAGCCGAAGGCTCACTCGTGTACCCTTGATAACTGCACGACACAAAAATTTACACCTCACCTGGGCCCGTCAACACCGACATTGGACTGTTCATGACTCGAAACATGTTGCTTGGTCGGACGAGTCCCGTTTCAAACTGTATCAAGCGGATGGACGTGTACGGGTATGGAGACAACCTCATGAATCCATCGACCCTGTGCGTCAGCAGGGGACTGTTCGAGCTGGTGGAGGCTCTGTAATGGTGTGAGGCGTGTGCAGATGGAGCGATGCGGGACCCGTGATACGTCTAGATACATGACTCTGACAGGTGACACGTATGTAAGCATCCTGTCTGATCACCTTCATGCATTCATGTCGATTGTGCATTCCGGCGGACTGGGCAATTCCATCAGGACAATGCGACACCCCACACGACAAGAATTCCTACAGAGTGGGTTCAGGAAGATTCTTCTCGGTTTGAACACTTCCGCTGGCCACCAACCTCCCCAGACATGAACATTATTGAGCATATCTGGGCTGCCTCGCAACGTGCTGTTCAGACGACCTCTCCACCCCCTCGTATTCTTACGGATTTGTGGACAGCCCTGCGGGATTCATGGTGTCAGTTCCCTCCAGCATACTTCAGACATTAGTCGAGTCCACGTCACGTCGTGTTGCGGCATTTCTGTATTCTCGCGCGGACCCTACACGATATCAGGCAGGTGCACCAGTTTCTTAGTTCCTCGGTGTACGCTATTCCTAGTGAGTGTAGTAGAAGTTACATAGGACAAACAATATGTAGGCTTACTGTAAAATAACGTCTCATTGAACACCAGTGATATACAAGTCAAAAAGTCTGTAGTGGCTAGATTACGGGAATGTTAAGATAGTACAGTCTCATCCTAATGGGATTCAATGGTCCAGGAAGCTTCGGAAATTGCAAAAAAAGGTTCAAATGGCTCTGAGCGCTAGAGCACTATGGGACTTAACTTCTGAGGTCGACTCCCCTAGAACTTAGAACTACTTAAACCTAACTAACCTAAGGACATCACACACATCCATGCCCGAGGCAGGATTCGAACTTGCGACCATACCAGTCGCGCGGTTCCAGACTGTAGCGCCCAGAACCGCTCAGCCACCCCTGGAAATTGCAATTAGTAGGCAACCTGCTCAAGCGAAACGTGTGTTTCCAGCTCAACAACGCATGGAAACCCCTCATTTCACATCTCCGCTCTCGAAGGAAATATTGTTGTAACTCTTGACTTCCTAGCATTCCAACATACGTGTCCTTAATAATCAACCAAACAGTTCCTTAACACTGTTGATTCACTGACTGCGCTTGAAATGTTTTACTCTTAAAGGAGTAAAATTTTATTTATGACTGACGCTCTTACACGAAAATTCTGTGTGACGACGAGTATTCGTCCACGAATGTACGCTGCTTCAAATTCCGTACAGCTGAATGTCAATTGTATGCATTCACGCTAAGACGGTATGTTTAACACAGGGCTTTAACGCAGAAACAGACTTCTAAGACTCAGCACGAAGGCGGACGAATTTCAGTTGGCTTCTGTGCTCGGCATAGATGACGCCATCTCACCCTTACTCTAATATCCATTCTTGTTATCAGCCATGTTACCACTAGTGTTCGCTCTGACGCATGCGCGTTTATTCCACAATGTAAAGTGGTTTGTACATTCATGAGCCAAAACATTATGACCATCTTAACACATTGTTTGTCCGTCTTTGTAACGAAATACATCACTGACTCTGCATATCTGGGATCCAACAGTTTCTTGGTAGGTTTGTGGAGGTATGTGGATCATATGTCTATGCACAGGTCATGTACACACAGTACACTCCGTCTGCAGGCCACAAGTGGCCCATCGGGACCATCCGACCGCCGTGTCATCCTCAGATGAGGATGCGGATAGGAGGGGCATATGGTCAGAACACCGCTCTCCCGGTCGTTATGATGGTTTTCTTTGACCGGAGCCCTTACTATTCGTTCGAGTAGCTCCTCAATTGGCATCACGAGGCTGAGAGCACCCCGAAAAATGACAACAATGCATAGCGGCCTGGATGGTCACCCATCCAAGTGCCGGCCACGCCCGACAGCGCTGAACCTCGGTGATCTGACGGGAACCGGTGTATCCACGACGACAAGACCGTTGCGAAAAGTCATGTAATTCGCAGAAATAACGAGGTCCTGATTTTAGTAGTGGTGATGGCGCCATATAGCAACCCAGATGGCTTCAATAGGATTTACATCAGGCGAATTTGCTGGCCGAGACATCAACGTGACTTCACTGTAATGCTCCTCAAGTAATTTTAGCACGGTTCTCGCTCCGAGACGCCGATAGTTATAATGCTGAAAGACGACATCGCCGTCGGGGAAGCATGAAGGGATGCAGGTGGTTTACAGCTTTCAACGTCTCTTCGATGACAACCACAGGTCCCAAGCAAACGCAGCATGATGTCTCCCATAGGGTAACACTGCCCCCACCAGCATGTGTCCGTGCTGCGATGCACATTTTGAGCCACCGTTCAGCTCCATGACGGTGTTCGTGGAGACGACGAACGACCTAGTCCAGGGAAAATGTGATTCACCCGAAGAACCGACACGTTTCCGTTGATCGACAGTCCGATGCCGAAGGTCTAGAGCCCTCTGCAGTTGTAATTGACGGTGTCGTTGGATCGACATGTCAAGACGTAGGGGTGGTCTGCTGCGAAGCTTCATGTTCAACAGTGTACGATGAACGGTGTTCCCCGTAACACTTGTGCGTACACCAGAATTGTGCTCTTTCGGCAGAGTTACCTGTCCTAATTTACAGAGCAGACAAGCTTCCGAACACCAGGTTCTGTGAAGAGTTGGGACGTCCAACAATTTAGAGCCTAGTGGTAGTTTCACTGTCCTTCTACCTCTTTCCTTAGATGCTCACGACAGTAGCACGTGAACATTCGACCACGTTCGCCGTTTTCGAGACACTCGTTTACAGGTTCCGCGTAATAATAATCTGCCCTTTGTCAGCCTTTCTTATTTCAGTGGATTTGTCCATTCGCAGCCCTTATGTCCGCTAGGGTGATGCCCCGTCCGTGTCTGCTCCGCTTACATACATTTATTACCTCGTCAGGTGGCCGCAACGTCACCAGGCGGCATCCAACGTCGCCTTGGGCAGTGGTCATAATACCAGGCGATCAAAAAGTCAGTATAAATTTGAAAACTTAATAAACCACGGAATAATGTAGATAGAGAAGTAAAAATTGACACACATGCGTGGAATGACATGGGGTTTCATTAGAACAAAAAAGAAAACGAAGTTCACAAAATGTCCGACAGACGGCGCTGGACAGCAAAACGTCAGTGACTGCGCATGACAATCGTGTATAAAAGGAGCTGTAATGAGAGAGAGAATCAGATGCGCCAGCAGTCGCAGCATGTTGACGTTACCTGAAAAGGCGCTTTTAGTGAAGCTGTATTACGAGAATGGGGAATGTGCTACTTCAGCGTTACGATCCTATCGGCATAGGAAGGGGATTCGAACGGGTAAAGGTCCGTTGACAAATGCAGCTGTGGCAAGAATGATTTCGAAGTTCGAAGCTACGGGTTGTTTAGACGATAGACTCCGTAGTGGCCGACCGAGCACAAGGCGTAATGCTGCTGAGACAGTTCAGGAAGAAATGGAGACTGTAGTGGGTTGGTCTATGCACCGGGAAGACAGCGCTCGTGCAGTCGCACGTCGCACCGGCATTCCATACACTACTGCTTGGTTGGCACTGAGGCGTACCCTCCGATGCTATCCGTACAAAATCCATCGGCATCATGAATTGTTACATGGCGATTTAGTGAAGCGGAGGGCATTTGCGGTGTGGGCGTTTCAAAAGATGGCGGAGGATGACGATTGGTTGAGTAACGTGTTGTGGACCGACGATGCCCATTTCACCCTCCGACGGTCTGTCAACGCCCACAACTGCAGAATTTTGGCTACCGAAAATCCTAGAACTGTCGTGGAAACTCCATTGGACTACGAGAAAGTCACGGTATGGGTTGGATTTACATCTACCGTTATCGGGCCTTTTTTCTTCGAGGAAATGCGTGATTCTTGATTTGTAACTGCTACCGTGACGGGTGAGAGGTACGCCGATATGTTACAGAATCGCATCATCCCCAGCCTGGCTGATAAACACCTGCTGGAACGTACGATGTTTATGCAGGATGGCGCTCCACCACATATTGCTAGACGCGTGAAAGATCTCTTGCGCGCGTCGTTTGGTGATGATCGTGTGCTCAGCCGCCACTTTCGTCATGCTTGGCCTCACAGGTCCCCGGACCTCAGTCCGTGCGATTATTGGCTTTGGGGTTGCCCGAAGTCGCAAGTGTATCGTGATCGACCGACATCTCTAGCGATGCTGAAAGACTACTTCCGACGCCAATGCCTCACCATAACTCCGGACATGCTTTACAGTGCTGTTCACAATGTTATTCCTCGACTACAGCTGTTGTTGAGGAATGATGGTGGACCATCTTTGCTTTGTCTTACTTTGTTATGCTAATTATTGCTATTTTGATCAGATGAAGCGCCATCGGTCGGACATTTTTTGAACTTTTGTATTTTTTTGGTTCTAATAAAACCCCATGTCATTCCAAGCATGTGTGTCAATTTGTACCTCTATCTACATTGTTCCGTGATTTATTTAGTTTTCAAATTTATACTGACTTTTAGATCGTCCGGTATTTTGGCTGATCAGTCTAAGTCCGGCAAGCGACTCACGCTGAGAATCGCTGAAAGGTTCACAGCCGACATATCGATACAAGAATTAAAAATATCGCAGATGCACCCCAAAAAAATGTTAGAATAACGCCTGTTCCAGTTTCGACACAAGATAACAAAACCATTATAGAGGACTTTTTCGTCACGTCATTAAACGATGAAATCACCATGCGGCTACTGTTGCTTCTGGTAATCGGAAGCGGAATTGTGCGGATCCAGTTTTCAAAAATTATGTCACTCTGTTCACTGCTGATAGAATTAATTCTTACCCTAATGAATACTTTTCCGAACCAAGAAGATTCAAAATAGCAAATTTTTTTTTTGCAATTGTTTCAACAACGGAGTATTTAATTGATGATTAATTTGCTGATCGTGTCTTGCAAACGTTTCAAAAGAGAAAATTCGTGAAAAAAGCTCACATATTTGATAGATGTGATTGTTCGGCAATCGTGTAATCAAACAGTACGTTTTTCCATTTATTTATGTACATACCGCTAGATCTGTTTATGAAACTTCCTGGCAGATTAAAACTGTGTGCCCGACCGAGACTCGAACTCGGGACCTTTGCCTTTCGCGGGCAAGTGCTCTACCATCTGAGCTACCGAAGCACGATTCACGCCCGGTACTCACAGCTTTACTTCTGCCAGTATCTCGTCTCCTACCTTCCAAACTTTACAGAAGCTCTTCTGCGAACCTTGCAGAACTAGCACTCCTGAAAGAAAGGATATAGTGGAGACATGGCTTAGCCACAGCCTGGGGGATTTGAGTACCGGGCGTGAGTCGTGCTTCGGTAGCTCAGATGGTAGAGCACTTGCCCGCGAAAGGCAAAGGTCCCGAGTTCGAGTCTCGGTCCGGCACACAGTTTTAATCTGCCAGGAAGTTTCATATCAGCGCACACTCCGCTGCAGAGTGACAATCTCATTCTGGAGATCTGTTTATGTTGAGGATCAATTGCTACTCCCTGCATCAACCGTCGATCCTCTTCAGGTTTTCAGCTTTTCGTCTCAGATTTCTAGAGTTGCAACATCTCAGTATACAAGAGCATCTCCCTCGAAAACCCTCACGGGACTTCCGAGGTTGTTTAGTAGGTCATTTATATACTGCTCTCTTCTCCGTCCAAATAAGCCTTGGAGGGCATGTGGTCAGCACACCGCTCTCCCGGCCGTCTGTCAGTTTATGAGACCGAAGCCGCTACTTGTTAATCAAGTAGCTCTGCCTATCTTGCCGATCTGCACACCTGAGGATGCTCGTCTGTGTCCATAACATCACAGTCGACACACAACGGGGTGTCTGCGAGTTGAATCCTGTGAAGGTGTGAGTGACATACTTGCTTCCCATTGACAGTAAGGTACCATGCAGACTGGACTACCACCTGACCACTATGAGCTCTAACGTGTGGCACCTACGCACAGATACATCAGTTACTTAATAGACACGCAAAACTTCTCTTGCGATTTTCCCGAAATTGCCAGAGTAGGGGGGCCTTACTACTTGCCATTTTGTTGTGTTAATGGCCTACTAAAGGGGTCAAAAGTTTAAAGTAAATCCGTGATCCCAACGTCGTCGCCACCCCTTGTCAGGTGAAGTCCAACGAGAAGTCCACTGCTTCTCTGTTGACAACACCATTCCCCACTTCCTATGTTACGTCTGCCACAGACGGCCCCTACCAGGCAGACTACACTCAAGACAACCCTGTGTACCATATAACATACACAAGCAGTTGCAGGCGCAACCAAGAGGAAAACCATTCTTCAAAACAAACAGAACTTGCTAGATATACTTGAAAAAAGAGACAGCATTGGTCGTATATTTTTTACTATTGCAAAATCGATTTTCTGTCTCTGAGTGACCATCTTCAGTGCTATATTGTATAACTTAAATTGGGATGCACTGTTGTCACTAAGCTTACGGCAATCACATAGACTGAGCAGTCTATGTGATTGCCGTAAGCTTAGTGACAACAGTGCATCCCAATTTAAGTTATACAATATAGCACTGAAGATGGTCACTCAGTGACAGGAAATCGATTTTGCAATAGTAAAAAATATACGACCAATGCTGTCTCTTTTTTCAAGTATACCTGTTATCTGGTCGTAGTGCACAAGACAACATGGAGTCGCCAATCAATAGAACTTGCTAGAGACTAATGCGAACCTTTTTCTGAAGTGGTCGCCTCACAGATACAGGGAAAGTTGGAGTACACCACCGACCTCCACCGGCTTTATAAGGCCAGTGCAGCAGCAGTACAGCCAGTTCCTCGCGGAGTTAGGACCAGCTCCGATGGACCTCACCGATGCTATATGTTATTTGTTTTTGTGTGGATATAGTGATTGTTCGAGAAGTGTAGTTTAGTTTCAATAAACGCATTATATTGAGTGTTCTACAATACTGAGTATTCACATCCCACCTCCTTATATACTGGCGGATCATAGGGGTATCCGGATACTTTTGATGAGGCAGTGTATTTACCTTACGTTACGCCTGCTCGGCTCACCGTGCGGTCTAACGCCCTTCTCGAGCGGGAAGGCGTGCCGGTGCCCAGCACGAATCTGGCCGGCAGATTAGTGTCGAGGTCCGGTGTGCACTGACTGCTGAAACCTGAAGTAAAACAAACTTCATACCAAATGTGCCAAAACAGAACCCACACGCTGTTATTCTTTTCTGGGCCGCCGAAGGGTAAACACCTGAAGACATCCATTATGGTACGGTGCTACAAGGCATGCTACTGTTTCGTGATAACGCACGTACCCATATCGCAAATGTATTAACGCAGAAGTTACGCCAACTCAAGTGAGAGACATTCGAGCATGGTTCCTTTAGCGCTGATCTCTCGCTATGCGATTGTAATGCCTTCGAAACCTTAAAAAAGGCGTGAAAGGCTGAGGATTCCTGTCAACTTCAACAACTCAGCAGGACGCGGTGTTTCATCAAATGGGTATCTTCAAACTGGTGTGTCGGTGGGGTAATTGCCTCAATGTTCACGACGATTTTGACTGATTAGCACACCGATTCTGGACTGTGCGGCCTTCGAACGGGAATTTTTTGATCGCCCTTTTCAATGAAGAGATTACCTACTTTCCTCCATCTGCCCTGTTTTCGTTTGACTGGACCTTATAGCTCATATGCATGCTGCTGACATCTTTATTTGTGTTGTAGGACGAAATTGTCACGTTATGAATATTTACTACAGATACTTATAGATTTCTAAAAAAAATGGTTCAAATGGCTCTGAGCACTATGGGACTCAACTTCTGTGGTCATCAGTCCCCTAGAACTTAGAACTACTTAAACCTAACTAACCTAAGGACATCACACACATCCATGCCCGTGGCAGGATTCGAACCTGCGACCGTAGCAGTCGCACGGTTCCGGACTGCGCGCCTAGAACCGCGTAGAGATTTCTGTGATATTCATTTCCATAACGGCCCAAAGCACAAGGTATAATTTTGTTGCTCTAGACTGCTCAATCTACTGTTGGCAAAGCAATGTATGTTCCACTTTAAAAAAACGAAAAACAAGCAGATTTCATGTCTGAAGTGAAGAGGCCGTTTAATTTGAACCTCGAGCCGCAGAACACACTTAATGAAAATGATAACCAGGATCATGAAGTGTTGGTATATACAGCGTGATCGAAAAGTCAGTATAAATTTGAAAACTTAATAAACCACGGAATAATGTAGATAGAGAGGTAAAAATTGACACACATGCTTGGAATGACATGGGGTTTTATTAGAACAAAGTAAAAAAAGGTCACAAAATGTCCGACAGATGGCGCGTGAAAGATCTCTTGCGCTTGTCGTTTGGTGATGATCGTGTGCTCAGCTGCCACTTTCGTCATGATTGGCCTCCCACGTCCTCAGACCTCAGTCCGTGCGATTATTGGTTTTGGGGTTACCTGAAGTCGCAAGTGTATCGTGATCGACCGACATCTCTAGCGATGCTGAAAGACAACATCCAACGCCAATGCCTCACCACAACTCCGGACATGCTTTACAGTGCTGTTCACAACATTATTCCTCGACTACAGCTATTGTTGAGGAATGATGGCGGACATATCAAGCATTTTCTGAAAAGAACACCATCTTTGCTTTGTCTTACTTTGTTATGCTAATTATTGCTATTCTGATCAGATGAAGCGCCATCTGTCGGACATTTTTCGAACTTTTGTATTTTTCTTGCTTCTAATAGAACCCCATGTCATTCCAAGAATGTGTGTCAATTTGTACTTCTATATCTACATTATTCCGTGATTTATTCAGTTTTCAAATTTATACTGACTTTTTGATGACCTGGTAGTATGTGTGGAACATTTAGTAGCTATTCTTTAAGGTACGATTCAAGCTTCACATTGATCACACACGTTAAAAGTGTCGAAGATGTTATTTTACCTAGCATCAACATGAAAACTTCGTGAATTTACATCAGCAACGTGCCCGGGCGGTCTAATGCTCTGCTTCCCGAGCGGGCAGGCATACCGGGCCCCAGCACAAATCCGCGCGGTGGATTAGTGTCGACGTCCGGTATGCCAGCCAGTCTATGGATGGTTTTTAGGCAGTTTTCCATCTGCCTCTGCAAATGCGGGCTGGTTCCCCTTATTCCGCCTCACTTACACTATATCGGCGATTGCTGCGCAAACAAGTTCTCCACGTACGCGTACACCACCATTACTCTACCACGCAAACATAGGGGTTACACTTGTCTGGTGTGAAACGTTCCTTGGGGGGTCCACCGGGGGCCGAACCGCACAATACCCCTGGGTTCGGTGTGGGGAGGCGGAGGGGTGAAGTGGACTGCGGTAGTCGTCGTGGAGTTGTGGACCACTGAGGCTGCGGCAGGGACGGAGCCTCTCTGTTGTTTCTAGGTCTCCGGTTAACATACAATACAAGATGGGTTTCCATCTGCCTCGGCGAATGCGGACGGGTTCCTTTTATTCTGCCTGAGTTACACTATGTCGGAAATTGCTGCGCAAACACTGTTTACACGTACGCATACACCGTAATTACTCTACCACGCAAACATTTGGGGTTATACTCGTCTGGTATGAGACGTTCCCAGGGGAGAGAGGGGGGGGGGGGAGAGTGGGGGCCGAACCGCGCACAGTAACCCTGGGTTCGGTGCGGGGCGGCGGTGGGGTGGGTGGACTGCTGTAGCCTGTGGTGGGGTTGTGACCCACTGAGGACTACGGCGGGTCGAAGCCTCCCCATCGCGTCTAGGTCCCGGTTTCAATACACAATACCTTACGTTGCTCGAAGAGACGAGTGTAATGGAAACCTGTGTCGCAGTACAGCGTGGTGCAGCACGTCGCTAGAGGCCTCTGCCTGTCTGTCCACAGGCGGCGGACGCGGGCGGCTCCCTGTACGTGCACATGTTCGGCGCCGCCTTCGGACTGGCCGCCGGAATCACTGTGCGCCACGGGGACGCCACGGCGCAGCGTCGCTCCGACACAACAGACTCGTTCGCCATGCTCGGTGAGTCACCTCCACTCTGATACTTCCTATCTGCCAACTGTAGGCTTTGTGTCCGCACTACTCAGTAGAGCTACCTGGCAAGTAGCCCGCCGTTGCCACGGGTAATATACACTGACGGATTAAAAATCGCAGCGCCAAGAAGTAAATAATGTAGAGGAATAAAATTTTGGGAATATACACTACTGGCCATTAAAATTGCTACACCAAGGAGAAATGCAGACGATAAACAGGTATTCATTGCACAAATATACTACAACTGACATATGATTACATTTTCACGCAATTTGGGTGCAGAGATCCTGATATATCAGTACCCAGAACAACGACCTGTGGCCCTATTAACGGCCTTGATACGCCTGGGCATTGAGTCAAACAGAGCTTGGATAGCGTGTACAGGTACAGCTGATCATGCAGCTTCAACCCGATACCACAGTCCATCAAGAGTAGTGACTGGCGTATTGTGACGAGCCAGTTGCTCGGCCACCATTGACCAGACGTTTTCAGTTGGTGAGAGATCTGGAGAATGTGCTGGCCAGGGCGGCAGTCGAACATTTCCTGTATCCAGAAAGGCCCGTACAGGACGTGCAACAAGCGGTCGTGCATTACCCTGCTGAAATGTAGGGTTTCATAGGGATCGGATGGAAGGGTAGAGCCACGGGTCGTAACACTTCTGAAATGTAACGTCTACTGTTCAAAGTGCCGTCAGTGCGAACAGGAGGTGACCGAGACGTGTAACCAATGGCACCCCATACCATCACGCCGGGTGATACGCCAGTATGGCGATGACGAATACACGCTTCCAATGTGCATTCACTGCGATGTCGCCAAACACGGATGCGACCATCATGATGCTGTAAACAGAACCTGGATTCGTCCGAAAAAATGACGTTTTGCCACTCGTGCACCCAGGTTCGTCGTTGAGTACACCATCGCAGACGCTCCTGTCTGTCAAGAATAACCACAGCCATGGTCTCCGAGCTGATGGTCCATGCTGCTGCAAACTGTTCGTGCAGATGGTTCTTGTCTTGCAAGCGTCCCCATCTGTTGACTCTAGGGATCGAGACGTGGCTGCACGATCCTTTACAGCCATGCGGATAAGATGTCTGTCATCTGGACTGCTAGTGATACGAGGCCGTTGGGATCCAGCACGACGTTCCTTATTACCCTCCTGAACCCACCGATTCCATATTCTGCTAAGAGTCATTGGATCTCGACCAACGCGAGCAGCAATGTCGCGATACGATAAACCGCAATCGCGATAGGCTACAACCCGACCTTTATCAAAATCGAACGTGATGGTACGCATTTTTTCTCCTTACACGAGGCATCACAACAACGTTATACCAGGTAGCGCCGGTCAACTGCTGTTTGTGTGTGAGAAATCGGTTGGAAACTTTTCTCATGTCAGCACGTTGTAGGTGTCGCCAACGTCGCAAACCTTCTGTGAATGCTCTGAAAAGCTAATCATTTGCATATGACAGCATCTTCTTCCCGTCGGTTAAATTTCGCGTCTGTAGCACGTCATCTTCGTGGTGTAGCAGTTTTAATGGCAGGCAGTGTACTTGTCTACCTAACGAATTTCAGAGTTTAACGTTGTATTATCACAGGTTAATGTTCGCGCGACATAAGCCAATGCAAATGTGGAATGTTGGTATATGAACAACCGCCACAGTGTAGAAAGCAAGCATGTAAACGTGCGTGCATTGCGTTTACAGGTTCCGAATGTCGGTTTGTGAGATGGAGTTCCATCCCCGTTGCACTTGGTCTGTCAGTACAGGGACGGCTGAAGCTGTTTCTGGATGACGCTGGAGTTGTTCGATGATGTCGCTTAAGCGCTCGGCTGGAGACAGATTTGGTGATCGAGCAGGCCAAGGCAACATATCAGCTCTCTGCGTAGCATGTTGCGTTACAACAGCGGTTTGTGGGCGAGCGTTATCCTGTTGGAAGACACCCGTTGGAATCCTGTTTATGAACGGCAGCACAACAGGTCGAATCGTCAGTCAGGGTGCGTGGGATAAGCACGAGGGTGGTCCTGCTGTCCTATGAAACCGCACCCCAGACCCTAACTCCAGGTGACGGTCCAGTGCGTTTAGCACTCTGGTTCCAGGCCGTCAACTGGCGTCCTTCTAACCAGCACATAGCCATCACTGGCACCGAGGAAAAACCAGCTTTCATCAGAAGATACAACAGAGACCTCAAACCTGCCTCACAGTGACCTCTCGCTTGACATCACTGAAGTCGCAGACGGCGGTGGTTTGGGGTCAGTGGAATGCAGGCTACAGGGCAGCTGGCTCGGAGCTCTCCTGGAAGCAAACGATTTGTAACCATTGTGTTACTGCAGTGCCAACTGCTGTTCAAACTTCTGATGCAGATGCACACGCGACACAACGATACGCCTAGCACGATGGTCTTCCCTCTCGGTAGAGCCACGAGGCCGTTCGAATGTAGATTGTGACCACCGCCGCTAGCAATGATGTACAGTGGCTACATTCCTTTCTGCAATGTCGCAGAAGCCACACGCCTCTTCTCGTAGCTCTATTACACGACCTCGTCCAACTCAGGAGATGTTGATAATGGCTTCTCGTCTGAAAGACATTCTCGACCGACATCAACTCACCTCGTCCAATCTCAAAGGTAACTAACTCTCACGTATTTAAAGCAAACCTCGTTTGCATCCTCGTAGTGGTTCTACTGGCGCCAGTCTTATGAAGCTGGCGCAAAATGTGGATAGACAGCATCTTCCAGTTGTAGAAGCACGCCTACCAACTTTCGTTTATGTCGCACAACTCCTTTTTGGTACTGCGATTTTTTTCTGCGTCACTGTACCTTCGGTTGAGCGGGGACCAGCAATCTTCATGTGACGTACTTCCTGTTGTGATCGCTCTAATGGGTGACATGACAAAAGTCTGTCTGATGGTGGAGTATTCATTACCTAAGTAAATTTATTGAATCTGCCCTCGAAGGAGGATTTTTTTGTCCTCGAGTTTTCGGCTATCGTTAGGAAGAAACCACTGACAAGAGGACTGCGCCTATTCGTCATCACTTGGCACAAACAGGCTCTGTTTAGAGAACAATGGTCTACACTGAGGTGACAAAAGTCGTGGGATACCTCATAATATCGTATCGGACCTCCGTATGCGCGACACAGTGCAGCAACTCGACTTGGCATGGACTCAACAAGTCGTTTTAAGTCCCCTGCTGCAGAAACATTGAGCCATGCTTGCTCTACACCCGTCCATGTCCACCCCCGGCAGCTCAATGATCAGCGCGACAGAATGTCGATCCTAAGGGCCTGGGTTCGATTCCCGGCTGGGTCGGAGATTTTCTCCGCTCAGGGACTGTGTGTAGTGCTGTCCTAATCATCATCATTACATCCCCATCGACGCGCAAGTCGCCGAACTGGCGTCAAATCGACAGACTTGCACCCGGCGGACTGTCTACCCGACGGGAGGCCCTACTCACACGACATTCTATTTCCCGTCCATAATTGCGAAAGTGTTGCCACGCAGGATTTTACGCACGTACTGACCTGGAGACTATGTCCCATAAACGTTCGATGGGATTAATCTCCGTCGATCTGCGAGGCTAAATCATTCGCTAGAATTGGACAGCATGGTCTCCAAACAAATCGCGAATAGCTATAGCCCGGTGGCATGACACATTGTCATCCACGAAAATTCCGTCGTTGTTTAGGAATGTGAATGGCTGCAAATGGTCTCCACATGGCTGGACCTAACCATGTCCAGTCAGTGACCCATGTAAACACGGCCCACATCATTAAGAAGCCTCCACCAGATTGCACAGTGCCTTGTTGAGAATTTGGACCTGTGGCTTCGTGGAGTCTGTGGGACTCTCGTAAGCTACCATCAGCTCTTACCAACTAAAATCTGGACTCACCTGACCAAACCACGTTTCTCCAGCCTTCTAGATCCAACCGATATGGTCACGAACCTAGGTGAAGCACTTGCAGGCGATGTCGTTCTGTTAGCAAAGGCACTCCCGTCGGTCGTCTGCTGCCATGGCCCAGTAACGACAAATTTCTCCGCGCTATCCTAACGAATACGTTCGTCGTACGTCCCACATTGATTTCAGCCGTTATTTCACGCGGTGTTGCCTGTCTGCTAGCACTGACAACCCTACACAAATGCCACTGTTCTCGGTTGTAAGTGAAGGCTGCCGGCCATTGCTTTGTCCGTGGTGAGAAGTAGTGCCTGAAATTTGGTATTGTCGCTGTGGATCTCGGAATATTGAATTCGCTAACGATTTCTGAAACAGAACGTCCCTTGCGCCTAGCTCCCACTACCATTCTGTGTTCAAAGTTAGTTGATTCCCGTTGTACGGCCATAATCATGTCGGAAATCTTTTCCCAGGAATCATCTGGGTACAAATGAATGCTTTTATACCTTCTGTACCCGATACCACCGCCATATGTACATGTGCATATCGCTATCCTATGACTTTCGTCAGTTCAATGTATACAGGGTCATTTACTGACGGTGTGAGCTTTCAGGAACGAAGAAGAAAGGTAAATGTATCAAACCGAGGTATGGGACTGCAGTAGAGAAACGAGTGAGTCGAAAGTTATAAGGGAAAATCGTTTTGATACTTCCGACAATGGACTACATGTAGCGCTACTGTTTTTGCTTATATTGTGGGGTAGCCCGTCTCAAACAGCACTTGTTATTCGCCAGCAACTGTGGTTGTAACATGATCGAGTCCTACCTCATTTTGGACTGAGGGTTCGTGACCATCTGGATTAGACATTCCCTGAAAAGTGGACAGGCAGTGGAGATCCTGTTCCATGGGCACAACGTTCACCTAATCTCACCTCACTTCATTTCTCCTTGTGTGGGTTTGTCGCCTGTCGAGATAGATATATGAAGATGGTATCTGTTCTTTCAGACACGTCCGAAAGAACAGATACCATCGGTGACCACCTCTGTTACAATGAAATGATAACTACATCAAGACCCTAAGCTGTCGACAGGCGTTGATATACATCAACGGGGACAGCTGAAAATGTGTGCCCCGACCAGGACTAGAACCCGGGATCTCCTGCTTACATGGCTGACGCTCTATCCACCTGAGCCATCGACGGCAGACTGCAGGGACTTATCCCTTGCACGCTCCCCGTCAGACCCACATTCCCAACTTAATGTCCACACACTACATTCGTAGTGTCCCTGCCGATTACACTCTTTACTCGCGGCAGACAATCTTACTGACAAGGGAACCTCCCCATCGCACCCCCCTCAGATTTAGTTATAAGTTGGCACAGGGATAGGCCATGAAAAACTGAACACAGATCAATCGAGAAAACAGGAAGAAGTTGTGTGGAACTATGAAAAAAATAAGCAAAATATACAAACTGAGTAGTCCGTGTCCAAGATAGGCAACATCAAGGTACGTGTACACTGAGGAGCACCGTGGTCTCGTGGTTACCGCGAGCAGCTACGGAACGGAAAGTCCCTGGTTCAATCCTCCCTCGAGTGAAAAGTTTTAATTTTTTATTTTCAGACAATTATCAAAGTTCATGCACTCAGACATGATCAACTTCGCTCTCCAAAATTCCAGGACATGTTCAGATTTGCTTGGGCACATGCAGGATTTGACGGTCTACACACGGAAAAACTTGAAAACGTTAAAAACATATGTTTTGACAGAGCACAGGGAAAACTTTGCGACTGTGAAACTGTTGCATTCATTTGTTGCCGTTTATGTGACAAACTCTTATGTTTTATTCACTTTTTTGGGAGTGATTATCACATCCACAAGAAAACCTAAATCGGGCAAGGTAGAAGAATCTTTTTACCCACTCGCCAAGTGTGCAAGTTAGGTGGGTCGACAACATATTCCTGTAATTTGACGCACATGCCGTCACCAGTGTCGTATAGAATATTTCAGACGTGTTTTCCTGTGGAGGAATCGGTTGACCTATGAATTTGCGATCAAATGTTTTCGGTTCCTATTGGAGAGGCACGTCCTTTCGTCTAATAATCGCACGGTTTTGCGGTGCGGTCGCAAAACACAGACACTAAACTTATTACAGTGAACAGAGACGTCAATGAATGAACGGTCAGATCGTAACTTTGCGAAAATAAAGTAAGTAAAATTTTTACTCGAGGGAGGACTTGAACAAAGGACCTCTCGTTCCGCAGTTACTCACTCTAACCACGGGACCACGGCGCTCCTCAGCTTACATATTCCTTGATGTTGCATATCTTACACTTTGACTACTCAGTTAGTATATTTTGCTTATTTTTTCATAGTTCCACACAACTTCTTCCTGTTTTCTCGATTGATCTGTATTCAGTTTTTCAAGGCCTATCCACTGTGTCAATTTATAACTAAATCTGAGGGGGGTGCGATGGGGAGGTTCCCTTGTGAGTACCGTAAGAGGTTGGGGCAATGCATGTACATCCAGCACAGAAGAAGAAGGTCAATGGCCGGTTAGCCTTAACTATATGAAGATCGTATCTGTTCTTTCGGACATGTCTGAAAGAACATAGCCGCGCGGGATTAGCCGAGCGGGGTTAGGCGCTGCAGTCATGGACTGTGCAGCTGGTCCCGGCGGAGGTTCGAGTCCTCCCTCCGGCATGGGTGTGTGTGATTGTCCTTAGCATACTTTAGGTTAAGTAGTGTGTAAGCTTACGGACTGATGACCTTAGCAGTTAAGTCCCATAAGAGTTCAACAATTTTTTGAAAGAACAGATACCACCTTCATATAGTTAAGGCTAACCGGCCATTGACCTTCTGTGCTGGACTTACGGGACTCGGTAAGATTGTCTGCCGCGAGTAATGAGTGTAATAGGCAGGCGCACGACGAATGTAGTATGTGGACATTAAGTTGGGAATGTGGGTCTCACGGGGAGCGTGCAAGGGATAAGTCCCTGCGGTTGCACTATCCTCTGTGCCCTCGGTGGCTCAGGTGGATAGAGCGTCTGCCATGTAAGCAGGAGATATCGGGTTCGAGTCCCGGTCGCGGCACACATTTTCAACTGTCCCCATTGAGGTATATCAACGCCTGTCGACAGCTTAGGATCTTGATCTAATTATCATTTCATGTGAGATAGAAGACGAGGTCCTGGCAAGAAGTCTTGCTGCCTGCGCCAACGTTCCAGCGACATCGGGGACATTAGAACGGGTACGACATAACACTGTGCGGCGACGCCACGCCTGCATTGACGCTGGGAATGCCATTTTGAATAACTTCTACATCTTCATCTACATCCACAACCATACTCCGGAAGCCACCTGACAGTGTGTGACGGAGGGTACCTTGAGTATCTCTATCGTGTCTCCCTTCTATTCCAGTCTCGTATTTTATGTGGAAAGAAGGGTTGTCGGTATGCCTCTGTGTGGGCTCTAATCTCTCTGATTTTATCCTCGTGGTCTCTTCGCGAGATATACGTAGGAGGGAGCAATATACTGCTTGACTCCTCGGTGAAGGTATGTTCTCGAAACTTCAACAAAAGCCCGTTCCGGGCTACTGAGCGTCTCTCCTACAGTCTTTCACTGGAGTTTATCTATAATCTCCGTAACGCTTTCGCTATTACTAAATCATCCTGTAACGAAGCGCGCTGCTCTCCGTTGAATCTTCTCTATCTCTTCTATCAACCCTATCTGGTACGGATCCCACACTGGTGAGCAGTATTCAAGCAGTGGGCGAACAAGTGTACTGTCTGGCATCTGCTTTACCGACGGTCAACTTTATATGATCATTCCATTTTAAATGACTCCTAATGCGTACTCCCAGATAATTTATGGAATTCTTCCAGTTGCTGACCTGCTATATTGTGATAAGGGATCTATCTTTCTATGTATTCGCAGCACATTACACTTGTCTACATTGACATTCAATTGCCATTCCCTGCACCATGCGTCAATTCGCTGCAGATCCTCCTGCATTTCAGTACAATTTTCCATTGTTACAACCTCTCGATATACCACAGCATCATCCACAAAAAGCCCCAGTGAACTTCCGATGTTATCCACAAGGTCATTTGTGTATATTGTGAATAGCAACGGTCCCACGACACTCCCCTGCGGCACACCTGAAATCACTCTTACTTCGGAAGACTTCTCTCCATTGAGAATGACATGCTGCGTTCTGTTATCTAGGAACTCTTCAATCCAACCACACAATTGGTCTGATAGTCCATATGCTCTTACTTTGTTCATTAAACGACTGTGGGGAACTGTATCGAACGCCTTGTGGAAGTCAAGAAACACGGTATCTACCTGTGAACCCGTGTCTATGGCCCTCAGAGTCTCGTGGACGAATAGTGCGACCTGGGTTTCACACGATCGTCTTTTTCGAAACCCATACAGAGTAGATTTCTGTACAGAGTAGATTTCTAGTCTCCAGAATAGTCATTATACTCGAACATAATACATGTTCCAAAACAACTGTTGTACATGTAGCAGCTTGTTAAACTTGTACAGGTAAATTGATTTCGTTATTACTGGGTCGTAAACTTAGGATTTTCTCACTCTCTTTGACGTCAAGTGCGCTGTTACTTGTTCTTCAAGAAGGCAAATTGGCTGGTGGTGTTGGAGAGTATTCAGCGGTAATTCTATATGTCATAGTGAGGATTCGGAAGGTGGGGCTCATAGTTCGAGGGTTGTGCGAGGGCGAGGCGGAACTTGGGTAGATTTTCGGTTATACCTTTCAAGACAGTCGGCTCTGAACTATCGTCTCTTACCACAGATTCATACGTTTACCACACTCCATCATCCCTGAAAATCTAACATCATCACGGAATCACCCAGCATATTGTAATATTTCAGAATAATTTTTTTTAAATACTTACAAAATAAAAGGAAGAAAATTGTGTTGTGTATTAACGTTGCGAATTTGTTTGTGTGGTTGACTGTGTCTTGTATTTAATGTATCATAAACGCACCAGGTGCGATCTAGACATATTTGATTCCATGAGATTACGTCAAATAGATCGGCTGCTCCAATGTGACGGTGTGAAATTTCACTGAACCCCACTCCACGGGTGACGCTCATCTCGCCGAACTTCCTGGAAGCGTGACGCCATTTTGACGTCACGCGCAATATCGACAATCGATGAGGCAGGCGCCTTGCTCATTTTGGCACATTTAGCTCGTTTGTATTGTAAGTTGCATTACGCCGTTGCAAGGCGACGGCGCATTGAAAATGTATCACAAAAATGCTTTCCTCATCATTGAACTTCAGTGAAGAACGCATCAATATAATCCTTCAAGAGACACTGTGACAAGCGAGATATGGGTTGCAGCTCTAGTTTAATAGATAATATCGTGGTTTACAGAGTCGATGGCTGTATATTCACATCCGTTCTCAACATGTTCTGGGAATGTAATACAAGTGTGTTCTGCATAAGCCCGCCCGGCTAGCCGCGCGGTCTAACGCACTGCTTCCCGAGAGGGAAGGCGTGCCGGTCTCTGGCACGAATCCGCCTGGCAGATTAGTGTCGGCCTTTTTACAAGAGGTGGAGCCCCTCCACGCCCACACCGGCATGATGGCCAACACAAAAGGTCTACTGCCATCTCTGCATAAGGGTTAGTATTCACTAAAGTGAGGTGTCGCAGGATGTGGGTGCTGCGATGTTTGCGTACGTCTGGTTAGGATTAACCATTAATACGCGCTCATCTGGAGATAGATTGGTCGAAATCTGACGAAGGGTAGCGGTTTGAAGGGCAGAGGAAAAAAAGTGCCAAGGCAAGAGCCAAGGGAAAAAAACCTCTGCGAAAGTTAGGTCGGGCGGCAAGAGCAGTAGCGGTTGTCTTGCTGCCTGCGATAGGTTGTGCAAGGATAGGCTTTGTTAGTAGTGGGTATCATGCATGTCGATACCTTGACGTTGTGCGGTTGTGCTGCTCGGCGGCTGGCGCTGGGTGCTGGTACAGAGTCCTCGGTCAGCGTCAGCAACCTGCAACAGTTAGGTTTGTTATCGATCTTGTGTCCGATAGGTCCTATACCGGAGGCACAGTGTGAGGGAGTGTTGGCAGGTTGTTCGTGCGTCTGTGGGCGAGCTCGTCGGTGTCCCTGCTGTGGCCTGTTGGTCGGCTCTAATAGCAGCTGGTAGTTGCCAGTCAGTGTTGCTGATATGCAGGGGCTTACCGACGTTTGTCGCTGTTTGCGTATGTTAGTTTACCATAGGTGGTTATGCCCTAGCTAGCAGTGTCTTTGGCCGCTTGTGTTTCCACCTGTGGTTGTGATCGTAGTTTCCCAGAGTGAGGATGAAAGGGTTGTTCGAGTGTCTCGAGTTCCTGTATAGTCGTGTGGCGTGTTTTTTGAATACACGCGGTATTCATGGTGAAGATCCACGGTGCGTGTGTAGCGTGGAGCATTGCTAATGATTCGTAGCACCTTCTTCTGTATGATCTGCAGGCGGCGCAGTCGTGTGGGAGCTGCATATCCCCAGACGGGAGCTGCGTACGTCATCAGAGGTCTAATCAGTGTCGTGTATAAGGACCTCGACACCCTCCTATTCAGTGTGCTTTCCCTGTTGAGCATTGGGTAGAGGTGTTTGAGCCTCGCGTGCGCTCGGTTGGCAACGTATTCGATGTGGTCCCCCCATGTAAGTTTCCGGTCCAGCCAGACACCAAGGTATCTGACTTTCTCTCGGAAACGTATTGGGCGTGTATGTAGTGTTATCGGTCTACAGTGTTGGTGTTTGCGCGGTAGTTTCGGTCTGCGTGTGAACAGAACTGCTTCGCACTTGTCGACGTTTACTTTAATACGCCGGCCAGCCTGTGGATGGTTTTTAAGGCGGTTTTCCATCTGCCTCGGCGAATTCGGTCTGGTTCCCCTTATTCCGCCTCAGTTACACTACGTCGGCGATTGCTGCGCAAACAGTCTCCACGTACGCATACACCATAATTACTCTACCACGCAAACATTTGGGGTTTCACTCGTCTGGTACAAGACGTTCCCGGGTGGTTCATTGGGGGCCGAACGGCACAATACCCCTGGGTTCGGTGTGGGGCGGCGGTGGGGTGGGTGGAATGCCGTAGCCTGTAGTGGGGTTGTGAACCACTGAGGGCTGTGGCGGGACAAAGCTTCTCCGTCGCTTCTAGGTCACCGGTTCAATACACACGATGTTCTGCGTATTCGATGTCGTTTAAAATTTGCCTCTGATTATAGAACGAAGGCTGAAGCAAGTGTTTGGCTGTTTATTTCCCACTATGTGCCAATTTCACGCGCTCAGGCAGGAATTTAAAAGGACAGCTTTAATTGTTGAGACTGAAACTTCCATCCCACAAATATATACACTACTGCCCATTAAAATTGCTACATCACGAAGATGATGTGCCACAGACGCGAAATTGAACCGACAGGAAGAAGATGCTGAGATATGCAAATGATTAGCTTTTCAGAGCATTCACACAAGGTTGGCGCCGGTGGCGATACCTACAACGTGCTGACATGAGGAAAGTTTCCAACCGATTTCTCATACACAAACAGCAGTTGACCGGCGTTGCTTGGTGAAACGTTGTTGTGATGTCTCGTGTAAGGAGGAGAAACGCGTACCATGACGTTTCCGGCTTTGATAAAGGTCGGATTGTAGCCATCGCGATTGCGGTTTATCGTATCGCGACATTGCTTCTCGCGTTGGTCGAGATCCAATGACTGTTAGCAGAATATGGAATCGGTGGGTTCAGGAGGGTAATACGGAACGCCGTGCTGGATCCCAACGGCCTTGTATCACTAGCAGTCGAGATGACAGGCAACTTATCCGCATGGCTGTAACGGATCGTGCAGCCACGTCTCGATCCCTGAGTCAACAGATGCGAACGTTTGCAAGACAATAACCATCTGCACGAACAGTTCGACGACGTTTGCAGCAGTATGGACTATCAGCTCGGAGACCATGGCTGCGGTTACCCTTCACGATGCATCACGGACACGAGCGCCTGCTATGGTGTTCTCAACGACAAACCTGTGTGCACAAATGGCATAACGGCATTTTTTCGGATGAATCCAGGTTCTGTTTATAGCATCATGATGGTCGCATCCGTGTTTGGCGACATCGTGGTGAACGCAGATTGGAAGCGTGTATTTGTCATCGCCATACTGCCGTATCACCCGGCGTGATGGTATGGGGTGCCATTGGTTACACGTCTCGGTCGCCTCTTGTTCGCATTGACGCCACTTTGAACAGTGGACGTTACATTTCAGATGTGCTACGACCCGTGGCTCTACCCTTCATTCGATCCCTGCGAAACCCTGCATATCAGCAGGATAATGCACGACCGCATGTTGCAGGTCCTGTACGGGTCTTTCTGCATACAGAAAATGTTCGACTTCTGCCCTGGCCAGCACATTTTCCACATCTCTCACCAACTGAAAACATCTGGTTAATGGTGGCCGAGCAACTGGCTCGTCACGATACGCCAGTTACTACTCTTGATGAACTGTGGTATCGTGTTGAAGCTGCATGGGCAGCTGTACCTGTACACGCCATCCAAGCTCTGTTTGACTCAATGCCCAGTCGTATCAAGGCCGTTATTACGGCCAGAGATGGTTGTTCTGGGTACTGATTTCTCAGGATCTATGCACCCAAACTGCGTGAAAATGTAATCACATGTCAGTTCTAGTATAATACATTTGTCAAATGAATACCCGTTTATCATCTGCATTTCTTCTTGGTGCAGCAATTTTAATGGTCAGTGGTGTATAACTCTTATTCCCGAAATTGTGGCTATTTCTGGGTGTGTGTGTGTGTGTAGCTAGGCAGGAATCTAAGAGGACAGCTTAAATTGTTGCGAGTGAAACGAAGAACAATCATATTCATATTATACAGGGTGATTCAAAAAGAATACCACAACTTTAAAAATGTGTATTTAATGAAAGAAACATAATATAACCTTCTGTTATACATCATTACAAAGAGTATTTAAAAAGGTTTTATTCACTCAAAAACAAGTTCAGAGATGTTCAATATGGCCCCCTCCAGACACACGAGCAATATCAACCCGATACTCCAACTCGTTCCACACTCTCTGTAGCATATCAGGCGTAACAGTTTGGATAGCTGCTGTTATTTCTCGTTTCAAATCATCAATGGTGGCTGGGAGAGGTGGCCGAAACACCATATCCTTAACATACCTCCATAAGAAAAAATCGCAGGGGGTAAGATCAGGGGTTCTTGGAGGCCAGTGATGAAGTGCTCTGTCACGGGCTGCCTGGCGGCCGATCCATCGCCTCGGGTAGTTGACGTTCAGGTTTCATAACTAACCTTTTTCGTAGGACTCTCCATACAGTTGATTGTGGAATTTGCAGCTCTCTGCTAGCTCTGCGAGTCGATTTTCCTGGGCTGCGAACAAATGCTTGCTGGATGCGTGCTACATTTTCGTCACTCGTTCTCGGCCGTCCAGAACTTTTCCCTTTGCACAAACACCCATTCTCTGTAAACTGTTTATACCAACGTTTAATACACCACCTATCATGAGGTTTAACACCATACTTCGTTCGAAATGCACGCTGAGCAACTGTCGTCGATTCACTTCTGCCGTACTCAATAACACAAAAAGCTTTCTGTTGAGCGGTCGCCATCTTAGCATCAACTGACGCTGACGCCTAGTCAACAGCGCCTCAAGCGAACAAATGTACAACTAAATGAAACTTTATAGCTCCCTTAATTCGCCGACAGATAGTGCTTAGCTCTGCCTTTTGTCGTTGCAGAGTTTTAAATTCCTAAAGTTGTGGTATTCTTTTTGAATCACCCTGTATAAATTGAATGTGGAAGGGGGGAGGAGAGAAAGAACAGGAAGGAGGTATTAATGTAAGCGGTAAACCTCATTGGGACTTTATGTAGAATCAGGCCGGTATTCGAATCCAGGAGTTTCTGGTTACTTGGCTTTCGCGTTGCGTATCGTAACTGGGCATTCTATCTCGGTAATCCCCTTGGCCGACCCAAATTCCAACCTAGCGCTACCTATCCATAACTCCCCACATGTATCCTCCACGCTCGCCCCTTTGAGATTCCCGCAAGAGGTCGAACGTAATGGTGAACTCACACTGAAAGTGATGGATTCATTGCCCTTCGAGGCGAATCATTATAAAAATGCGTGGTGTCTGTTGTTTCGGACATGTCCGAAAGTACAGACCCCATGTATTCAAATAACATTCGTATTTTTCCTTGTCACAAGTATTTCGCGCGCAACACTGTCTCATAAGACTTCCTGCAAACCAATGGCACTTGCGGTTGGTATATTTCTGCTACTAACGACGTGTGTTAGCTGTTACCCATGCGAGAGAGGTCCGCGTCGAATGTTGACAGCAATTCTTGCGGTTGTCGATAATGCGCGTGACGTCAGAATGAGACTACTACCATGCGTCTGGTTGCAGGCACCGTCTTCCTGTGGTGTCTGTGGCCCACCATGAACGCTGCCACGTCCCCGGGCATGGCCGAGGTGTCGCGCTGCATGGTCAACACCTACCTGGCCATGCTCTCCTCCACCGTCATCGCCTTCCTCTGCTCGGCCATCTTGAGCCGGCGCACCAGATTCTCCTTGGTGAGTAAAACCGACTTCCTTGTAGCGTATAAACTCGCAGGACAACACGGCAGTTACTCCAGTTACTGGCGCAACTTTGAGCTCTGCAGCTGGCCACAGACAGTCACGTGACCATCCACTGCTGATTCGTAGCAGCGAAGTCCAAATACGTTAGCTCATTTCTTCCAATCTACCTACCCACTGCTTTACTGTCTTACGTCACTAGTGTAGGGTCACATGACCACCTGGTAAACAACTCTACACCAGCTCTAGCGCTCCAAAGCGACTAGCGCGCTCCTTTAAGGGGCTCCGGAACGCCCTATACTTACAATGTTAAAATAACGCTTATAAATTACATCTTTCCTCACAAAGTATTTGAGGTAGGAAGTTGAACTTTTTACAGATTATTTATTGGAATACGGGCTACAACTTAACACAGGGATTTTAAAAAATTTTAGTTCAGTTATTAAAGATGATTTTTTTTCAATTGTAATGAAAATTCACAACACTTTTTTGCAATTTTTTATTTATATATTCAAAAATATACAGTTTTTTGGAAAAAGGCTGTGTTAAATTATGCAGAAGGTACTGTGTAACATTTACTGAAAGTTTGAAACAAATATGTTTGGAAGATCCTTAGAAAACATGTAATTAGTATGAGAAAATAAAAGTTTTCGGAATCGAGCGACAAAAATTGGATTAACTTTTTAGTGCATTCCAGGTCCATAGGATGGATTATCTTCATCCTCTGCAAACTCCTCCTCCAGCTTCCTCTTGTTCCTCCTCCTGTTTACTCTTGCTTGTATTTCTAGACTCTTTACAGCCCTGTCTGCAGCCCGAAGGCGTTCCTTGTCTAAAGCAAGCATCGCTCGTACCATGTTAGAACCTATCTTCATTCCCATATTTCTAAATACCTTTGGCTTTCCAACATTTCTCCTTTTCTTAAAGGCCTTCAGAGGATTTCTAATAACTTTACTTTTACTCATTATTATACTTCAACAAAACAGAGACTCAAGAAACAGAATTAATTACGAATATTTTCGAGATAACGACAGAGTAAATAAACATGAAACAATCGACACTCACACCAGCGATATATATTGAACCATCACAGGTTAGCCACAGCACATACTTTATCTCACATCACTAAAATGTACCTGATGAACACGGACGTTAATAATAACACCATTTGACAGCTGTTTAACAGCGCCACAGTGGATCATGCCCATGTAGAACACATTTAAAAAAAATTAAAAATAGTTGTAGTCTTCGGAATTGAATAAATTATATATCTATTAAAAGGTAATAGTCTGCAGATCCAGAAAACGCAAAAAAGTAAAAATTGAACTTTTCATGATTTTGAGCCTTTCCGGAGCCCCTTAAAAGGGCGACTAATATCCATTATGGACCATAAAAAGGCTTCCGTCCAAAGGCTGTGCGCATGAGTAACGAACTAGTAGACTGGATCGATAATGGAACGTTGGAAGGCGCTTCTAGTGTGAGTGGACTGCAGAGGCAATACCTATACAGGGTGATCCATTGATCGTGACCGGACCAAATATCTCACGAAATAACCGTCAAACGAAAAAACTACAAAGAACGAAACCCTTCTAGATTGAAGGGGAAAACGAGATGACGCTATGGTTGGTCCGCTAGATGGCGCTGCCATAGGTCAAACGGATATCAACTGCGTTTTTTTAAATAGCAACCCCCATTTTTATTACATATTCGTGTAGTACGTGAAGAAATATGAATGTTTTCGTTGGACCACTTTTTTCGCTGTAATAGATACAAACATATGGCTTACAATTTTAGACGAATATTTGGTAACAGGTAGGTTTTTTAATTTAAAAGATAGGAAGTAGGTACGTTTGAACATTTTATTTCGGTTGTTCCAGTGTGATACATGTACCTTTGTGAACTTTTTCTGAGAACGCATGCTGTTACAGCGTCATTACCTGTAAGTACCACATTAATGCAACAAATGCTCAAAATGACGTCCGTCAACCTCAGTGCATTTGGCAATACGTGTAACGACATTCCTCTCAACAGCGAGTAGTTCGCCTTCCGTAATGTTCGCACATGCATTGACAATGCGCTGACGCATGTTGTCAGGCGTTGTCGGTGGATCACGATAGCAAATATCCGTCAACTTTCCCACAGAAAGAAATCACATCCGGTGAATGTGCGAGCCATGGTATGGTGCTTCGATGACCAATCCACCTGTCATGAAATATGCTATTCAATACCGCTTTAACCGCACGCGAGCTATGTTGGAAGTACATCGCCATTCTGTCATGCAGTGAAACATCTTGTAGTGACATCGGTAGAACATTACGTAGGAAATGATCATACATTGCACCATTTAGATTGCCATCGATAAAATGGGGGCCAATTATCCTTCCTCCCATAATGCCGCACCATACATTAACCCGCCAAGGTCACTAATGTTCCACTTGTCGCAGCCATAGTGGATTTTCCGTTGCCAAATAGTGCATATTATGCCGGTTTACGTTACCACTGTTGGTGAATGATGCTTCGTCGCTAAATAGAACGCGTGCAAAAAATCTGTCATCGTTCCGTAATTTCTCTTGTGCTCAGTGGCAGAACTGTACACGACGTTCAAAGTCGTCGCCATGCAATTGCTGGTGCACAGAAATATGGCAAAGGTGCAATCGATGTTTATGTAGCATTCTCAACACCGTCGTTTTTGAGATTTCCGATTCTCGCACAATTTGTCTGCTATTGATGTACGAATTAGCCGCGACAGCAGCTAAAACACCTACTTGGGCATCATCATTTGTTGCAGGTCGTGGTTGACGTTTCACATGTGGCTGAACACTTCCTGTTTCCTTCAATAACGTAGCTATCCGGCGAACAGTCCGAACACTTGGATGATGTCGTCCAGGATACAGAGCAGCATACATAGCACACGCCCATTGGGCATTTGGATCACAATAGCCATACATCACCATGATGTCGACCTTTTCCGCAACTGGTAAACGGTCCATTTTAACGCGGGTAATGTATCACGAAGCAAATACCGTCCGCACTGGCGGAATGTTACGTGATAACACGTACTTATACGTTTGTGACTATTACAGCGCCATCTACCACAAAGCGATAAAAAGGTCCAACTAAAACATTCATATTTCTTTACGTACTACTCGAGTATGTAATAAAAAATGGGCGTTGCTATTAAAAAAAAAACGCAGTTGATATCCACCATCTAGCGGGCCAACCATAGCTCCATCTGGTTTCCCCCTTCAATCTAGAAGAGTTTCGTTCTTTGTAGTTTTTTCGTTTGTTGCTTATTTCGTGAGATATTTGGCCCGGTCACTATGAATGGACCACCCTGTATATGTTCCGGACGGTACCGGAGCACCAGCAGGTGGACTGGTGCAGTGGACTTAGGAGGGAATACCAGCGCTGGATCTGGGGCACAGGATGGCTCTGAGCACTATTGAACTTAACATCTGTGGTCATCAGTCCCCTACAACTTAGAACTACTTAAACCTAACTAACCTAAGGACATCACACACATCCATGCCCGAGGCAGGACTCGAACCTGCGACCGTAGCAGTCGCGCGGTTCCGGACTGAGCGCCTAGATCCGCTAGACCACCGCGGCCGACTGGGGCACAGGACCGAAGAAGGAACGCCTAAGCGTGTCTCCAGTAGGAACGAACCACAGAGGTAACTCCTCGAACCGCAATGGGCAGAATACGGAACACCAGCCTGTAGGCAGGTGCACTGGACCAAAGACGGAACATCAGCACCCGACCTGGTGCGTTGGACTGAAGACGCTGCTAGCGGTATCGGACTGCAGACAGAATGACTGGAACTGATGATGGCGGGGTTTGTCATCAATCTTCTGACTGGCCACGAATTGCTCTACTGTGCTAACCTTTTCATCTCGGAGCGGCACTTGAAACCAACGTCCTCAGTTACTTGATGTATGTAGTCCCGTCTCAGTCTTCCTCCACAGTTTTTACCCTCTGCGTCTTAACAGATGTTCTACCATCGTGACCCTTCTTCTTGTCAGTGATTCCATACATTCCTTTCCTCGCCGATTCTCCAGAGAACTTCCTCGATCCTTGCCTTATCTGTCTCAGGTAGCACCTGATGAAGATAACGAGCCACGTTGTCGAAAGATCCTGCACGAACTACTTTAATATGTGTCAGAATTCCCGACGCTTCAAGATGCCAACAGATCACAGGGAAAGTCTGAAGAATTACTTGCGTAAAGATTGTTATAACCGAAGATACAGGGTGATATACACTCCTGGAAATGGAAAAAAGAACACATTGACACCGGTGTGTCAGACCCACCATACTTGCTCCGGACACTGCGAGAGGGCTGTACAAGCAATGATCACACGCACGGCACAGCGGACACACCAGGAACCGCGGTGTTGGCCGTCGAATGGCGCTAGCCATTGCGCACCGCCGCCGTCAGTGTCAGCCAGTTTGCCGTGGCATACGGAGCTCCATCGCAGTCTTTAACACTGGTAGCATGCCGCGACAGCGTGGACGTGAACCGTATGTGCAGTTGACGGACTTTGAGCGAGGGCGTATAGTGGGCATGCGAAAGGCCGGGTGGACGTACCGCCGAATTGCTCAACACGTGGGGCGGGAGGTCTCCACAGTACATCGATGTTGTCGCCAGTGGTCGGCGGAAGGTGCACGTGCCCGTCGACCTGGGACCGGACCGCAGCGACGCACGGATGCACGCCAAGACCGTAGGATCCTACGCAGTGCCGTAGGGGACCGCACCGCCACTTCCCAGCAAATTAGGGACACTGTTGCTCCTGGGGTATCGGCGAGGACCATTCGCAACCGTCTCCATGAAGCTGGGCTACGGTCCCGCACACCGTTAGGCCGTCTTCCGCTCACGCCCCAACATCGTGCAGCCCGCCTCCAGTGGTGTCGCGACAGGCGTGAATGGAGGGACGAATGGAGACGTGTCGTCTTCAGCGATGAGAGTCGCTTCTGCCTTGGTGCCAATGATGGTCGTATGCGTGTTTGGCGCCGTGCAGGTGAGCGCCACAATCAGGACTGCATACGACCGAGGCACACAGGGCCAACACCCGGCATCATGGTGTGGGGAGCGATCTCCTACACTGGCCGTGCACCACTGGTGATCGTCGAGGGGACACTGAATAGTGCACGGTACATCCAAACCGTCATCGACCCCATCGTTCTACCATTCCTAGACCGGCAAGGGAACTTGCTGTTCCAACAGGACAATGCACGTCCGCATGTACCCCGTGCCACCCAACGTGCTCTAGAAGGTGTAAGTCAACTACCCTGGCCAGCAAGATCTCCGGATCTGTCCCCCATTGAGCATGTTTGGGACTGGATGAAGCGTCGTCTCACGCGGTCTGCACGTCCAGCACGAACGCTGGTCCAACTGAGGCGCCAGGTGGAAATGGCATGGCAAGCCGTTCCACAGGACTACATCCAGCATCTCTACGATCGTCTCCATAGGAGAATAGCAGCCTGCATTGCTGCGAAAGGTGGATATACACTGTACTAGTGCCGACATTGTGCATGCTCTGTTGCCTGTGTCTATGTGCCTGTGGTTCTGTCAGTGTGATCATGTGATGTATCTGACCCCAGGAATGTGTCAATAAAGTTTCCCCTTCCTGGGACAATGAATTCACGGTGTTCTTATTTCAATTTCCAGGAGTGTATATTGAACAACATGGAAAAAAGTTAATTAGTTACAAACTACAGCGTGCACACACTTTGCTCAACATGTAAATGTCACAAGATATTCGGATTTAGGTTACGACATGTTCGATATGCCTACCATCATTGGCGATGATGTGGCGCAGACGAATAGCGAAATTTTTGATGACCCGCTGGAGTGTCGGAACATCGACGCTGTCAGTGGCCTCCTGGACGAGTTTGGCTACCGCGTGGATGTTTTCCGTCCAGCCAACAGTGGCCACATTGGACATTTATAACATTTATCACATTTCTAATTATTAAAAACTTATTAATTACACATTATTTATTTTATTAACTAAATATCAAACATTACGAAAAAAAAAACTTTGCAACTTCCTCTTTTCATTGGTATAAAGCTTGTTCATTTTGAATATGTACTTGAATAAATACGAAATTTTGGAAATGGGTGCACTATTTAGAATAAACCTGTATATAGAACAAAAAGTAGCAAAAAAGTAGTTACATATCTTACTGTAATTTTTATTTTCTTGGTTACAGACATTTTTCTTATTAGAAGTTTGCTTCATTTCTGTTATTTCTCCAATTTCCTTTTCGGTTCTACAGGTATTTTCAAACGTTGTCTTCTGATGGTTAAATGAAATGCTCAAAGTGTCTACCATTAACTCTAACACACGCGCCTAAACGCCGCATCGTGTTCTGTCTTCCTCGCTCCCACATTCCAGGTGCATGCAGTATGCGCAGAAATCTTTGGACACGTTGGCGAAGAATGCCAACATTCGCAATATGTCTTGAGCACACTATGTCCTCTACATGTCTCGAAAAACAAAAATGTAATGGACTCAGCTCGGGAGATCGAACAGGCCATGATGGTGCAGCCCCACTAACTGCCCATTTGTTTGCGAAACACTGATTTACAATTGTTTTTCCTTGCTGAACCAAATAAAATGATACCCCATCGTGTATGATTCACATGTTCTGACGTAAGTGCAGTGAAACGTTTTCCACCAAGATATTAAAAATCGCTGTATATTGTTCCACTAAATGTTTCGTGCAAAATGCAGCGTCCAATTAATCGTCTCCAATTATGTTAGCACATACATTAATGCTATACTTTTGTTGACATCTTGTTTCCAAAATGGCAGAAGGATTCTCACCCCACCACCGGTGAGCATTGTGATAATTCTGTACTCCATTCCTGGGTCACTTTTCTTCTTCAGTCAAAAGTATGGCACACGGAAATTGTTGGTCCTGAGCACACATCCCCAATAAGCAAGTACAACGAACTTTACTCGACAGAAAATTTGCTCCAGTGAGACCTTGCACTCTCTGAAGCTGATACAGGCGAAATACAGGTATGTGCAGCAGCCAGTTACGGACTTTTTGACACAGCAGGTCACACTTTTTACCAAACCGGTATGTCCAACCTGGTGCGTCGGTGAGGTGATTACCTCAATGTCACCGCGATTTCGCCTGATTGGCATATCGATTCGAGACTGTACGTCCTTGGAACTGAAACTTTTTCATCGTTCATTAATTAGTAGCCTGAAAACAATATGCCTAACTGCTACAATACAACACAATGGGAATATACACACATCAAAAAAGTTTTGTATCACAGAGATCAACATAAACATCATTTCCGCCTTTTTATTGCTCATGAAAACCACACATTGCATACAAAATTGTTGAGGCTTTCGTGGCCACTTGTTGACAAACTGCCTATTGGCTTCTGTCTCGGGTTCTTCGGCCGACGTTCATCTAATGATTTTTCTGACGTTTCGCCAGCACGAGTGGCTGGCATTGTCAAAGCTTCACCCTCCATTGCCGGTGGTGAACTGGAGCCGAGCTCGCGGGCGCAGACTATATGTACCTGGCGCGCCAACGTCCGACGGCTTCTCCGCGGTCATTTCCGGTGCGGTTCTCCTCTTGCTACCTGCGACGGTCGTTCGCTGCAGTACGGGAAGCCAGGATCCGTTGACCTGAAGGCTTTCCTCTTTCTTGTTCAAACTGTTCGCGTGTTTTTGTATTTCTACAGCTTCTCTGAACAAGCGCGTGTGATAATGCTTCTCTACAGCCAGAACTTCCGTGTCGGCGAATTTTGTTACGTGGTCGGTCTCTTTCAGTGCGTGCTCTGCCACGGCCGATTTCTCCACCTGCCCCAACCTGCAATGTCGCTTATGCTCTTTGATCCTGGTGTTGATGGATCGTCCAGTCATTCCGACATAAACTTTTCCGCACGTGCATGGTATACGGTATATTCCCGACATTGCAAGTGGGTCTCTTTTCTCCTTCGCCGATCTAAGACACTCTTTGATCTTCCTTGTCGGTTTGAAAATCGTCTTTACGCCATGTTTGCGCAATATACGGCCGATTCTGTCCGTCACTCTGGGAATGTATGGCAGAAAGGCCGTACCAGACATTTCTTTTTCTGGTTCCTTACTTCGCCGAGTGTTTGGCTCTGTTACACTTCTAATATAATTTGTGGAGTAGCCATTGCTCCTCAGGACAGTTTCCAGGTGTTGCATTTCTCGTTTGAGGTGTTGCGCCTCACATATTCGTCCTGCTCTCGTTACGTGCGTACTAATCATGCCTCTTTTCTGGCTCGGGTGGTGGTTTGACAGTTTGTGCAGGTATCGGTCCGTGTGTGTCGCTTTTCGATACACGCTGTGTCCCAGGGTTTCGCCGTCCCTTGTGACCAGCACATCTAGAAATGGCAGTTTCTTGTCTACTTCCATGGTAAATGTTATGTTGGCATGGAGGCTGTTCAAGTGTCTTAGGAAGTCACTGAGCTGTTCTTCACCATGGCTCCACACCACGAAAGTATCATCGACGTACCTGTACCACACCTTAGGTTTGCAAGTCGCCGAGTCCAGTGCGTATGGCTCCAGTTCACCACCGGCAATGGAGGGTGAATCTTTGACAATGCCAGCCACTCGTGCTGGCGAAACGTCAGAAAAATCATTAGATGAACGTCGGCCGAAGAACCCGAGACAGAAGCCAATAGGCAGTTTGTCACACATTGCATGTTGTACCACCATACAGCGAGACCTCCAAAGGTGGTTGTCCAGATTTCTGTACACACCTGTACCTCTAACACTCAATAGCACGTCCTCTTGCACAGATGCATATCTGTATCCATCGTGGCATATCATCCAGAAGTTCATCAACGCACTGTTGGTCCACATTGTACCACGATTCGGCGTAGATCTCTCAGAGTGGTTAGTGGGTCACGTCGCACATAAACAGCCCTTTTCAATCTATCCCAGTCATGTTCGATAGGGTTCATGTCTGGAGAACATGCTGGCCACTCTAGTCGAGCGATGTGGTTATCCTGAAGGAGAGCATTCACTAGATTTGCACGATGGGGGAGCGAACTGTCGTCCATGAAGACGAATGCCTCGCCAGTATGCTGCCGTTATGGTTGCACTATCGGTCGAAGGATGGCAGTTACGGCAACTTCCGTGACCACCAGCGGTGTACGTCTGCACTACATAATGCTACCCCAAAATAGCAGGGAACCTCCACCTTCCTCCACTCGCTGGACAGTGTTTCTAAAGCGTTCAGACTGACTGGGTTGCCTCCAAACACGTCTCCGAGGATCGTCTGGTTGGAGGCAAATGCGACACTCATCGGTGGAAACATGATGCCAATCCTGAGCGCTTCATTCGACATGTTGTTGGGCCATTTGTACCACACAACATGGTGTCGCGGTTGCGAAGATGGACCTTGCCATAGACGTCGAGAGTGAAGTTGCGCATCGTGCAGCGCACCGCGCACGGTTTGAGTCGTATCACGACGTCCTGTAGCTGCACGAAAAGCATTATTCAACATGGTGGCGTTGCTGTCAGGGTTCCTCCGAGCCATAATCCGCAGGCAGCGGTCATCCACTGCAGTAGTACTCCATGGACGGCCCGAGCGAGGCATGTAGTCGACCGTGTCTATCGGTATGCCCGAACAACATCGCTTTGGTTCGCTCCGAGACGCGTGAACACTTCTCTTATTGAGAGCCCTTCCTGGCACAAAGTAACAATGCGGACGCGATCGAACCGCAGGCGACAAGAACCGTGTACCTCCTTCCTGGTGGAATGACTGGAACTGACCGGCTGGCGCACCCCCTCCGCCTATGAGGCGCTGCTCATGCACGGTAATTTACATCTTTGGGCGGGTTTGGTTCAAATGGCTCTGAGCACTATGGCACTTAACATCTGGCGTCATCAGTCCCCTCAAAACGTAGAAGTACTTAAACTGAACTACCCTAAGGACATCACACACATCCATGCCCGAGGCAGGATTCGAACCTGCGACTAGAGGAGTCACGCGGTTCCGGACTGAAACGTCTAGAACCGCTCGGCCGTGGCGGCCGGCTTGGGCGGGATTAGTGACATCTCTGAACAGTCAAATGGACTGTGTTCAAAAATGGCTCTCACAAGGGAACCTCCCCATCGCACCCCCCTCAGATTTAGTTATAAGTTGGCACAGTGGATAGGCCTTGAAAAACTGAACACAGATCAATCGAGAAAACAGGAAGAACTTGTGTGGAACTATGAAAAAAATTAGTAAAATATACAAACTGAGTAGTCCATGCGCAAGATAGGCAACAACAGGGAAATTAAGAGATCAGGAGTTCCGTGGTCCCGTCGTTAGCGTGAGTAGCTGCGGAACGAGAGGTCCTTGGTTCAAGTCTTCCCTCGACTCAAAATTTTACTTTATTTATTTTCGCAAAGTTATGATCTGTCCGTTCGTTCATTCACGTCTCTGTTCACTGCAATAAGTTTGCTGTCTGTGTTTTGCGACCGCACCGCAAAACCGTGCGATTAGTAGACGAAAGGACGTGCCTCTCCAATGGGAACCGAAAACATTTGATCGCAAGGTCATAGGTCAACCGATTCCTCCACAGGAAAACACGTCTGATATATTCTATACGACACTGGTGACGGCGTGTGCGTCATATGACAGGAATATGTTGTCGACCCACCTAACTTGTACATTTGGCGAATGGGTAAAAAGATTCTTCTACCTTGCCCGATTTGGGTTTTCTTGTGGATGTGATAATCACTCCCAGAAAAGTGATGAAAACATAAGAGTTTGTCACAGAAAATAAAAAATTAAACTTTTCACTCAAGGGAAGACTTGAACCTAGGACCTCTCACTCCGTAGCTGCTCTTGCTAACCACGGGACCACGGCACTCCTTGACTCCCAGTGTCCATGATGTTGCCTATCTTCGCATGGACTACTCAGTTTGTATATTTTACTAATTTTTTTCATAGTTCCACACAACTTCTTCCTGTTTTCTCGATTGATCTGTGTTCAGTTTTTCAAGGCCTATCCACTGTGCCAACTTACAACTAAATCTGAGGGGGGTGCGATGGGGAGGTTCCCTTGTCAGCACTATGGGACTTAACTTCTAAGGTCATCAGTCCCCTAGAACCTGTCTCTTTTTTATGAATTTCGTGTACTAATCATTATGTGGATGTCAAATCGTTTTCTTGGTGTATCTGGATACGAATGAACTTTTCTGTCTTGTTTTCTATATACGGCTGTCCTTCGGTGGAAACGTGTACGTACACACATCAAAAAAAGAACTCCTCAAGATAGACGTTAACTCTGGATATTGTATCAGACACAGTCCATGCTGGCCGGTGTGGCCGAGTGGTTCTAGGCGCTTCAGTCCGGAACCGCGCTGGTGCTACGGTCGCAGGTTCGAAACCTGCCTCGGGCATGGGTGTGTGTGATGTCCTTAGGGTAGTTGGGTTTAAGTACTTCTACGTTCTAGGGGACTGATGACCTCAGATGTTAAGTCCTACAGTGCTCAGAGCCGTTTGAACCATTTTTTAGAGGGCGCGAATCAGTCGTCCTCCACAGGAACAGTCCTTGACACCCGTACTGTGGGATGAGACACGCCGACGGTGGATCCATTATGCACTGGGGAACATTCACGTGGGCACCTATGAGCTCGTGCAAGGCACCATGATGGCCATGGAGTATCGTTCTGGTCGCAGATGAGGTACACACCTTCATGATGATCATGCTTCCCGACGGGAGTGGCATTTTTCAGCAAGATAATGCACTATGTCACAAGGCCAGGAGTTCATTAAAAAAAAAAAGTGGGTCGAAGAACACAGTGGCGAGTTCCAGTTGAGGTGCAGGCTCCCAACTCGCCAGATCTGTACCTGATCGGACACATCTGGAATGTGACTGAACATGGCGTCAAAGCTCATCGCCCCCTTCCCCACAGTTTACGGGAATTTGGTGATTTGTGTGTGCAGATGTGGTGCCACCTTTCTCCAGATACGTACCAAGGCCCCTTTGCTTCCATGCCACGACGCGAGCCGCTGTTGCCTGTGACAAAGGTGCACATACTGGCTATTAGCTGGGTGGTCATAATGTTGTGGCTGATCAGTGTAAATTTTATGTTTTGATTTCGCGTGCAAAGACGAACATGTTTCATGACTGTCCAACACGTTATGGATGGTTGTCCATAAGCGAAACACGATTATTTTACATTCACTCCGCAACAATGGAATGGTTCCCCTGGTAATTAATTGATAGTCATACGGGACGCTAATCTTACCAGAAATTAGTGCGTTTTAAAGCCGAATGATTAGTTGTGGCACAAGGGTCCACGATGAAAATTTTTGACCTATAGGAACACGGCAAAAACCACATACAATCTATACATTCCATTACTCTAAACCATGGCTTAACAACTGGCCGGTTTTGAGCGCGAGTACTCGCATCTGCTCACGCACGTGCTCGCGAGCAGGTGCAAGGTCGCGGAGTAGGGAGGGAGGGGAGGGAGGGGAAATGCGCGCGCACGTTTGAATGTGATCTCGCGTTCTTAGCAGATTTAACTAGCCATCTGAATGCTTTGAACATTTTACTACAAGGTAAAGATCTGCTAATTACTCATTTCATAGATCGAATACGAGATTTTAAAATGAAATTGACACTTTGGGTGAGTCAGCTGGAAACAGGAAACCTAGCTCATTTTCCTAAATTATCATCCATGCAAGATGTTCACAAAGACTGTGAACGTTATTCACATAGTTTAGTTGATCAGCGCTTTCAAGATCTGACAGCACTAGACAGTGATTTTGATATGTTCTCTCCATATTCAGCGAATATTTAAGAGATTCGTCCTGAGCTGCAACAAGAAATTATTGACCTGCAGAGTGACAGAGAATACAGAGACAAATTTCAGAACGAGAAAAACATTTTGGAATTCTACAGACACTTCCCTCAGGATAGATTTCCTCGTTTGCACAAACTGGCGGCTACAATAATATGAATGTTCGGTTCCACGTATGTTTGTGAACAACTGTTCTCTGCAATGAAATGTAACAAGACGCGCCTGAGAAACGCGTTGTCTGATCGAAATTTAAACTGCACGCTGCGCCTAAAATGCGCAAGAACAATTACTCCGAACATAGACGCAATTGTAAAGGGCAAAAAGTACAAGATAACCGACAATCCCACACTTCAGTGACACCTTTTATTGTGTAACAGTTCACAAATTAATGCGAATGTAGAGCCATACACTAAGCTAATAAAATTATGTGGCACGTGTACATTCTCCTTTATTTGTTTCATTTGTCGCAGTAATAATTCGTGAGTGATATCCCTGCAGGTGCCCGCGGATTTACATTGACTGGCGGCAGCTGTTGTGTGCCCCACGTGACTCTCCCCACTCTCCGCTCTGGTCCGGTAGTGGGGGTAGCGTGCTCGCGCTGCTCCGTGCTCGCATCTTGCTGCTCACAGCTTGCTCCGCAAGCACGTATGTTGTGAAGCCCTGCTCTAAACCTTTGGTTTTGGTGCTCCGGTGTTTGCAGGATTGGCCGACTAAGTCGTTTCCAGGGGACGCCCGATTGCTTGTTGTTCGAGTGGTGAACGCAATCTTCGTGGAGGCTCCTGCAGTGTCCCCCTTATTAACGAACAAGCTGGATTTCGACCAGGAAAATCATGCTGTGGCCAAATCCTTAATCTCACACAGTACATCGAAGACGGCTATCAGAGAGCAGAAGTAACTGGGGTCGCATTCCTGGATCTCAGTGCGGCATATGACGCAGTTAACCATAAGTTGCTTACCCAGAAAGTGTATAATGTCACTAAGGACTACACCCTTTCTATGTTTGTGCAATGCATGCTACAGAACAGACGCTACTATGTAACCTTACAATCTAAAAACAGCCGATGGAGGACACAGAAAAATGGACTTGCACAGGGTAGTGTCTTGGCTCCAATATTATTTAACATCTATACCAATGATCTTCCCATCCAGCCACCAGACACGAATGTTCATATATGCTGATGATGCAGCAGTGGCCACTCAGGATAAAACCTTTGAACAAGTAGAGGAGAATCTCACAGGAGCCTTAACAGAACTTGCTACCTATTACGACGGCAATAATCTCAAACCAAACCCTAGTAAATCTCAAGTATCCGCCTTCCATCTTAGGAACAAACAAGCCAAACAGAAACTCCGAGTCATGTGGCAAGGGGAAGAGCTGAAACATACAAACAGCCCAAAATACCTGGGAGTAGCACTGGACAGAGCACTTACTTTTAAGCAGCACTGTCACAACACTAAAAAAAAGGTCTGTGCCAGGAGCAACATACTGCGGAAGCTAACAGGTTCATCGTGGGGAGCTCAACCACATGTTTTGCGCATCACGGGTCTGGTGCTGAGTATCTCAGCAGCGGAATATGCGGCGCCAGTTTGGTGGAACTCTGCTCACACTAAGCAAGTAGACGTCGCCGTAAACGAAACTGTACGTAATGCCACAGGATGCCTCAAACCAACTCCCACAGACATCATTTATCCCATCATAGGCGTAGCACCACCCACTATCCGCAGACAAGTAGCCGCCGAGATCGAAAGATCAAGACAAAAGAATGATCCTCGACACCCGATGCATATGCACCGAAAACAACGTGTCCGGCTGAAATCCCGCAGGAGTTTCATTGAAACTACTGAAGAGCTCGCCACCAAGCCCGTCGCAAGGCGGCTATCTCTTTGGGAAGAAATGGTGCCACACTCCACAATGGAACTACTTGAGGAGGGATCTGCAGGATTTCAACAACCTTTTACAACTTGGAGGCCATTAAACCGGCTGCGCACTGGAGTAACTGGGTGCAAATCAAACCTATTTAAATGGGGTTACAGTGATAGCGATAGGTGTGAATGCGGATCAATACAGGACTTGGACCACCTACTGATTTGCCCAGATATGTCTATAACATGCACTAAAGGTGATATTTTGAAAGTCAATGACCAAGCAAACTACGTTGCTAAGTACTGGGAAGGGAAGATATAATTGGTGCATCCGGATACGGAAGAAGAAGAATTACTCTAAACCAAAAAATACAAATTCCAGAAATTTTTCGTGTCACGTCTAATCATTTCGAAAGATATCAACAAATTCTACCTATCTGTATCATAGAAATAGTCTGATATTTGGAGTGAAGTTTAATAGTAGTTTTAAGATACCAAAAACGTTTTTCAGATTACTATAATGTAACGCAAACTGGGTAGCATTTGAAAAAATAAAAAATGAAATAAAAAAAATTCATAACAAGCCACCAGAAAATCTGTTTTTCTAGTAGATTTGCGTCAATTAATGTGTAAAAATAATTTTTCTGAAGAAAATTTCCATCTTGAGAACGTTATGAAAATGTGAAAAAATTTACTTGTCGCTAACGACGCATTACTTCATAAGTCTGTTGGATATGATACAATAAGTTGTCCAAATGCAGAAAAATTATATCACATACATTTAGTGCAGCGTCTTACTACTCACACAACTCTTCGATACTCAAAAATCAGTACAAGATCGTTCTGAGGTGCATGAAAGTTTGCGTTGCAAGGTAATGAACATGCTAAGCTGCGACTCTCAAATTCTGATAAGATTAATAAAAACCTTACTCGAAACCATCGCACTGAAGGATTTTTTAAATGCATTGTACAAAAGGAATGTAGGATAAAGTTTCAAAAACACAATTTATTCGAAAAGGAGCGAACGTTTTTAATGACAGTCGGGCCCAACAACATTGCCGTCATCATCAAAATCACTGACAAGGTCACTACCCATTTCTTCAATAGCTTCTTCTGGAAAATCAATATAATTAGTCAGAATCACTCATTTATTTATAAAGATCTTACACTGAAATTCATGTCAGCTATAACTTTTGTGAATGTTGATACTTCATCTTAAATAGGGTCGCTTATTTTTGTTGGTTGCCTACCTAAGAATCATGAAAAATAGTAACGACACCCGTTGTCATACGATACGAAATCTGTGGCGCTTAGAGCTGTTAGTTTTCGTATATTTTAATGCTGTTCTAATTCTGTTTTACACGGCGGTAGATTGCAGGCGTCAAAATTAGAGATATACAGATTTAGAACTGTAAAAGAATGTGTACTTTTTGTTTTATATGTTTGTGTAAATATATTTAATTTAATAGAATCAGCAGCATTAATGTTTTTCGGTGTAAAATCTGCATGTGAATTATTCTAAGACATTCAATACATTCCCAGTATCAGAAGTACATGTAACTGCCTAAATTTCTGGAAGCCTTTTGTTAGCGTGTAGAATTTCTCAGCACTGTCAATGGCATATTTTCCCTTGCCATAGAATGCGGGACTGTTATCGCAGCCGGTCATAGCATGGAAAGCAGGTAAATATTTTGCCAGAACAATCAAGATTGTTTTCTTCAGACGCGAGACATCAATACAACGTTGGGAATTTCCAACAGCAACATCCACCCAAATCTTTACGGAACTCACAAACTCCATATCACAAAGCATCTTAATTAAAATGTCAGTGTTGGATACTGAACAAGTATTCAACGTCGTTAACTAATTTGATAAATGACAAATCTGCCTCGTCGTGTTCTTAACAAGTTAGATGTTGTTGTTGTGGTCTTCAGTCCAGAGACTGGTTTGATGCAGCTCTCCATGCTACTCTATCCTGTACAAGCTTCTTCATCTCCCAGCACCTACTGCAACCAACATCCTTCTGAATCTGCTTAGTGTATTCATCTCTTGTTCTCCCTCTACGATTTTTACCCTCCTTGCTGCCCTCTAATACTAAATTGGTGGTCCTAGATGCCTCAGAACATGCCCTACCAACGTGTCCCTCCTTCTAATCAAGTTGTGCCACAAACTCCTTTTCTCCTCAATCCTATTCAGTACCTCTTCATTAGTTATGTGATCTACCCATCTAATCTTCGGCATTCTTCTGTAGCACCACATTTCGACAGTTTCTATTCTCTCCTTGTCTAAATTATTTATCGTCCATGTTTCACTTACATACATGGCTACACTCCATACAAATACATTCCGAAACGACTTCCTGACACTTGAATCTATACTCGATGTTAACAAATTTCTCTACTTCAGGAACTCTTTCCTTGCCATTTCCAGTCTACATTTTATATCCTCTCCACTTCGACCATCATCACTTATTTTGCTCCCCAAATAGAAAAACACATTTACTACTTTAAGTGTCTCATTTCCTAATCTAATTCACTCAGCATCACTCGACTTAATTCGACTACATTCCATTGTCCTCGTTTTGCTTTTGTTGATGTTCATATTATATCCTCCTTTGAAGACACCGTCCATTACGTTCAACTGCTCTTACAGGTTCTTTTCTGTCTCTGACAGAATTACAATGTCATCGGCGAACCTGAAAGTTTTTATTTCTTCTCCGTGGATTTTAATACCTACTCCGAATATTGTTTCCTCTACTGCTTGCTCAATATACAGATTGAATAACGTCAGGGAGAGGCTACAACCCTGTCTCACTCCCTTCCCAACCACTGCTTCCCTTTCATGTCCCTTCAGAGTGTTTCTGTACAAATTGTAAATAGTCTTTTGCCCCCTGTATTTTACTCCTGCCACCTTCAGAATTTGAAAGAGAGTACTCCAGTCAACAATGTCAAAAGCTTTCTCTAAGTCTACAAATGCTAGAAACGTAGGTTTGCCTTTTCTTAATCTAGCTTCTAAGATAAGCCGTAGGGTCAGTATTGCCACACGTGTGCCAACATTTCTACGTAATCCAATCTGATCTTCCCCGATGTCGGCTTCTACCAGTTTTTCCATTCGTCTGTAAAGAATTCGGGTTAGTATTTTACAGCCGTGACTTATTAAACTGATAGTTCGGTAATTTTCACATCTGTCAACACCTGCTTTCTTTGGGATTGGAATTATTATATTCTTCTTGAAGTCTGAGGGTATTTCGTCTGTCTCATACATCTTCCTCACCAAATTGTAGAGTTCTGTCATGACTGGCTCTCCCAAGGCCGTCAGTAGTTCTAATGGAATGTTGTCTACTCCCGGGGCCTTGTTTCGACTTAGTTCTTTCAGTGTTCTGTCAAACTCATCACGCAGTATCACATCTCCTATTTCATATTCATCTACATCCTCTTCCATTTCCATAATATTGTCCTCAAGTACATCGCTCTTGTATAGAATATCTATATACTCCTTCCACCTTTCTGCTTTCCCTTCCTTACTTAGAACTGGGTTTCCATCTGAGCTCCTGATATTCATACAAGAGGTCTCTTTATTTTTCCTGTAGGCAGTATCTATCTTATCCCTAGTGAGATAAGCCTCTACGTCCTTACATTTGTCCTCTAGACATCCGTGCTTAGCCATTTGCACCTCCTGTCGATCTCATTTTTGGGACGTTTCTACTCCTTTTTGCCTGCTTCATTTACTGCATTTTTATGTTTTCTCCTTTCATTAATTAAATTTAATATCCCTTTTGTTATCCAAGAATGTCTACAAGGCCTCGTCTTTTTACTATCTGATCCACTGCTGCCTTCACTATTTCATCCCTCAAAGCTACCCATTCTTGTTCTACTGAATATCTATCGCCCATTCCTGTCAATCGTTCCCTAATACTGTCCCTGAAACTCTGTACAATCTCTGGTTCTTTCAGTTTATCCAGGTCCCATCTCCTTAAATTCCCATATTTTTTCCAGTTTTTTCAGTTTTAATCTACAGTTTATAAACAATAAATTATGGTCAGAGTCCAGATGTGCACCTGGAAATGTCTTACAATTTAAAACCTGGTTGCTATATCTCTGTCTTACCATTATATAATCTACTGAAACCTTCCAGTATCTCCAGGTCTCTTCCATGTATGCAACCTTCTTTCATGATTCTTGAACCAAGTGTTAGCTATGACTAAGCTGTGCTATGTGCAAAATTCTACCAGGCGGCTTTCTCTTACACTTCTTACCTCCATTCCACATTCAACTAATACGTTTCCTTCTCTTCCTTTTTCTACTATCGAGTTCCAGTCACCCGTGACTATTAAATTTTCGTCTCCCTTCACTATCTGAATAATTTCTTTTATCTCATCATACATTCCATCAACCTCTTCGTCATTTGCAGAGTAGTTGGCATATAAACTTGTACTACTGTAGTAGGCGTGGGCTTCGTGTCTATCTTGGCCACAATAATACGTTCACTATGCTGTTTGTAGTAGCTTACCCGTAATCCTATTTTTTATTCATTATTAAACTTCTGCTGTATTACCCCTATTTGATTTTGTATTTATAACCCTGTATTCACCTGACCAGAAGTCTTGTTCTTCCTCCCACCGAACGTCACTAATTTCCACTATATCTAACTTTAACCTATCCATTTCCCCTTTTTAATTTTCTAACCTACCTGCCCAATTAAGGAACCTGACATTCCACGCTCCGATCTGTAGAACGCCAATTTTCTTTCTCCTGATAACGACGTCCTCCTGAGTAGTTCCCACCTGGAGATCCGAATGGTGGACTATTTTACGTCCGGAATATTTTATCCAAGAGGACGCCATCATCATTTAGCCATACACTAAAGCTACATGCCCTCGGGAAAAATTACGGCTGTAGTTTCCCCTTGCTTTCAACCGTTCGCAGTACCAACACAGCAAGGCCGTTTTGGTTAGTGTTACAAGGCCAGATCAGTCAAACGTCCAGACTGTTGCCCCTGCAACTACTGAAAAGGCTGCTGCCCCTCTTCAGGAACCACACTTTTGTCTGGCCTTTCAACAGATACCCCTCCGTTGTGGATGCACCTTCGGTACGGCTATCTGTATCGCTGAGGCACGCAAGCCTCCCCATCAACGGCAAGGTCCATGGTTCATGGAGGGGAACAAGTTAGTTATTCATTAATTATTGTTTGTTTAACAGTACCACATTCAACCTAAACGTCATAGCACGTGTCGTGATTATTATGAATGGTTTGGTTCGCGATAATTTGAGCCTGTCCTGTTGTGAAGGGTTACTGATTAAAAAATCGACTAGAGCTTCTGTAAATTTTATGTTTGTCAAGTTTTTTGCGAATTCCGAAGGTCTAACTTGTTGAGTTCGTGAGTCGTGAATCGAGGGATGATACCGTAAGAAACGAATAGGAATTCTCAGCGTAGGAGGGTAACAAGCGCTGGATCGTTCTTTTCGTTTTTAGAAGTATAGGTGACATCGAAAACGTCTGAAAACAAATGTTTTCTAATAAAATGACAGAATATATGTACATTTTAAATACCATTCGTATTGTGGTAATACATTCTTTCTATTGGTTTTCGACAGCAGCAGTGGACCACCCTGGAATTGTTACGTTTTCTACCGTTACTGCCCAGCTATTCGGGTTCAATATCATCTGCTCTGTTTCATAAGGTTTTGTCCGCGAAACGATTAGAAATGGTTTTGGTCGTGAGCTGTCGCACTATTGGTTCAAATGAATGGTTCAAATGGCTCTGAACACTATGCGACTTAACTTCTGAGGTCATCAATAGCCTAGAACGTAGAACTAATTAAACCTAACTAACCTAAGGACATCACACACATCCATGCCCGAGGCAGGATTCGAACCTGCGACCGTAGCGGTCGCTCGGTTCCAAATGAATGGAATTACTAATACCGACTTGGTTTCTTATTTTCTGATTAAAATTTTCACTTCTGTGGTGTCGTTTGGCTACTTTTTTGCGAGGGAATAACCGGAATATTGATAGGATTTCGGAATTATGATGGGAAATTTACGCTTTCTTCGTTGCTCATTATTGTATCATATTCTGTATCCGCCGATTTGTTTGTTTAATTACGTCTTTTTTGTTACTAAATTTGTACTTTCTCATAACCACTACTTCTCTGAGCAGTTTCTCTCATTTAAGCGGTAAGTTGTTCCTCTTTTTTTACTACACAGCACAACTCTTCTATTAAGACGATTTTACCGGAGTTCCACGTTATATTCCAGAACATTCAAGAATATGCGAGAACATTCCTTAACAAGTAGCTAAAATTGCTCGCTCAGTCAATCTCATTTCTTCCCGCAGTTTCTCCCTCTAAGCCCCGGAATCTTGGGTACTGACTAGGATTTACCTCAATATTTGTACTCCTTTAGCAGCCCATCAAAACAAAGTAACGTGCAAGTAGTATGGTGCAATACTCTGGCAATTCCGAGAAAATCGTAAGAGGAGATTTACGCATGTAGTATGTAACTGATGTATGTGTGCGAGATGTAAGAAGTCACACGAATCATGCGATAGCCGGCACGATAGCTCCGCGTGTTCGGTCAGAGGGCTGCCCACCTCTGTAATTAAAAAAAAAAAAAAAAAAAAAAAAAAAAAAAAAAAAAAGGGCTGAGTAAAGGGATCAACTTCAACGGATGTCTTCTGATGTCCGCCCAGACCTAACGCAACAAAAAAATACCGAAAAAAAAGCAGTTAGCGTTAACGCTGTGATGAAAGGTCGTGGACGATGCGACGGTTCGAATCCTGCCAACATTTATTTTTTAATCTCTAATTTTTTCATCACAGGTCACATTTTTTAATTTACACGACATTTGAAATGTAATAAAATGGAAAAAAACCACGTGCATTCTCACGACTTTGTAGTGAATTTCATTTCCTATGTTATTTGACTATTTACTATTTGTAATGAAATTTTTAAAGGACGAGGGACAGCCTTGGAAAGCCAAAGACAAACGCCGATAAATAATGATGCGCAATCAGTACTATAGTAAGTCACAATGTCCCAGACCACATGAGTGATGTGGAATTACTCTTCGAATGTGCTGTCGACATCACACGATGATGCAGACATGAAAAACATAAATCGAAACTTCGTGCAAATACTTCACTCAAATACTCGTGGTCTTTCATTAATTACTTCTTAAATATCACATATGCTAAATAATGTGGCCAGTGACGAAAAAAATAAGCTAATAAGTTTTAACGGGAGTCGAATCGTGGCCTCATACACTGTCGTTTTACGCCTCTCGAAGGCTAACCACTTCACCACCACGAACTCTGCTGTCACGTACCTTTTTAATGGCCTACTGAAAATGTACAAAGTTTGAAGTAAGTATGTGATCTCGGCGTCGACGCCTCCCATTGTGAGTTTTTATTTCAGTAGATAACCTTGAATTCTCTGGAATATATACAAAAAAACACGTTCTAACAGGCCCTGAAGCCCCAACGGTAACGACCGGCGGCCGTGTCATCCTCAGGTATTACAAGGGGAGGCCGCCAATTGTGAAATTCAGATTCGATTCATACTGCACATAATAAAAGCTCATGGCCAGAGGTGTAATGTGGCAAAGCACCAAGATGCACTTCTCAGCCGTTGTCGAGAAAATCGACAGTTAAAAGAAACCGTTGCGGTGAAATACTCTCTACGATTAATAATTTTCAACAGCGTCGTGGCGCAGCGGTAAGCGCTCGGGTTTGTAAACCGAATGTCGCCGGATCGAATCTCGCACCATGCAACTTTTTTTTTAATATTTGTTTTTTGTAATTCATATATATATATATATATATATATATATATATATATATATATATATATATCCCGGGAATCACTTGCAACAATTATGCATATAATAAGTTGTTGAATGTCGTTTGTCGTGGATAAACTGGCGACTTCGAACATCATTATGTCTTCCGCAAACAAAGTTGTATTTCACAAATGTTATTAATTGTCTTCATAATGTTAACCATGTATAGTTAACGGAAGACGTAGAAACGATATTCCGAAACGAATACGTATCGCGTAAGTCAAACGTTCGAAATAGAATAGAGACCCCACGAATACAAATTCCCTGTGGCAGGTATGAAATATAAACTCCGTTACTCGCTCGTTACACTTGAAGGACAGATTTTGAATGGGCCGAAACGAGCCGCCGCATAACAGCGTAGTTACCTGCTAACTTCGAAAGAAGGTAGATGCGGTCCATAGTGCAACTTATAACATCGTCGAAAATCAGTGCGGACGGGAGAGCTTTGGTTCACCTTTGTTAAAAAAACGGAAATATGGAGGCAGTACAATTGGAGAGCGATCCGCCTTCACCAACATGCATAAGCAATTCATTAATAGTTTATATACTTGAATTACAAAAAACTAATAATAAAAAAAATTGCAAATTGCATGGCGCGAGATCCGATCCGGCGACCTTCGGATTACGAACCCGAGCTCTTACCGCTGCGCCACGACGCTGTAGAAAACTATTAATCGTAGAGAGTATTTCACCGCAACGGTTTCTTTTAACTGTCGATTTTCTCGACAACGGCTGAGAAGTGCATCTTGGTGCTTTGCCACATTACACCTCTGGCCATGAGCTTTTATTATGCGCAGTATGAATCGAATCTGAATTTCACAATTGGCGGCCTCCCCTTGTTAGGCGTCATCAGATGCTGATTGGAGGGACTTGTGGTCAGCACGCCACTTTCCAGGCCGTTGCCAGTTCTCGCAGGCGTTGTCACTTGTGCTGCTCAGCGAGTACCTCCTCAATGGGTTCACAAGATCTGAGAGCACGCCGCTTGCCAATAGCACTAGGCATACCCTGACGGTGCCCCATCCAGGTGCTAACCAAGCCCGACAGTACTTAACTTCGGTGATCTCGCGGTAGCCGGTGCTACCACTGCATCAAAGCCGTTGGGTCTCTGGGATATAAGTTAATAAAGACCATAAACATTTTGTTTCACCCATAAAATTTAGCTCTTATGGAAATAAAAGGCTCGAACTGGCCGAATCGTTTATACACTATTGGCCATTAAAATTGCTACACCACGAAGATGACGTGCTACAGACACGAAATTTAACCGACAGGAAGGAGTTGCTGTGATAAGCAAATGATGAGCTTTTCACAGCATTCACACAAGGTTGGTGCCGGTGGCGACACCTACAACGTACTGACGTGAGGAAAGATTCCAACCGATTTCTCATACGCAAACAGCAGTTGACCGGCGTTGCCTGGTGAAACATTACTGTGATGCCTCGTGTAAGGGGGAGAAATGCGTACCATCACGTTTACGACTTTGATAAAGGTCGGATTGTAGCCTATGGCGATTGCGGTTTATCGTATCGCGACATTGCTGCTCGTGTTGGTCGAGATCCAGTGACTGTTAGCAGAATATGGAATCGGTGGGTTCAGGAGGGTAATACGGAACGCCGTGCTGGATCCCAACGGCCTCGTATCACTAACAGTCGAGATGACAGGCAACTTATCCGCATGGCTGTAACGGATCGTGCAGCCACGTCTCGATCCCTGAGTCAACACATGCGCACGTTTGCAAGACAACAACCATCTGCACGAACAGTTCGACGACGTTTGCAGCAACATGGACTATCAGCTCGGAGACCATGGCTGCGGTTACCCTTGACGCTGCATCACAGACAGGAGCGCCTGCGACGAACCTGGACGCAGGAACGGCAAAACGTCATTTTTTCGGATGTATCCAGGTTCTGTTTACAGCATCATGATGGTCGCATCCGTGTTTGGCGACATCGCGGTGAACGCACATTGGAAGCGTGTATTGGTCATCGCCGTACTGGCGTATCACCCGGTGTGATGGAGTGGGGTGCCACTGGTTACACGTCTCGGTCACCTCTTGTTCGCATTGACGGCACTTTGAACAGTGGATGTTACATTTCAGACGTGTTACCACCCGTGGCTCTACCCTTCATTCGATCCCTGCGAAACCCTACATTTCAGCAGGGTAATGCACGATCGCATGTTGCAGGTCCTGTTCGGGCCTTTCTGGATACAGAAAATATTCGACTGCTGCCCTGGCCAGCACATTCTCCAGTTCTCTCACCAACTGAAAACGTCTGGTCAATGGTGGCCGAGCAACTGGTACGGCACAGTACGCCAGTCACTACTCTTGATGAACTGTGGTATCGTTGAAGCTGCATGGGCAGCTGTACCTGTACACGCCATCCAAGCTCTGTTTGCCTCAATGTCCAGGCGTATATAGGCCGTTATTACGGCTAGAGGTGCTTGTTCTGGGTACTGATTTCTCAGGATCTATGGACCCAAATTGCGTGAAAATCTAATCACATGTCAGTTCTACTATAATATATTTGTCCAATGAATACCCGTTTATCATCTGCATTTGTTCTTGGTGTAGCAATTTTAATGGGCAGTGGTGTATATAAAAAGGCAATTACTTTTAGATGTCCCCCCCCCCCTTCCAACTCCACACTTCTCAGCCACCGGAAGCATTTCTGTGGCCGCCCATGCTGAAGACCACTATGATGAGATGGCGACCAGTTCAACACTAATATCTCTACAACCAGAAGAGCTGCCGCCACACACAACCATTAAAGTGCACATTGGAGAAACCTAGGGCTGTGGACGATCTTGCAGACAGGGCCTATGTACGCTGTCTGAAGGTAGTTGCCGGCCGAAGTGGCCGATCGGTTCTAGGCGCTACAGTCTGGAACGCGCGACCGCTACGGTCGCAGGTTCGAATCCTCCCTCGGGCATTGATGTGTGTGGTGGCCTTTGGTTAGTTAGGTCTAAGTAGTTGTAGATTCTAGGGGACTGGTGACCTCAGAAGTCCCATAGTGCTCAGAACCATTTGAACCATTTGAAGATAGTTGTTAATGAAACAGACATCTGTCACGATGGAAGCATGTGGAATATCTTACAAGGCTGCAGATATGAAGAGGTCCGAATCTATATCTACACCTACGTAAGTGTTTGGGAAGCTACCATACGGTGCTTGGCGGAGGGTACCCTGTACAACTACTAGTCAGTTCCTCTCCTGTTACAGTCGCAAATATAGTGAGGGAAAAACGAATGTCTTTATGTCTTTGTATGAGCCCTAATTTCTCGTATCTTATCTTTGTGTTCCTTGCGCGCAATGTATGCTGGTGGTACCGGTATGAGAATCGTTCGACTGTCAGCTTCAGGTGTCGGGTCTCTAAATTTTCTCAGTAGTGTTTCTCGAAGAGAAAGCCGCCTTCCCTCCAGGGATTCCCATTTGAATTCCCGAAGCATTTCCGTAACACTTACATGTCGTTGCAACCTACAGGTAACAAATATGGCCGCCCGCGTCTGAACTGCCTCGATGTCTTCCTTCAATCCGACCTGGTACGGATCCCAAACACTCGAGCAGTACTCAAGAATAGGTCACACCAACGTTTTGTATGGGTCACCTTTACCGATGAACCACACTTTCCGGAAAGTCTCCCAATGAACCGAAGTGGACCATTTGCCTTCCCTAATACAACTATCACATACTAGCTCCACCTGACATCATTCTGCAACGTTACACCCAGATATCTAAACGACTTGACTGTGTAAAGCAGGACACCAGTAATACTGTATCCCAACATTCCCTATTTCCCTATTCATCTGCATTAACTCACATTTTTCCACATCTAGACCTGCCACTCACCACATCAACTAGAAATTGTCGTCTTGTGTCGTTCTACACTTCAACACGTTACCGTACATCACAGCATCATCAGCAAACCACAGCAGATTGTTGCCCACCCAATCATTTGTGTGTGCAGAGAACAACAGCGATGCTATCAGACTTCCCTTGAGCACTCCTGACGATACCCTAGTCTCTGATGAACACTCCCCGTCGAGGACAACATAATGGGTTCTACTATTGCAACGTATATGCAACTAATTGCGCAGCAGCAGCGGCTAATGTAACGTATATGCAACCAATATACGTTCGGTAGTGAAACTGTACTCAATAAGCAACATGAACTATCAGGAAACAGAATCTAACCTGCCTAACAGTGTGTGCGTTTTGTATGAGTGTCAGTTTCACTGTGATTTAAGCCCTCAACAAATCGTTTCATGAAAAACTTAAAACTAACATTCGGATAACCCATCTGACTGCGTTTTTAATAATAATTTAAAAGTGATAGAGAATCTGACTTGTGCAACGGAATTTACTGGACTAGAGTACATGAGATGTTGTGGTGTGTCAGGGTCTCTGTTTTGGCCCTACGTTTTGCATCTTTAGGTGACTGCCTTTTTCCATGTTGTTTACAGCAATTCGCAGCAGCGGCCTTGGATGAGATGAGATCTGCCATCACCGATGTGATAGCAGCGTGATACGTCTTCTGCGTCCGAGCACTCGACCAACACTACTGAAATTTTACTCTCGCAGACAGACCTCGTCTCACAACAATGCTTATAATCGTGTTCACATGTTTTGCCCTCAGATTGTTACTATCGATATCTGAGTGTGTACACAATGCAAAGAATAGCGTTAAGTTGGATATATTGTTTTATGAAATGGAGAGTTCTGACACACTGCTTACACTACTCAAGAATTCTTCGAGCCAATCAGATATCTGTGAACGTGTTCCATATGCTCGTACCTTCATTAACAGCCTGCAATGGGACAATGTGTCAAAAGCTTTCCGGAGATCTAGAAATATGGCGTCTGCCCGTTGCCATTCATCCATAGTTCGCAGTGTATCATGTGAGAAAAGCGCAAGTTAAGTTTCGCACGAGCGATGCTTTATAAAACCACGCTGATTCGTGGATGTAAGCTTCTCAGTCTAAAGAAAGTTTGCTACATTCGAACTGACAATATGTTCAAGGATTCTAAAGCCACCATTTATTGTAGCATAAACCAAGTCACCCTGCTGAACATTACGTTTTTCAAAGCGCTTACTGAACAGTTGATATTGCTGAGCACAGTGCACTCTGTGGGGTGTCGATTGTGGTTTGGGTACAGCCGTAGGAAGCACGATACCAAAGCCTGGCGACCAACAAAGTGATCAACCACCACAAATGATCGTGTAGGTTAGTTAGAAACAAGGTACTGTGGCGCAGTGGAAAACGTCTTGTGTAAGTGAACACTATTAAGCCTAAAATAGATGGGTACCAAAACACTACACTATATGATCAAAAATATCCGGACACCTCCAAAAAAAACGTTTTTTATATTAGGTGCATTGTACTGCCACCTACTGCCAGGTATTCCATATCAGCGACCTCAGTAGTCATTAGACATCGGGAGAGAGCAGAATGGGGCGCTCCGCGGAACTCACGGACTTCGAATGTGGTCAGGTGATTGGATGTCACTTGTGTCATACGTCTGTACGCGAGATTTCCACACTCCTAAACATCTCTAGGCCCTCTGTTTCCGATGTGATAGTGAAGTGGAAACGTGGAGGGACACGGAAAGCACAAAAGCGTACAGGCCGACCTCGTCTGTTGACTGACAGAGACCGCCGACAATTGAAGAGGGTCGTACTGTATAATAGGCAGACATCTATTCAAATCATCACACAGGAATTCAGTACTGCATCAGGATCCACTGCAAGTACTATGACAGTTAGGCAGAAGGTGAGAAAACTTGGACCTCATGGTCGAGCGGCTGCTCGTAAGCCACACATCACGCCGGTAATTGCCAAACAAAGCCTCGCTTGGTGTAAGGAGCGTAAACATTGGACGATTGAACAGTGGAAAAACGTTGTGTGAACTGACGAATCACGGTACACAATGTGGCGATTCGATGGCAGGGTGTGGGTATGGCGAATGCCCGGTGAACGTCATCTGCGAGCGTGTGTAGTGACAACAGTAATATTCGGAGGCGGTGGTGTTATGGTGGGTCGTGTTTTCGATGGATGGGGCTTGCACTCTTGTTGTTTCGCATGGCACTTACACAGTACAGGCTTCCGTTGATGTTTAAAGCACCTTCTTGCTTCCCACTGTTGAAGAGCAATTCGTGGATCGCGATTGCATCTTTCAACACAATCGAGCACCTGTTCATAATGCACGGCCTATGGCGGAATGGTTACAGAACAATAACATCTCTGTAACGGACTGGCCCCCCAGAGTCCTGACCTGAATCCCATAGAACACCTTTGGGATGTTTTGGAACGTCGACTTCCTATCAGGCCTCACCGACCAACATCGATACCTCTCGTCAGTGCAGCACTACGTGAAGAATGGGCTGCCATTCACCAAGAAACCTTCCAGCACTTGATTGAACGTATGCCTGTAAGAGTGGAAGCTGTCATCAAGGCCAAGGGTGGGCCAACGCCACATTGAATTGCAGAATTGGCGATGGAGGTAGCCACGAACTTGTAAGTCATTTTCAGCCAGGTGTCCGGATACTTTTGATGACATAGTGTTTTGAGGGGGAGAGGGGGGTTCTAGCTATGAATGGAAGCAAATGACCACTGTAACAATTAGATTTATCATCTTTGAACATGACAGTTATCTAGTGATATATATAAAGCACCATCCACAAATGGCACAAGAAATCATATATCTAAATAATAACCTTGTCACAAGTGATTATCGAAGAGAAAACACAGTTACGTTAAAAATTGGATGATTTGGTTAGTGACGCGAAAAGTTGTTAGTTAAATACTGAGAGCACACGGAAAGATAGGAGTGAACACCGTAAGTCTGCCAAAACCGCGTGTTGAGAGGAACCAACTAGATGCAGAACTTTAAGATGCCGTACTGGGCTCCTGGAGGGAGCGAATTAACTTTGCGTCTGAACGACGTTGGTGGGTGCGACGGTGGCCGATCTGACGAAAACGCGCTGAGCGTGAGTAAAGTAGCCAGCAGCAGCAGCGAATAGAGAACGTGAGTTCCACCCTCTCTTTGTACGTAGTGCTTAAGTACAGACATCCTTCTGGAAGTCTTAACTCTCCAAAAGCTCTTCCAAACCATACAGTGACCTGTTCTTCTTCAGCGGCTCGGGAAATTCGCTGTCTTTCGCCAGAGCAGGAACTCTCTGGTCAAAATTGGTTAAGACTCCGAGTGCCAACCAGTAAAACTAATGCGAAGTTGTTAAACAAATTCCCACACTCATATACAGGGTGAAACACTAACTGTTTCCACCAGGAATAACTCCGAACGTATGATAGGAGTTGAAAAGTTGGTCGGACAAATGTTTCATGGGTCAACGAGGGCCATAATATGACGTTGGGTTTTTGTTGCTAGGTGGGGCGCTTCAGAGATATGAAAGTCAACTTTGTTTTTTTAAATGGGATACTATAGTTAGGTACTTATTTTCTGATAGCGGCTATCGAGACGAATCCAGTGATGTTTAACAGTACGGTCTTTGAAGGCCAGCGAAGGTCACACGGGTGGCATGAACGTCCATTTACAAAAGGTGTTCGAAGTGATGACCATTGGTATCAATGCAGTGATGCAATCTTCTTATCACAGATTGAGTGGTATTCCTTATCACTTCTGAATTTATCGAACTACATTCTCTGGCAATTCTCTCTCGCATATCTTCAGGTGTATCTGGAACGTCTTCATGAACAATGTCTTTTAGGAATCCCCACAAGAAAAAATCCAGAGGAGTCAAGTCTGGCCAACGAGCCGGCCACGACACATGTCCTTCGCGTCCAATCCAACGATTTGGGAATTGTCTCTGCAACTCATTTCTAGCCATTAGCGAAAACTGCGCCAGACACCAATTGTGGTGATACTACATTCTATTCCTTGTTCCTAAAGGCATTTCTTCCAATTACAGACGTAATGTTTCTTGCAGGAATGTGGTGTACTTCCTACCACTCCCACACCATACATTCACCAGCCACAGTTTTTTGTGTGCAACTTGCCGCAGCCAGTATGGATTTTCAGTACCACAATATTGCGTGTTATGCAAATTAACATTTCCACGTTTCATAAATGTAGCCTCGTCAGTAAATAAAATCAAACTAATAACTGTGTCATCCCTCTTAATCTGGACCTGAGCCCATCGGTAGAATTCAATGCGACACCTACGATCCGTACCAGTTAATTCTTGGTGGAGACTGATATGGTAAGCAGAACACGAGCAACACTGCTCTGGCTCATGCCAGATTCCCTTGCGATTTGATGCGAACTAACACAAGGATCTCGAACCGCAGTGGAAAGAGTACCAATTTCCGTTTCCTCATTAGTAAATTTCCTTTGACGGATATGTTTCCGATGCGTTAAATATCCAGTTTTTCTCGATTTATCGTACATATAATTGAATGTACGACGTGTAGGGTGAGTATGTTGAGGATACCTTTCAGCGTATAAGTCTCTAGCTCTCACTGAATTTCGTAGGCATTCTCCGTAAATGAGAAGCATATAGACTTGTTCTTCGAAGGAATACATCATTCAAATTCGCTTGATTTGATGATACTAGTCTTACCGCTCCTATTAGTGTTGTACTGCGAAACCGTCGAATGGTGTTTACATGTGAATGGCACGTTAGATTGATACGCCGTATTCGGCGAATATTTGTTATTTACACGATACACAAGAGAGAGTTGTCAGAGCATGTGCTTCAATAAGTGCGGAAGTGATAAGCAATACCATTCAATTCGTGATAACAGGATTATAGCTCTGCACTGGTACCAGTGGTCACCACTTCGAACACCTTCTGTAAATGGACGATCGTGACACCTTTGTGACCTTTGTTGACCTTCAAAGATCATTGGATTCGACTCGATAGCCGCTATCAGAAAAGAAATACCAAACTATAGCATCCCATTTAAAAAAAAAAAACAAAGTTCACCTTCATATCTCTAACGCGAGTCATATTATGGCTCCCCCGTTCTCATAGGCAACATTTGTCACGCAAACTTTCCAGCTGTTATCATACTTTCTGAACTAATCCAGGTGGCGATAGACAGTGCCCACACTGTATACTGACGGAAAAATTCACAACACGAAAAATAATGTAGAATAATGAAATTTCTCGAATGCGTTTGTCTAAGTAACACATTTCAGCTATTAACACAGCAAGATCACAGGCTAATGCAAGTGCGAGGTAATTGCAAACGCGAAATTCTCGTACATTAATAACCGACGTAAGCGCCAGAATGTAGAATGCAAGCATGAAATCGTGGATGTATCGTGTTGTATAAGTTCCGGATGTCAGTTTGTGGGATGGAGTCTCATTCCTGTTACACATGGTCTATCAGTACAGGGACGGTTAATGCTGTTTGTGAATGACGCTGGAGTCGTTGTACGGTGATGTCCGATATGTGTTCGATTGGAGACAGACTTGGTGATGCAGCAGATCAAGGCAACATGTCTATACTTCGTACAACATGCCGGGTTACAACAGTGGTATGTGAGCGTGCGTTATCCTGTTGGAAAACGCCCTTTGGAATGCTGTTGATAAACGGCGACAACATATCGAATCACCAGGTTGAAATACAAAGTTGCGGTCAGTGTGCGTGGGATGACGGAGATTGTGCCCTCTGCCACACACCGCTTGGTGGCTAGCGGAGTATATATGTAGATATAGATGGTGCTCATGCTGTCGTATGGAATAGCATCCCAGACAAGAACTCCAGGTGTGGGTCCATTGTGCCTAGCATGCAGAGAGGTTGTTTGCAGGCCTCAATTGGCCTTCTCCTAACCGACAGACCGCCATCACTGGCAAAACCAGCTTTCATTAGAAAACATATCTTCACTCTGGTCTCCAATGAGCTCTCGCTTGACACCGTTGAAGTAACAAATGGCTGTGGTTTGGGTCAGTGAAATGCACGCAACTAGGCGTCTGGCTCGAAGTTGTCCTTGAAGTAATCCATTTCATAGTGTTGGTGTGGTGCCAACTACTGCTCAAATTGTTGCTGTAGATGAAAAGATGCACCAAAGCCATACGCGAAACACGATGGTCTTCCGTCACGTTATTGCCACGTGGCTGTCAGGAGTCTGGTCTTCTTGAGATCGTACATTCTCGTTACCACCACTGCCAGCAACCATATAAAGTGACTACATTCCTGCCAATACTGTCTGCAACATCGCATGCAGCTTCTCGTAGCCTTATAACACGACCTCGATCAAACTCGGCAGGTTGCTAACGGCATCTTTGTCGCCTTAAAGGCGTTCTTAGCTAACACCAACTCACCATGTCAGATCTCAAGAGTAACTGACGCCCACGACCGTTACAGAGTGTATTTACAGCAAACGTTATTCGCATTCTGCCAACGGCCTTGCCGCAGTGTTAACACCGGTTTCCGTCAGATCACTGAAGTTCAGCGCTGTCGGGCTGGGCTATTTTTATATAGTCTGTCTGTAAACTCAAGAGCGAGCACCGCTTTTGGTGGGGGAAGTGGCCTTTCCCGGAAGAACCCTGCCACTGGCCTACAGGGTCACCCAAGATCAGTTGCCCGTTACCTGCCAAGCGGTGTAGTTCGGCGTGCAGTGATATACGTCGTTTCTGTTCGTGGGATCTTAGTTGCCAGTGTCAGTTAAGTGAAATTTGTGTACTCACTGATATACTTCAGTGTCCGGAAATGATGGATAATCTTCCTGCATTGCAAAAAATGTGCAGAATACGAAGAAGAGGAAGTATTTGCGAAGTAACGGGCGTTAGATCGTCTCTAACGTTATTACAGCGTGTCTTAAGGAGACAACACAGAAAGAACTGTTGGCTAATATTACCAGTCCCAATCAAAGGTTGCAGTTTATGCAGACGTCAGCGTCCCGACAATAGGACGCATAAGGAAGGAACGTGAAAACAAGGCGCATGGTTTATTGGAATCGCCGCGAAGGAAAACTAATAATTTAGGGAGGGAGCCCTTCGTTATAGACAGTTTCACAAAATCGGTCATTCGACAAACGATGGAGGACTTTTACATAAACCAAAAAATAGTCCCCACGTTACGGAAATTACTTACTGCCGTGAAACAAAAAATACATTTTCCTTCAAAGAAAGATGTTTTACACAAGACAATGCGTGAAATGGGATTTACCTGCAAATACTTTTCAGACATGTTTACGAAGACAGTGACAAAAAAAGCCGTGCGAATCGAACTAATACAACACACGAAATTATAAATTTCCGGTTACTTTTTAAACACTCTTCGTGTTGCAAGAATTGTTAAGTTTCAATGCAGCCCTTCAAAGAAAACTTTTACCTTTTAGTAAAAACACAAAGTAAGAACAAGCCTTAAATTCTACAGATTGATTGCACTAGATCTGGTTCGTCTTATGAACAGAGGAACATAGAACCGAATGCCTATTCATGTGAATGTATGTTTGTAGTAGAATCCTGACTTCCGTTAATATTATTATATGTTAATATTATTTACTGTATAGTGTTTTGTTTCGAAGAAGCTATCGTCTTTGGTTTTCCTTATACTCTTAACGCATTTGTCTAAAAATAAACGCAGCCGGGACGTATCTGTACACGTCGTCGCCACAGATTTAAAGCGCGCGCCGCGGCAGGGCCGGTACTGCGTTGTGAAACAGCCTGTAGAGGCGCCCTGTGGCGTAGCAAGGTAGGCAGAGTGGATACTCGCTCGCTCGCTCTTCAGTTTACCGACAGACTATAGCACCTGGATGGGTGACCATCCGCTCCGCCGAGCGCTGTCGGCAAGCGGGGTGCACTCAACCCTTGTGAGGCAAACTGAGGAGCCGCTTGACTGAGAAGTAGCGGCTCCGGTCTCGTAAACTGACATACGGCCGGGAGAGCGGTGTGCTGACCACATGCCCCTCCATATCCGCTTCCGGTGACGCCGGAAGACACGGCGGCCGGTCGGGCCGTTGGGTCTTCATGGCCGACTCGGGAGGAGTTTAGGTTTTATTCGCATTGTCATAGTGGTCCCGCTAGCGCCACTCTTATGCGCCGGGCGAGAAATTTGAACAGACATTACCTTTCAGACACGGAAACACGCCTATAAACTTTCGTTTATGTCGCTCATCTCCTTCTAGGTGTTGCAATTTTTTGTCGTCCTGTATGTTGAATCAATTGGGCTCTTAATGTGGAGGAAGGCCTAAAACCTCCCTCACTCCCTTGTACTATTCTGAAAAGGACCTTTCCGATGCTCCGCGAAAAAGCCGGGCTCCCCCGAAGTTAACAATATGACCCAATCAGAAATCTGGTTTTTGTAAGAGTAAATCGAGTGTTACTAGGAGGCGACGCAACGAACGTTCACACGCCGCGAGTGAATCCACTCCTGCCTGGAATTCTTTTCTGGGCTTCTGCTAACAAGGGAACCTCCCCATCGCACCCCTCTCAGATTTAGTTATAAGTTGGCACATTGGATAGGCCTTGATAAACTGAACCCAGATCAAATGAGAAAACAGGAACAAGTTGTGTGGAACTGTGAAAAAATAAGCAAAATATACAAACTGAGTAGTCCACGGGTCGCATAGCCAACATCATGGACAAAGTGAGCTCAGGAGCGTCGTGGTCCCGTGGTAGCGTGAGCAGCTGCTGAATGAGAAGTCCTTGGTTCAAGTCTTCCCTCGGGTGAAAATTTTATTTTCTTTATATTTGCATAGTTATTATCTGTCCGTTCGTTCATTGACGTCTTTGTTCACTGTAATAAGTTTAGTGTCTGTGTTTTGCGACCGCATCGCAAAACCGTGCGATTAGTAGACGAAAGGACGTGCCTCTCCAATCGGAACCGAAAACATTTGATCGCAAGGTCATAGGTCAACCGATTCCTCCACAGGAAATCACATCTGATATATTCTATACGACACTGGTGACGGCATGTGCGTCACATGACAGGAATATGTTGTCGACCCACCTAACTTGTACACTTGGCGAAGGGGTAAAAAAATTCTTCTACCTTGCCCGATTTAGGTTTTCTTGTGGATGTGATAATCACTCCCAAAAAAGTGATGAAAACATAAGAGTTTGTCACATAAACTGAAAATAAAAAATTAAACTTTTCACTCGATGGAAGATTTGAACCAAGGACCTCTCGCTCCGCAGCTGCTCACGTTACCACGAGACCACGGCGCTCATGCATTCCCAGTGTCCTTGACGTTGCATATCTTCCCATGAACTACTCAGTTTGTATATTTTGCTTATTTTTTCACTTTTCCACACAACTTCTTCCTGTTTTCTCAATTGATCTGTTTTCAGTTTTTCAAGGCCTATCCACTGTGCCAACTTATAACTAAATCTGAGGGGGGTGCGATGGGGAGATTCCCTTGTAAGAGTTACACGCTTCTTTTGACAGAAAACGCGTTTCCAGTGACCCTGCAGGAGAGCGAACTGGGGCAACGAGAATGGACGGGAACGCCAGTCGGGATACGCCCTTCAGCGCCATTGCCCTCATGAAAAGACTCTAATCTCACACGGGGTGGATTTATCTGATGACGTGATAGAAGAAGAACCAGGAGTCGACAGAGAAGAAATAGGAGATCTAGTATTAGGATCAGAATTTTAAAAAGCTTTGGAAGAATTAGGATCAAATAAAGAAAAATGGATAGATAACATCGGAATTTATAAAAAATTTGGTGAAGTGATAGCGAAACGACTTCCACCACGGAGTGTGATCTCGCTGAAAATGGGATCACCCACACATCAGCGCTCGTTTTAAAACCTTGGTCGTTGGGAGGGGAGATGGAGCTTGTGTCCTATTGGTTCAGAGAAAAAGGGGGTTGAGGTGACGGAAATGGATGACTTTAAACTGTTAACAACGTTTACCCTCAAAATCACGCACGTTACTGCTGGTGAAAGGGTAGGTATCTGTTGGTTTGGTGTGGTGGGAAGCTCTCTACCTCAATGACTGATTTCGTAGCACTGTCTTTTGTACCAAACACCAGGTCGGAGATTGTTACATCTATAATGATGCAACTTTGTTGGCCGTTTGGTTCGGAGCAATGTTCGTGACTATACTCCACACGGCCGGCCGTAGTGGCCGAGCGGTTCTAGGCGCTACAGTCTGGAACCGCGCGACCACTACGGTCGCAGGTTCGAATCCTGCCTCGGGCATGGATGTGTGTGATGTCCTTAGGTTAGTTAGGCTTAAGTAGTTCTAAGTTCTAGGGGACTGATGACCTCAGGTGTTAAGTCCCATGGTGCTTAGACCCATTTGAACCATTTCTGCAGCAGTTTTCTTCAAATGATAACAGAAAATCGGAGCTGTCCGCAAATCGTAGTTGGTAGGCACAAAACTCGACATGTTTACGGGTTTGAAGCAGATACCGATCTATGGAACTTGGGTTACTGTGTGTTGACATTCGTCGTCAGCCGTTATAGGAAGCAAATGGCGGTGCAGACACAGTCTCAAGGGCTCTACGTTGAAAGCTAGCAACATTTAAATGGCAATTCCGGTTTCATACTTTAACACCAGGTAAATCAAAATCTGCTTTGCTAAGAACAGCTTCCTTCATTGTTGTGAAGTTGTGATACTGTGCTATGTTGCAACAGCGTTTACATTAAGACTTTCAACTTTTTATTTTTCTGTTTTTGGTCTTCTGTATGTGTACGCTGACGAGTCGAGAACGTGCACCAACACAGCTTTAGTTTGCTTTATTGTGCTTTTTAATTCAGCTTAATAATACATTTCATGGAACATTGCAAGCGAGTTGTGGAATCTTAGTTAAACGCGAATAATTCTCCTTTAATCAACGTGGATTTTAATGCTTTCCTGTTACCAAGAAAAAAAATCTATCAAAGAATTCAAATGGTGCAAAAAAAAAAATCCATACTTCTGTACCCCAGGTGAATCACTGATTTGCCAGCTAAACAGTATTAACAAGAGGCAACAGTTAGCTCTCAAAAAGCTGATTTCGTAACATTTTTGCTAGACCGATGGAAAATACTGTGTCTTTAGCAGCTACTATAGCACGTCGAATAAGGAAGCAGAATCCAGAATGTAGATAAAAGAATTATTTCTCTTATCATAATAAGGAATGTGAACCATATCGCAAGCATTATTGTGTGGATGTTTCTGCTATGGGTTTTCTACTCCACGAGTGGAAGCCGCCTTGTAGAATTTTGCACAGAGCATAACTTAATCATAGCTAACACTTGGTTCAAGAATCATAAAAGAAGGTTGCATACCTGGAAGAATCCTGGAGATACTAATAGGTATCAGATAGATTATATAATGGTAAGACAGAGATTTAGGAACCAGGTTTTAAATTGTAAGACATTTCCAGGGGCAGATGTGGATTCTGACCACAATCTATTGGTTATGAACTGAAGATTGAAACTGAAGAAACTGCAAAAAGGTGGGAATTTAAGGACATGGGACCTGGATAAACTGAAAGAACCAGAGGTTGTAGAGAGTTTCAAGGAGAGCATAAGGGAACAATTGACAGGAATGGGGGAAAGAAATACAGTAGAAGAAGAATGGGTAGCTCTGAGGGATGAAGTAGTGAAGGCAGCAGAGGATCAAGTAGGTAAAAAGACGAGGGCTAATAGAAATCCTTGGGTAACAGAAGAAATATTGAATTTAATTGACGAAAGGAGAAAATATAAAAATGCAGTAAATGAAGCAAGCAAAATGGAATACAAACGTCTCAAAAATGAGATCGACAGAAAGTGCAAAATGGCTAAGCAGGGATGGCTAGAGGACAAATGTAAGGATGTAGAGGCTTGTCTCACTAGGGGTAAGATAGATACTGCCTACATGAAAGTTAAAGAGACCTTTGGAGAGAAGAGAACCACTTGCATGAATATCAAGAGCTCAGATGGCAACCCAGTTCTAAGAAGAAGGGAAGGCAGAAAGGTGGAAGGAGTGTATAGAGGGTTTATACAAGGGCGATGTACTTGAGGACAATATTATGGAAATGGAAGAGGATGTAGATGTAGATGAAATGGGAGATAAGATACTGCGTGAAGAGTTTGACAGAGCACTGAAAGACCTGAGTCGAAACTAGGCCCCGGGAGTAGACAACATTCCATTAGAACTACTGATGGCCTTGGGAGAGCCAGTCATGACAAAACTCTACCATCTGGTGAGGAAGATGTATGAGACAGGCGAAATACCCACAGACTTCAAGAAGAATATAATAATTCCAATACCAAAGAAAGCAGGTGTCGACAGATGTGAAAATTACCGAACTATCAGTTTAATAAGTCACAGCTGCAAAATACTAACGCGAATTCTTTACAGACGAATGGAAAAACTGGTAGAAGCGGACCTCGGGGAAGATCAGTTTGGATTCCGTAGAAATGTTGGAACACGTGAGGCAATACCAACCTTACGACTTATCTTAGAAGAAAGATTAAGAAAAGGCAAACCTACGTTTCTAGCATTTGTAGACTTAGAGAAAGCTATTGACAACGTTAACTGGAATACTCTCTTGCAAATTCTGAAGGTGGCAAGGGTAAAATACAGGGAGCGAAAGGCTATTTACAATTTGTACAGAAACCAGATGGCAGTTATAAGAGTCGAGGGGCATGAAAGGGAAGCAGTGGTTGGGAAAGGAGTGAGACAGGGTTGTAGCCTCTCCCCGATGTTATTCAATCTGTATATTGAGCAAGCAGTAAAGGAAACAAAAGAAAAATTCGGAGTAGGCATTAAAATTCATGGAGAAGAAGTAAAAACTTTAAGGTTCGCCGATGACATTGTAATTCTGTCAGAGACAGCAAAGGACTTGGAAGAGCAGTTGAACGGAATGGACGGTGTCTTGAAAGGAGGATATAAGATGAACATCAACGAAAGCAAAACGAGGATAATGGAATGTAGTCAAATTAAATCGGGGGATGCTGAGGGGATTAGATTAGGAAATGAGACACTTAAAGTAGTAAAGGAGTTTTGCTATTTGGGGAGTAAAATAACTGATGATGGTCGAAGTAGAGAGGATATAAAATGTAGACTGGCAATGGCAAGGAAAGCGTTTCTGAAGAAGAGAAATTTGTTAACATCGAGTATAGATTTAAGTGTCAGGAAGTCGTTTCTGAAAGTATTTGTATGGAGTGAAACATGGACGATAACCAGTTTGGACAAGAAGAGAATAGAAGCTTTCGAAATGTGGTGCTACAGAAGAATGCTGAAGATAAGGTGGGTAGATCACGTAACTAATGAGGAATTATTGAATAGGATTGGGGAGAAGAGAAGTTTGTGGCACAACTTGACTAGAAGAAGGGATCGGTTGGTAGGACATGTTTTGAGGCATCAAGGGATCACAAATTTAGCATTGGAGGGCAGCATGGAGGGTAAAAATCGTAGAGGGAGACCAAGAGATGTATACATTAAGCAGATTCAGAAGGATGTAGGTTGCAGTAGGTACTGGGAGATGAAGAAGCTTGCACAGGATAGAGTAGCATTAGAGAGCTGCATCAAACCAGCCTCAGGACTGAAGACAACAACAACAACAACAACATGTCGGAGTTCGAAGGATGCTCTACACTCCATACTGCTTGGGGGTGTTGTGTGAGATACTAATCACCTCTCTAGGAACGTATTTTTTCGTGCATTGTGCTGTTACTCATACAAACAGTATCTTTGGTTGGAAGCATCAGAATTTTACTATGACGTCACGCAGTCTAGTGAAGGCTTAGCAGTGGTTTATCTATCTATTTCCTATATCTTTGGTTGGAAGTTGGTAGTTGTTTATAGAATTTGATGCGACGTCATTATTCCCACCATCGTGTACGTTTGTAACTCGTACACGGTGACGTCACGCACGGTGGTAATGAAGTAGCGACTTAACGACGATAAATAATTCGGACACATGCTGCATTGTGATTGGCTGAAGCATTATGACGTCGACACGATGTTCCTGTGCCATCGAGAGCAGTGGGATGAAGCTCATGTAATCATATCAATTATGTAAATTTTGGAAAGACATGAAAAAGTGTGGAGAAAAGCGTAAAATTATGGAAGATATCGAAAAATGTGGATAACTGCGAAACAACGGGTGAAATATACATAAATTGTGGAAAAAAAAAAAACACGGAAAAATGAGAGTGTTTACGTATTTGCCTGTGCGTGTTTCATGTTGGCGCCTCGAATGAAAGAAACCACGTAATATTAAATTGTTGTTAAGAAATTGACCTCGAGTGACGTGAGGTAAAGTAATTTGTTATTAAGTAGTAGACGCAACCTAAATCTGCCCCTATGCTGCCCAGCTTCAGAGTGAAACCTTCTCGCTCACGTGTTCCAGTTATGAAAGATGAAAATGAGGAGGGGGTGCTTCATTAGCAATGATCAATAATTCATGCAGATGCCGCACTGCGATTGGCTGAGAGAATCATTACGTCGACGTATCGTTGGGAACTGTCGGGTGGAGTTCTCGTCATTGTATAAAACACGAAAAAATGTGGAAAATATGTTAAATTGTGGAAGATTCGTAGTACTTCCATGTGTGAAAGGGTATGGTCTCTGCTGGTGATTGTAATGACGAAATTAACGTAATATTAAATTGTTATTAACAAACAGAGCTCGAGTGGCAGGGCTTAAGGTATTTCGTTATTACCAAACGGACACAATGTGATCGTCTCCCTGTGACATACAGTTCCAGAGTGAATGCCACCGATTTAAGTGCCCTAGTTATAAAAGCTGAAGATGCGGATGGGGTGCTTCAATCTCATTGGTCCGGGGGGACTGGGAGGAGAGGGAGAGGGTCAAGGAGGAGGGGGTGAGGGCTCCTCTAGTGACCTACCTCAATTTCCGGAGGTTCTGCGGGGTAAGGGGAGTGGTGGGTGACCTTTATTATAAGTTGTCTACAACTGCGTAACATGACATGGTAAGTTCTTATCAGTGATCTTGAGATAAGACCGTTATCTCACCTCAAATGCCCACCAATAAGCTATTACCATGGACTTCTTCTATTTCTTGAAACACGTTGTCTACCCTTACACAGGGTTCACTACTCGCCACAACACCACGGATTTTGAATGATCTCTTTTGAAATCCAGCAATGTTACTTTTAGATTCTCCTCAAGCTGACTTATAAAACACTTTGTGAAACTGAACAGTTGTAGAAATACTGTCCCAGCTTTATTAATTTGTAAACCTTTTTTATACACTCCTGGAAATTGAAATAAGAACACCGTGAATTCATTGTCCCAGGAAGGGGAAACTTTATTGACACATTCCTGCGGTCAGATACATCACATGATCACACTGACAGAACCACAGGCACATAGACACAGGCAACAGAGCATGCACAATGTCGGCACTAGTACAGTGTATATCCACCTTTCGCAGCAATGCAGGCTGCTATTCTCCCATGGAGACGATCGTAGAGATGCTGGATGTAGTCCTGTGGAACGGCTTGCCATGCCATTTCCACCTGGCGCCTCAGTTGGACCAGCGTTCGTGCTGGACGTGCAGACCGCGTGAGACGACGCTTCATCCAGTCCCAAACATGCTCAATGGGGGACAGATCCGGAGATCTTGCTGGCCAGGGTAGTTGACTTACACCTTCTAGAGCACGTTGGGTGGCACGGGATACATGCGGACGTGCATTGTCCTGTTGGAACAGCAAGTTCCCTTGCCGGTCTAGGAATGGTAGAACGATGGGTTCGATGACGGTTTGGATGTACCGTGCACTATTCAGTGTCCCCTCGACGATCACCAGTGGTGTACGGCCAGTGTAGGAGATCGCTCCCCACACCATGATGCCGGGTGTTGGCCCTGTGTGCCTCGGTCGTATGCAGTCCTGATTGTGGCGCTCACCTGCACGGCGCCAAACACGCATACGACCATCATTGGCACCAAGGCAGAAGCGACTCTCATCGCTGAAGACGACACGTCTCCATTCGTCCCTCCATTCACGCCTGTCGCGACACCACTGGAGGCGGGCTGCACGATGTTGGGGCGTGAGCGGAAGACGGCCTAACGGTGTGCGGGACCGTAGCCCAGCTTCATGGAGACGGTTGCGAATGGTCCTCGCCGATACCCCAGGAGCAACAGTGTCCCTAATTTGCTGGGAAGTGGCGGTGCGGTCCCCTACGGCACTGCGTAGGATCCTACGGTCTTGGCGTGCATCCGTGCGTCGCTGCGGTCCGGTCCCAGATCGACGGGCACGTGCACCTTCCGCCGACCACTGGCGACAACATCGATGTACTGTGGAGACTTCACGCCCCACGTGTTGAGCAATTCGGCGGTACGTCCACCCGGCCTCCCGCATGCCCACTATACGCCCTCGCTCAAAGTCCGTCAACTGCACATACGGTTCACGTCCACGCTGTCGCGGCATGCTACCAGTGTTAAAGACTGCGATGGAGCTCCGTATGCCACGGCAAACTGGCTGACACTGACGGCGGCGGTGCACAGATGCTGCGCAGCTAGCGCCATTCGACGGCCAACACCGCGGTTCCTGGTGTGTCCGCTGTGCCGTGCGTGTGATCATTGCTTGTACAGCCCTCTCGCAGTGTCCGGAGCAAGTATGGTGGGTCTGACACACCGGTGTCAATGTGTTCTTTTTTCCATTTCCAGGAGTGTATATGCACCTCACGTACTTTGTGGTCTGTCACTAAAAACAAATTTTTCGTGGCGTCATCTTTAACATCTCCCGAACACTTGCGCCAACTTACCATTTGTAATGAGTGGCTTCTCAGCCGGAGAAATAGCAAGTCAAAAACCTGTGCGACGCTTTGTTATAGTTGACGATATTAGTTACAAATGGTTCAAATGGCTCTAAGCACTATGAGACTGAGGTCATCAGTCTCATAGACTTAGAACTACTTAAACCTAACCAACCTAAGGACATCACACACATTCATGCCCGAGGCAGGATTCGAACCTACGACCGTAGCAGCAGCGCGGTTCCGGACTGAAGTGCCTGCAACCGCTCGGCCACAGCGGCCGGCCACGGTGTAACAGTCGTGAGTGTTAGTTACCTTTAAGATTGGACGTGGAACGTTGATGTTAATCATGGCGACAAAGACGCCATTATCAGCACCCCGCTGAGTTTGAAAGATGTCGTGTAACAGGGCTACCAGAAGCTGCGGTACTGCAGAAAGACTCGGCAGGAATGTAACCACTGTACGTGACTGCTGGCAGCGGTGGTCGCGACAATGTACGGTGGTAAAAAGACGGTGCAGCGGTCGGACATGAGGCACTACCTAGAGGCAAGACCATGGTTTAAGTCGTATGGCTCGGGCGCATGGGACTGCATCTGCAGCAGCAAGTTGAGAAGCTGTTGGCACACAGTGCGCAACAGACTGTTGTAAATCGGTTACTTCAAGGGCAGCTCCGAGCCAGTTGCGAGCATTCCACTGACCCCCAAACCACCTCCATTTGCGACTTCAGTGATGGCAAGCGAGAGTTCATTAGAGGGCAGGGTGGAGGTCTGATGTGTTTTCTGATGAAAGCTGGTTCTGCCTCTGTGTCAGTCATGGCCGTTTGATGGTTAGAAGGAGACGAGTTGAGAGGCTGCGATCAACATGTCTGCGTGCTAGAGACACTGGTCCTACATCTGGAGTTATGGCATGGGATGCGATTTGATATGACAGCAGGAGCGTTCTCGTTTTTATCCCACGCACCCTGACTGCAAATTTGTACGTCAGTCTGGTGATTACACATGTTTTACCGCCATTCATGAACCGGAATCCAAGGGGTGTTTTCCAAAACGATAACGCTGGCCCACATACCGTTGTAATAACCCAACATGCCTTTGCCCACTCGATCACCAGATCTGTGAGGTAATGGATGGGTTAAACAAAAGGTTTCGAACGATAGGCAAATTTTTTGATTTAACTAATGCATTTGATTGTGTTGATCAGAAAATATTGCTCCAGAAGTTGGGCCATTTTGGAATGTGGGGAGTAGCTCACAACTGCTTCACCTTTTACTTTAGCAACAGACAGCGAAAGGTCATTATTCACAGTGCTATGAACTGCAGTGATGTGGGGTCTGAGTGGGATACGGTAAAATGGGGGTGCCCCAGGGATCAGTGTTCAGGCCATTCCTGTTTTTTATTCATATAAGTGATATGCCCTCTTAGTATTATGGGTAACTCTAAAATATTGCCGGCCGCTGTGGCCGAGCGGCTCAAGGCGCTTCAGGTGGAACCGCGGTGCTGCTACAGTCCCAGGTTCGAATCCTGCCTCGGGCATGGATGTGTGATGTCCTTAGGTTAGTTAGGTTTAAGTAGCTCTAAGTCTAGGGGACTGATGACCTCAGATGTTAAGTCCATTAGTGCTTAGAGCCGTTTGAACCATTATATTCTAAAATATTTCTGTTTGCTGATGACAGTAGCTTGGTAGTAAAGGATGTTGTGTGGAACATTGGCTCAGTTTCAAATAGTGCACTTCACGACCTAAGTTCGTGGTTTGTAGAAAATAAACTAACGCTAAATCTCAATAAGGCTCAGTTTTTACAGTTTCTAACACACAGTTCAACAAAACATGACGTTTCAATTTCACAGAATGGGCATATGATTAGAGACAGTGAACAGTTCAAATCTCAAGGTGTGCAGATAGATGGTAAACTGTCGTGGAAAGCTCACGTCCAGGCTCTTGTTCAGAGACTTAACGCTGCCATTTTTTGCTATTGGAACGGCATTTGAAATACGTGATCGTTCGACACAAAAGTTATCCTGCTTTGCTTATTTTCATTCGCTTATATTTTTGGGTAACTCTTCCCATTCTAAAAGTACATAATATCGGGCAATAAGTGGTGTAAGTTGATGAAGCTCCTGTCGACCCCTGATCACGAGTCTGGGTATGTTGACATTGGCCTGAATATATATACCCCTTACTGTAATTTCTTGTTAACAATATTAGCTTATTCCCAAAAATAAGCGGCTGTCTTTCAGTTGATACTTGGCAGAAATCAAACTTGCATTTGGATCGGACTTTCTTAACTGTTGTGCAGAAAGGTGTGTAGTATACTGCTGCATCATTTTCAATAAGTTATCAAAAGAATTCACAAATCTTAGCAGTAATCCACGCGCTGAAGTGTTTCCTCATGGGGCACTCCTCCTTTTCTGTCGAAGAGTTCCTTGAAAAATTAAGCTGATTCTTGTTGTACTCTTCATTGTCTTTGCTTAAACTTAAGGCTTGACTTTTTCCGGGTTCATAAACATTTTATTTTTATAATTACCTTTCTGTTGTAATTTCATGTACTGACACGTTCCATGACCTTGGAGATTTGCTCCTCAGTTTGGTCCTACGGAACTTCACGTGCGAATAAATAAAATAAATAAAAATCTGTCTCCACTCGAGCACATATAGACATCATAGGACAACACCATCGTCATCCACGAACAGTATTAACCGCCCCTGTATTGACCGACCACATGCAACAGGCATCGACGTCCATCCCACAAACTGACATCCGGCAGCTATACAACTTATAGGCTTGCACGTTTGCATGCTTGCATTAACATCCTGACGGTCACACCAGTTATTAATGTACTAGCGCTTACAATGCCTTATTCCACGCTTATATTAATCCGTGATCTTGCCGTGTGAAACACTTAAGTATGTTACTTAGACAAATTATTCCCGAAATTTCATTGTTGTTGTTGTTGTGGTCTTCAGTCCTGAGACTGGTTTGATGCAGCTCTCCATGCTACTCTATCCTGTGCAAGCTTCTTCATCTCCCAGTAACTACTGCATCCTACATCCATCTGAATCTCCTTTGTGTATTCATCTCTTGGTCTCCCTCTACGATTTTTACCCTTCACGCTGCCCTCCAATACTAAATTGATGATACATTGATGCCTCAGAACGTCTCCTACCATCCGATCCCTTCTTCTAATCAAGTTGTGCCACAAATTTCTCTTCTCCCCAATTCTATTCAATACCTCCTCATTATGTGATCTACCCATCTAATCTTCAGCATTCTTCTGTAGCACCACATTTCGAAAGCTTCTATTCTCTTCTTGTCCAAACTATTTATCGTCCATCTTTCACTTCCATACATGGCTACACTTCATACAAATACTTTCAGAAACGACTTCCTGACGCTTAAATCTATACTCGATGTTAACAAATTTCTCTTCTTCAGAAACGCTTTCCTTGCCATTGCCAGTCTACATTTTATATCTTCTCTACTTCGACCATCATCACTTATTTTACTCCCCAAATAGCGAAACTCTTTTTCTACTTTAAGTGTCTCATTTCCTAATCTAATTCCCTCAGCATCACCCGACTTAATTCGACTACATTCCATTGTCCTCGTTTTGCTTTTGTTGATGTTCATCTTCTATCCACCTTTCAAGACACTGTCCATTCCGTTCAGCTGCTCTTCCAAGTCCTTTGCTGTCTCTGACAGAATTACAGTGTCATCGGCGAACCTCAAAGTTTTTATTTCTTCTCCATGGATTTTAATTCCTACTCGAAATTTTTCTTTTGTTTCCTTCACTGCTTGCTCAATATACAGATTGAATAACATCGGGGAGAGGCTACAACCCTGTCTCACTCCTTTCCCAACCACTGCTTCCTGTTCATGCCCCTCGACTCTTATAACTGCCATCTGGTTTCTGTACAAATTGTAAATAGCCTTTCGCTAATTGTATTTTACCCCTGCCACCTTCAGAATTTGAAAGAGAGTGTTGCAGTCAACATTGTGAAAAGCTTTCTCTAAATCCACAAATGATAGAAACGTAGGTTTGCCTTTCCTTAATCTTTCTTCTAAGGTAAGTCGTAAGGTCAGTATTGCCTCACGTGTTCCAATATTTCTACGGAATCCAAACTGATCTTCATTACTCTACATTAATTATTTTTGGTACTGTGACTTTTTCCGTCAGTGTGTTTACCACATTAACTTGTTTGTAAAGTAATCAGATGTTTGAAGCTATTTTATGCATGGCAGTTTCACTCTTTAACGAATCGGCGGTGCACTGGTGAGTTATGAAACCCTCAGATCGGTGTATATACATATTCCGTGTCTGCCTGCGGTGTCCAGGTCCAGGTCCAGAACGCGTCGCTGGCTGGAGGCGTGGCGGTCGGCGCCAGCTGCGACATGGTGCTCCACCCTGCCGGCGCCATCGGCGTGGGGCTGGTGTCCGGTGTCGTCTCCTCCATAAGCTACACATACCTGCAGGTAACGCGCACACGAATATCGTCTTGCAGAGGCGGACACCGTTTCTACCATTTTCAGAAATTCGTAATGAATGTCAGTCTTTGAGATACATACGAGCTTTTTTCGCATGAAAACTGACCAAGTGCGAGGAGGGCTCACGTACTGAGGGTTCCGTTGAAACTTAATGTATGTACACTCCTGGAAATTGAAATAAGAACACCGTGAATTCATTGTCCCAGGAAGGGGAAACTTTATTGACACATTCCTGGGGTCAGATACATCACATGATCACACTGACAGAACCACAGGCACATAGACACAGGCAACAGAGCATGCACAATGTCGGCACTAGTACAGTGTATATCCACCTTTCGCAGCAATGCAGGCTGCTATTCTCCCATGGAGACGATCGTAGAGATGCTGGATGTAGTCCTGTGGAACGGCTTGCCGTGCCATTTCCACCTGGCGCCTCAGTTGGACCAGCGTTCGTGCTGGACGTGCAGACCGCGTGAGACGACGCTTCATCCAGTCCCAAACATGCGCAATGGGGGACAGATCCGGAGATCTTGCTGGCCAGGGTAGTTGACTTACACCTTCTAGAGCACGTTGGGTGGCACGGGATACATGCGGACGTGCATTGTCCTGTTGGAACAGCAAGTTCCCTTGCCGGTCTAGGAATGGTAGAACGATGGGTTCGATGACGGTTTGGATGTACCGTGCACTATTCAGTGTCCCATCGACGATCACCAGTGGTGTACGGCCAGTGTAGGAGATCGCTCCCCACACCATGATGCCGGGTGTTGGCCCTGTGTGCCTCGGTCGTATGCAGTCCTGATTGTGGCGCTCACCTGCACGGCGCCAAACACGCATACGACCATCATTGGCACCAAGGCAGAAGCGACTCTCATCGCTGAAGACGACACGTCTCCATTCGTCCCTCCATTCACGCCTGTCGCGACACCACTGGAGGCGGGCTGCACGATGTTGGGGCGTGAGCGGAAGACGGCCTAACGGTGTGCGGGACCGTAGCCCAGCTTCATGGAGACGGTTGCGAATGGTCCTCGCCGATACCCCAGGAGCAACAGTGTCCCTAATTTGCTGGGAAGTGGCGGTGCGGTCCCCTACGGCACTGCGTAGGATCGTACGGTCTTGGCGTGCATCCGTGCGTCGCTGCGGTCCGGTCCCAGGTCGACGGGCACGTGCACCTTCCGCCGACCACTGGCGACAACATCGATGTACTGTGGAGACCTCACGCCCCACGTGTTGAGCAATTCGGCGGTACGTCCACCCGGCCTCCCGCATGCCCACTATACGCCCTCGCTCAAAGTCCGTCAACTGCACATACGGTTCACGTCCACGCTGTCGCGGCATGCTACCAGTGTTAAAGACTGCGATGGAGCTCCGTATGCCACGGCAAACTGGCTGACACTGACGGCGGCGGTGCACAAATGCTGCGCAGCTAGCGCCATTCGACGGCCAACACCGCGGTTCCTGGTGTGTCCGCTGTGATCATTGCTTGTACAGCCCTCTCGCAGTGTCCGGAGCAAGTATGGTGGGTCTGACACACCGGTGTCAATGTGTTCTTTTTTCCATTTCCAGGAGTGTATATACACGGTGTACATTAATGAAACCGACAAACTGGAGGGACAGATTCCTGACTGGAAATGAACGACGAGAGGTCCAGTGAGTACGTGTCCGTAAACGCATCATTTCCACGGCAGATGGCGCTGACGAATGAAAGTTCCTCTGACCGCGTGCCGCGTCTGTAGCTCACAAATAACGAATATGCAGACTGATGGAGCCAGTTCTGGTAAACGTTGCTTCATCGGTAAAAAGGACTGTTCACAGAAATTCCTTAATTGTGATGGTCTGGTTGTAACCCTTCCTCATGGGCCTACTGGATTGCGATGTAAATGACCGTGATCGCGTATGCTTGAAGAAATTTTAAAGTGTGCAAGGCTGTCGTTATTGAAGGAAAATAATAACGGTCAGCAGCAGGAAAGTGTACAACTTACCCTTCTGAAAGAAGAAACTAGTCTAAGCCCCTAGTCTAAATACTGATAATTTTGGAATGAGTTGAATTTAGTGCAATCGCAGGAGGAAAAAGGGTACAATGCAATATTTAATACAAAAAAATACTGATTAGCCAAGAAAGGATAATTAAACTGTCGCCATTCCACTAGCGCAATGAATATCCAAAATCATAAGAAAGGCAATGGCAAAGAAAATTAAGCAAATAATAATCACTGGTGTCGCAACAGAAGGTTATCGCGCTTGTCCTCAACACAACAATTCAAAAGAAAATAAACGAATCAGAAAGCTCTGAGCTCGCAGTTATTTATTCTGGAACACTAAAGTTTTGAAAGTAAAGTTTAATGAAGTTTCTGCTTAAACAATTAACTGGATTTAACTGAAACTGTGTCACATAAAAACTGACTTTGAATAACCTCAGCGTGAATTTATTTAAAATTTGGAAAAAGGAAAGCAGTTTACTTTTAATTCTTTAGAGACTGAATTGAATTTACTTTAAGCAAATTACGTTACTGTAAATAAGTGAAGTTAATACTCAAAACTGAAAATCCGTTAAGCCTTCGTTATGCAGTGCAAGAATGAACAGTTACTCAGACAGCAAAATGTAGACTGAAACTGGCCATTAGCAAAAAACAAAACCGGCAGTAAGCAGTTAACCAATTTTAATATTTTTACGACATTCGGTAATTGCATGTAAAGGAGTGGGACTCTGCATGGTAATAATGTCTGAGGACAATGGCAACACAGGTGCCCTACAACTATAGCAGGTTATTATTCAAGAAAATTACTAGAGTATGTGAAAGAAAAGCCTGTGTGTGGTCAGTTAATCTCTGTCAGTTAACAGGTCAATGATGTTGTACCTGTGTGAACGACGAAGCATGCAGCCGAAGACAGTGCTGAGCTGGTGCTGTTGCTGCTGCTAGCCGAGAACCACGAGTCGTCTCCAGAGCCACGGATAATTACGGGCCAGGCAGCAGTTAGAACTGCAGCTTGCTCTGCCTGTCCACTCCTACCAATGAAACACCTGTGCCTCCCCTGCCACGATCATAGCTACATACCGCGTCCGTGGGTTCGTCCAACAACCACGTCTGCACTCCTTCATGATTCAAGCTCCTCTGCTTCTTTTCTGCTCTTAGCGTGACACGTACTCTCCTTACGCAAAGATAAACAGCGAAACAGTTACTGCCATTTCGTCGTTGCCATCGATACATTTAAATAAAGTTCCCCTGGCTATTATCCATCGATTTACAGTATTTACATTATAATTACAATCAATTATATACGATGGTTGGAACTTGAACAGTGGCAACTATTTATTCACAAACGTAGTATGGAGGCAGAAACTCAAATATATAGTACATTCAAAATTTATTACAAAACAAATCTTTTTTTCATAGACTGTTTTCATACAGTTCCATCATTTATATTTTTTTATAATATTTAATTTACTTTTTTAGCATTTACATTAAATACAATCACTATTTTTTCAAGTATTTACATTGCTCATACAGTCTTTCAAGTTTTGAAAAGATAAGACCACTTTAGTTGCAAGTCCTTTATTTATAGGCACAATAACTTTCGCAACATACTAGTTGAATCATCAGGGGCAATTTATACACATTGATAAAGACAAAGACTCACGTAAGGCAGAAAGAACACGTAACTAAAATGAAAAAAAGTATATTCAGGACGAACATACTCGCGAAATCAAGCCATATTCATGTCGAAAGAAGAGAATATGATGACCCAACGTTCCTAGTCATAAAAGTTTAGCTACGTAGCGGACGCCAAAAATAAAATAACATAGAATGCTCCCATGATACTTAGGAGGAAACTAATGAGAAGAAGTTATAATAAGGGACTACCAGGTAAGTAAAATACTGAAAACCACTGTCCTCGGGTAACAGTAACTGGTGAGCTAGCGGGGTCCGCAAAGCAGAGACAGCATATAACCATCTACGGAATAACGTAAAATTAAGCAGTTAACGCTCCCTCAATGGCCTAAAATGGATTAGAAACCTGTTGGTAAAGACCTTGTTATTCAGTCTTAAAGATTGTGGTCACTCCCTCCAAAAGTATCCATTTTAAGCATGTGAGGCACCGTTAGCTGCTCAGTTTTCCAATAATATTGTAAAAGAAACGTAGAATCAAATGTGGCGATTCTCAACTGGAAAAACAGGCACGATTGATATTTGGCCGTCTGCCAAGAATGGGTATGCAGTAAAAATGGGGGGATTCTCATTTGAAAATACAAAGTTGTTCCGAGATGTCCCCTTTACTAATATTAGCCGATTTTGTCACCTAGAACATTTTTTTTCGCACGATGCGTATTTTTACAGATATTTAATTGTCTCATTTTTTTACAGCTTTTCTCTAGCCGTAATGGATAGGCACGCTAGTTAAGAGCTAGAACTGTCAGGGATTTATCACGTTTTCGGCAGCGACGTAATAAGACCATGTTATCGTTTGCGTTTTTTTGTGCTTCACACGACATATACCTGACCGCCGGCATGACACACAGGGCACCGCCTAGTCTGACGGTGATGGGACGCACGGGAGGTGCCAGGGTACAAAGGGAAGAGGGCCGGTCACGAGAGAGGCATATCGACCAGCTGTGTGTGACCTCTGCACGTCCTTTGTGGGGTTAGGGGCTGGAGTCCGCCGTATCAGCTAGGGACGGCACCAGAAAAACCATTCGTCGCACGCCAAGCGCTTCCCCTCAAGTTCCCGAACAGAGGGTGTTGCGGAAATAGCATTTGAATTAAGTCACTTTCGCGAAATGGTAACACAAATAAACTCACCGGACGAAGTCTTAAGAACCCCTTAAAAAAGTGTAAGAGAAAAATAACAACAGGCTACAGAGAGAGAGAGACGTGTGACATACAATAATAGCGAACTTGGCAATACTGCAAAAACTGTGTGGCAATTGGGTGTAAGTTCTCATCTCCATCTGCCTCCCTCCCTTTCTTCATCTCCTCCTCCTCCCCCACTCTTTCTGTTCATCACCTTCTCCTCCTCTCTCCCTGTCCATCTCTCCACCTTTTCCTCGCCAGTCTCTATCTTCTCCTTCCCCTCACCCCCACCCTCTCTGTCTATCTAATCTGCCCCTCTCTCTCTCTGTAATCTTGTGCTTTGTTTATTGTTATTGCCAACGAAACCTTGATAGGGGAATGGCTAAATCGCTTGAAATCATTGGTATGTGCTGTATGTGAGACTTGTCCTGCTGCAAGATCTTGGAGGATATTACGTTCGCCGGAACCGGGTTGCTGCTACGGTCGCAGGTTCGAATCCTCCCTCAGGCATGGATGTGTGTGATGTCCTTAGGTTAGTTAGGTTTAAGTAGTTCTGAGTCTAGGGGACTGATGACTCAGATATTAAGTCCCATAGTGCTTAGAGCCATTTGATATTACGTTCAATGACAGTATTTTTAGCCGCGCTGGATTAGCCGAGCGGTCTTGCGCTGCAGTCATGGACTGTGCGTCTGGTCCCGGTGGAGGTTCGAGTCCTCCCTCGGGCATGGGTGTGTGTGTGTTAGTCCTTAGGATAATTTAGGTTAGTGTGTAAGCTTAGGGATTGATGACCTTAGCAGTTAAGTCTCATAAGATTTCACACACATTTGAACATTTTTGACAGTATTTTTACTGTGCAAATTGGTACGATTACAAAGTGTCGTACGACCCACATTCTGTAGTAGTAATTTAATCATAGATCGATAAGCCATAAATAAACTTCCCAGTTTCCTGTTAAAATCGAGTATGAGGAAAAAACAAAACAGCGCACCGTTTTGTATACAATTTTGATTTAACTTCATGTACGAGGGAAGATCAGAAAGTAACGCACAGTAATTTTACTATCAGAAAGTTAAATATGTAACAAAAGAAAAAAAATCACAAATGATCTTACATTTTTATCTACTTTTCTGCATAGCCACCAACGTTCTTAACATATTTCTTCCATCGTGGTACCCTTTTCAGTATGCTCTCTTCGATGAAGTCTAGAATGAAATTTTCACTGTACAGCGGAGTGTGCGCTCATATGAAACTTCCTGGCAGATTAAAAGTGTGTCCTGGACCGAGACTCGAACTCGGGGCCTTTGCCTTTTGCGGGCAAGTGCTCTACCAACTGAGCTACCCAAGCACGACTCAGGTCCCGTCCTCACAGCTTTACTTCTGCCAGTACCTCGTCTCCTACCTTCCAAACTTCACAGAAGCTCTCCAGCGAGGAGAGCTTCTGTGAAGTTTGGAAGGTAGGAGACGAGGTACTGGCGGAATTAAAGCTGCGAGGACGGGGCGTGACTTCGATGAAGTCTGTTTGGATGGAGTAGAGCCATCTGCTGTCTGCTGACTTCGCTTCGCATCTGTCGCAAAGCGTTGGCCGGCCAGGAATTTCTTCATTGGACAAAACAGACGAAAGTCCGACGGTGCAAGGTCCGGACTTTATCGCTGGAACCTGGCGATTCTCACACGAACAGGAGCACCGAAATGGGTGCGAGCATTGTCACGAAGAAGTTTGACACCGTCAGCAGGAATGTTGCGCTATTTGTCGCAAAGTGCACAAATCAACTTAACCGGTGTTTTAATGTAGGCTGCACTATTCACAGTGGTCCCGTGTTCAGGAAGTCCACCAATGACACACCATGCATATCCCAGAACGCTGTCGCAAGCACTTTCTTAGCACACTGGGTCACTTTGAATTTTTTTCGCACTGGGGAACCAGCATGTTTACACTGAAACGTCCCCTTAGAAAAATTAGTGAATTACTCTGCTGGTAAACGTGTTAAGTTATTTCATTTTCAAACAGCTGAGCAAAACTGAACGTACACAGACATTTCTCTCTTTACTTATTCTGATCATCACAAAACTGGCACACAATATTTTTAGCGCAACGCAATCTGACTTTCAATAATCCCTACAAAAGAATGGCCCTGACTAACAATAACCTATACCTTTCATGAATCACTTACCTCACAAAAATCTTTGTTACTCGAACAACTGCAATACAGCGAGCGCCAATACTGCCAGCTAAATAAAAGATTCTAACTACTGATAGACATAGTTAGCAAATGAGAGATTTTGATAGAGAACAAACAATGTATTTACCTTAATAGTGTTCAAAAGTCATATGAGTTCATGATATCCAGTATTACAAATTTAGTCTCTCTGATGGACACACGTCCAGATCATCCGCTCTCAAAACTCCGCCATCTCTCTCCCCACATCCACAACTGCTGGCGGCTCACCTCCAACTGCGCAACGCTACGCGCTGTTAACAGCCAACTGCCCAACACTACAATAGCAAATTCCAACAATGCAAACCAGCCACAGAGTAGAGTTGGGCAACACGATTCTTTTTCACAATTCGATTCCTACGATTCAGTCTCACATTCCGAATCGATTCCTACGATTCGTTCACGATTCGTCCTAGTCTGCGATGGCACGATTCTTACGGAATGCAAAAAGTTCTACATCCTACTCACAGATGGCAGGACATATCTGAAATTGTCAATGGGGTTAGAATCGAACCGTCATGATAAGATATGCCAGAAATAGTTTATTTATAAGTAAACATACATATGACGTTACAAGTGTGATTCTCGATTTATACGTGTAATGCCTTAATTGATGAAAGGTCACGTTTGATTTGATTGCATCTATTGTTTTATTTCAGTATGCCAGGAAAGAGGAGTCGATTTCTGCGAAAGGTGGTGCAAAATTACGTGATATGCCAGTTTGGTTGTGTGGCTTGAACGTATCTAACTACAGACGTCCGTTTTATGGTAACAACTAAAACTATGTAGGTGAACTCAAAAAGCAAAAACCAGTCTAAATACAAAATTTCATCCAAATCGTTGGGGCCGTTTTCGAGATACGCGAAATATAATACATAATCCAAGTGCTATTGCTCGTGTGTAAAAAAAAGGTGTGTGTGTTTTGCATTGCATCTGCAACAAATAAGACGTACGTATTTATTCATTTTAATCGTGTGTATTGGGAGCTGTGTACTCGCTGTATATCGTTTCTGTCATCACTAGTTCGTGCATTACTCGCGCAAACTAAGCGGACGTCGGCGCGGTGGCTGATGGTAGCGATAGTAAATGGGAAATGCCTTTACGCTCGTTCCCGTCAGCCACCGCCAAGTGTCAGCTTGGTTTTCACGAGTAATATCACGGCCCAGGAACTTCGTTTGTTCGTTCCGAGCTTCCTTTGTTCACACGCATCCTCCACTTGACTGTCGTCTGGCGGTCGTAATCATTCGGCACGACTCGGCATGATTCGGAAGTTGCCTTCGAAGCATAGCGTACTAACAAGAATCGATGAATCGTTGGAACTTGGAATCGTCACGACTCGGAAACACGCAATCGTTCTTACGATTCTTTTGAACGACGATTCGTCCGTATCACGATTCGATTCTTACGATTCTTTATTTAGAGTCGTTCAAATGAACGACTCATTCACGAATCGCCACAACTCTACCACAGAGTACACACAGCACAGCCAATGATTTTCATACAGAGCGCTACATGACGTTACCAACATAAAAACCTAAACAGCCTACTTACTACATGCCTGCTTGGTTTCTGGCCTATAGTGGTACGCCAAAGACTCATTAACAGCCACGATTCCTTGCAGAAATCCATCCCCTTTGTAGCGTAACGTGTTAAGAATGATACAAGTTTGTCACCATTTGCTGGCCTCTGTAGTTTTCTCTCTTAGGCACCAGGCGAAAACTAACTTCACGAAATTTCAGCGTGTTATGAACAATATCATACACCGCACCATAGGAAACGTTGAACTACTGCGATAAGGTTCGCAGTGCACACGCCGGTCGTTCAAACTGTGGCCTCGTGGCACCGACATCCTGCGAGGTGGCGGCTGTTACCAGCCGTGCGGAGCGGGGCGAAGCTTCAAGGTTCGCACGGCCCCCTCCTAGGAATGCACACAACCTGGTGACATTGCTACGGTCCATATAGTTGTCGCCATACAAGCCGTGCATGTCGCAGTGAATTTCATTCAGTTTATGCCCTTTGGCCCACAAATATGGAACTTCACTTCGCTGCTCTTCACAGCCTGACGGCAGTAACATGAGACCCATGTTTGTTTCGCAGTTCAGGCGTCTCTCAAAAGAGCTGCAAGTGAAAACAAAATACCCTTCGTAGCGCAAACTCCAGACTGTATCGTCGAACCTTGCACCCAGCAGATTCCAGACGCCATATTTGTTTACAAATATGACAGTATACATCTGATGTGTTACGACAGCGAAAGGAACCTGTGACCACTGGGAGATGAAGAAGCTTGCACAGGATAGAGTAGCATGGAGAGCCGCATCAAACCAGTCTCAGGACTGAAGACCACAACAACAACAACAACAACATCTGTGAATCGGATGGATGACAAAAATCCCAGAACCGTAGTTGCCTGGTGGAAAAATACATGTACTATGTGCGCAGTTCGTGGTCTCACGCTAGCGTTCTCGCTTCCCGAGCACGGGGTCCCAGGTTCGATTCCCGGCAGGGTCACGGATTTTCACCTGCCTCGAGATGACTGGGCGTTGTTGTATCATCATCATCATCATCATCATTCATCCCCATTACGGTCGGAGGAAGGCAATGGCAAACCACTTCGGCTAGGACCTTGCCCAGTACGGCGATGCGGGTCCCCCTCATCGTCCCCTACAGTCAAGGAGTATGCGACCTCATCACATGTAACAGTTTATAATGTTTAAGAGCCGTATGTGTGTCACGTATTTTCCTATAAAAGCATCTGCGTCGTAATGTACATGAACAGTTACCACGAAGAGTGAGTTAGTGGAACAACTTCACCACAAGGGTCTTGTAGTAATTGACTGGTCCAAAATGATGCTTTCAACTGCAAGAAGAACATATGTTTGTGTGTATGTGTGTGAAATCCTAAGGGACCAAACTGCTGAGATCATCGGTCCTAGACTTATACACTACTTTATATTAACTTCAACTAACTTATGCTAAGAGCAACACACACAGACACGCATGCCCAAGGGAGGACTCGAAACTCCGGCGGGAGAGGCAGCGCAATCTGTGACATTGCGCGTATATAAGATATGTGGTTTGATTATTGGACCTTCAGGCTCTGGGGAGACTAATTGTTTTAACTCTGGTAACACACTTTGGGAGTCCGATAAAAACCCTGGTTCATCGAAAATATAAACTATTGCAGGAGTTTTTGCACGGGATTGAGGGAGTAATATTTCAGACAGTCAGAAAACGTAGCGATAGTCCACTGTATGAAAATATAAAGCCAAAGAGCGTACCCATGGTGGATGGGCATGGTAAGACGCTAAATTGCACGTACCGAGAAAGGAGAAACATATTTTACCACATTTATACGCCTCAGAAGCATTCAAACAGTTTTGATAATAATGAACAAAATGAACTCCTGGGAAAGACAATATTTCGATTAACACATTCTTCGCCGTTCTGAAAAACAGGCGCTTTAAGAGACACCAGAAAGTTATTACTGAGTCACACTTCAAATTATTCTTGCAAAAATCAAAGAAAATTATAAATTTCGGACATATGAATTTTAAATCGCATAAACAGTGTGAGTTTATAAGTTTCGTTATTCAATAGACTATTTAATAATATGCCCAGTTCATACATGAACATTATTAAATCCCTGTTATAAGAACTGAAAACAAATACACTGTAAAACAAAAAACTTATGCAAGCAGTTTATGACTTGTGATCGATTAACAGAGTAGTTGGCTGTCCTCTTGTGGCAGATCGTGCCAAATTCCGTCCAGTTGGCGTATTAGATCGTCAAAACCACGAGTTCGTTAGATGGCCCTGCCCTCGGTGCTGCAAACGTTCTCAGTTGAGGAAAGACCCGGCGACTTTTGCTTACCAAAGTAGTGTTTGGCAAGCACGACGAAAAGCAGTAGAAAATCTCGCCGTGTGCGGGCGGGCGCTATCTTGGTGAAATGTAAGCCCAGGATGGCTTGCCATGAGGAGAAACAAAGCGGGGCTTACAATATCGTCGACGTACAGCTGCCCTGTAGGCAATGACAACCACAGGATCCTGATATGAAATGCCACCCCGTGCCTTCAGCCCTGGTTGTCGGGCGACAGTCGGGTTATCCCGTCGCTGTCTGGGACGTCTTCGCCGGTCATTCCCGCTCAGTTCGAAGAGGAACTTATGAATAAACACAATTCTACTCCATCCAGTGAGATTTGAGGCCGAATGTGCCCGGTACCACTGAGAATCCTTCAAATGGTTCTGAGCACTATGGGACTTAACTTCTGAGGTCATCAGTCCCGCCGGCCGGTGTGGCCGAGCGGTTCTAGGCGCTTCAGTCTGGAACCGCGCGATCGCTACGGTCGCAGGTTCGAATCCTGCCTCGGGCATGGGTGTGTGTCATGTCCTTAGGTTAGTTAGGTTTAAGTAGTTCTAAGTTCTAGGGACTGATGACCGCAGATGTTAAGTCCCATAGTGCTCAGAGCCATTTGAACCATTTTTTTTCATTACTCCCCTAGAGCTTAGAACTACTTAAACCTAACTAACCTAAGGACATCACACTTCCATGCCCGAGGCAGGAGTCGAACCTGCGACCGTGAGAATGGGCTCGTTGGCGTACAGAGGGCTCTCGTAGTCGGTGCAAGGGGCGGGCTGAGCTGGGCTCCTTTCTGTGGCCGCCTGTTGACGGTCTTCGTGGCCAGTGAAGTGCCAGCTGCACGTCGGAACGACGACAATGATGAATTCGGGGCTCTGAGTTAACCTCCGACGATTGCTCGGTCTTCACGTTCTGCCGTGTGTCTAGGTCGACTGCTTCCTTCTTGACACTGTGTTCGGCCATGGTTCACCCATTCCTGTCAGCATCGTCGAACAGTTGCATCGCTCCTGTCCGAATGTCGACCGATTCGCCGGTAATTTAAATCCTCTTCTTTGAGCCCAACTACACGTTCCCTCTCAGATGCTTACATCTCCGTACTTCGTTCACGCGCCTGTCTGCGAGGCGTGATTACTGTTCGGGTGAGTACACGGAATGAAAGATTCTGTGCCTTAGTATCGACCTGTCCCCGGTTTACTGTACTTGCCAAATGTGCGGTGAAACAGGGCTGCAACATCACACATTTAACCATCGGCTCCCAAAGCTTACATTTAGTCATTTTCAGTCGACACATGTTGAGCCATGCAAGGCTCGCCATCCCATCATTTGGTATTTTACACTCTGTTGTAACGTATTTCTATCTCGCCACGTTGATTTAAATTACTGGCGTTACTGAGTTGCTGTTTTGCCTGACCGTCATCGGCGCTAGTAGCGCGTATCGATATACCGGGAGATCAAAAAGTCAGTATAAATTTGAAAACTGAATAAATCACGGAATAATGTAGATAGATAGGTACAAATTGACACAAATGCTTGGAATGACATGGAGTTTTATTAGAACCAAAAAAATGGAAACGTTCAAAAAAGGTCCGAGAGATTGCGCTTCATCTGATCAGAATAGTAATAATTAGCATAACAAAGTAAGATATCCCCAAAAGGAAAGATAGAAACAATAAACCCAAAAGCAGAAGATACGATCCAGAAAAGATAATGAATTCGAAGGAGTTTCCCCTCGCGACTCATGATATAAGGAACCAAAATTGGGATCAAATGAAGGAAAGCCTACTAACCAAAGCTGAACAAATAGCACCTATAACCAAAATCAAAAAACACGCATGGTGGACAGAGGAATGTGACAAACTTATTGAGCAAAGAAAGAAAGCATGGCAACAGATGCAATCTCAGAAAAATGAATATAATAGGCAAATTTTCCTGAGTGTAAGAAAACTAGTGAGTAAAAACCTCAAAAGAATTAAAAAAGCACAAGAAGATCAACTCCTTTTGCAGATCAACGAAGACTTCAACAAAAACAAGACTAGGAGCTTTTACAGAACTTTTAAACAAAAAATAACCAAGTACAGCCCACCGACACTCCAATTACAAGATAAAAATGGTAATATTGCACACAACAACAGGGATAATTGCAAAATTTTGAGGGAATATTTCAGAAACCTTCTCAACTGTAAAGAACCAATTGAAAAAATGGATTTCAGCAACTCAACTTCAACAAGTCCTAACTCAGAACCACCCACCGTCGAGGAACCACAATCAATCATTTTGAATCTCAAAAACTATAAGGCTTCGGGAGAGAACCAAATTACAGCTGAACTGTGGAAAAATGTCAATAGAAATGCCATAGAATCTCTCCAAAACATATTTGAAGAAATATGGAAAACAGAAAGAATTCCGGATGAATGGAAGATGGCCCTCATTCACCCAATTCATAAGAGGGGATCCAGAACAGACCCCAACAATTACAGAGGGATTTCGCTCCTTGACGTAACATACAAAATACTGTCTAAAGTCCTTTTGAACAGAGCAGAACCCCAGCTAGATTGTCAACTTGGAGAATACCAGGCAGGCTTCAGAAAGGGAAGATCCTGCCCAGAACAAATTCTAAACCTCAAAAATCTTATGGCCTACCAAAAATCGAGAGCAAAAGCGTATGTCATCACATTCATTGACTTTCAAAAGGCGTACGACTCCATAGACAGGGAATCTCTAATCTCCATATTAAAAGAATTGAACCTAGACAATAAAACTACAAACCTAATTAGAGAAACCAACACATACTCCAAAATTAAATTTATGGGAGAACTCTCAGACCTATTTGAGATAAAAACTGGAGTACGACAAGGTGATGGACTCTCTCCATTGTTATTTAACTGTGCCCTAGAAAAAATAGTAAGAGAATGGAACAAGAAAATCAATAGTGGAATCCGACTAGGAACAAAAAACAAAGGCATCAAGGTTAATTGCCTAGCATTTGCAGATGATATGGCCCTACTAGCTGAAACATGGGAAGAAGCCAAAGAACAGATCCTCGAATTACAGAAACAAGCAGAGAAAATAGGCCTTAAAATTTCTTTTGAAAAAACCAAAATAATCACAAATATAAAAAAGCCAATGAAATATCTTAAAGTAAGAGACCAAAAGATCGAAATTGTTAAAGAATTCAAATATCTTGGTGAATGGATTAGCTGGAACGCCCTTGAGAAAAAAGCAATAGAATTAAGAAGAAACAAAGTTGAACTAGCCTTTCAGCTTACTAAAAATACTTATAATAAATAGTCCCTCTCATGGAATTCAAAAATAAAACATTACAACACTGTCATTAAACCAAAAGCACTATATGCAGCTGAGACATTATCTATCACTAACCATGGCCCAATTGAAAGGCTAGAGATCAAAGAAAGAAAAATATTGAGAAAAATTTTAGGCCCCAAATTTCATAACGACAAACTAATTCATACCAAAAATGAAACACACTACAAAACCACAGAAAAACTTTCGGATACAATGAGGAAAAGAAGAATTGAGTTTTATGGGCACATTCTCAGAATGAACCCAAATAGACTTACAAAAAGAATGTTTGACTACTTCAGGAATAAAAAATCCAAACCAAATTGGTTTATCCAAACAGAGAAAGACTTAAGAGAACTACACATCACAGAAAAAATGCTCACAGACAGGACCGCAAAAATGATAAGCAAAGACAGAAAAGAGGGATTCCAGCTCCAAAATAGGAAGAAAAGAACGATTGTCATCTCTGATGAGGAAAGAAAAGCAAGATCAGAAAGAATGAAGCAGTACTGGGCGAAAAGAAAGGCACAGAACACACAGAAGTGATTGATTCAACGTACCCCAAAGTTGGGTGAAACGAAGAAGAAGAAGAAGAAAGTAAGATAAAGCAAAGATGATGTTCTTTACAGGAAATGCTCAATGTGTCCACCATCATTCCCCAACAATAGCTGTAGTCGAGGAATAATGTTGTGAACAGCACTGTAAAGCATGTTCGGAATTATGGTGAGTCATTGGCGTCGGATGTTGTCTTTCAGCATCCCTAGAGATGTCGGTCGATCATGATACACTTGCGACTTCAGGTAACCCCAAAGCCAATAATCGCACGGACTGAGGTCTGGGGACCTGGGAGGCCAAGCATGACGAAAGTGGCGGCTGAGCACACGACCATCACCAAACGACGCGCGCAAAAGATCTTTCACGCGTCTAGCAATACTTTTTTTTGGTTCTAATAAAACGCCATGACATTCCAAGCTAGTGTGTCAATTTTTACCTCTCTATCTACATTATTCCGTGGTTTATTAAGTTTTCAAATTTATACTGACTTTTTGATCACCCGGTACCCCTGTGATAGGATCTTTGCTCGGCTGCTATGACTTCCCAGTTGTCATCTGTCGTGGAGTCAGTCGGAACGTGCGAGGAGGAGAGTTCACGGCGGCAGTTCGGGTCGTGAGTTGGGCCCTGCCAGGGAGTTGCAACGCGTCTGGAGCGCAGCCCGGGCCAGCCGGTCGCCGGCTTGCAGCAGCTGTGGGCCCTGCGTGGACATCGCCCGCCCGACCGTTGCCGCCACGCATCGCTTAAGCCGGGCCTGACTTTTGGTGGATTGTCGGTCTGTCGGTTGGTCCGAGGACATCTCCGTGCGGCGTAGTCGACTGGGCCGCTGGCGGTCTCTGCGCAGTGGCGGAGTCTGTCTGCAGCTGTCCGATCGGTACGAGCATCGTCGCTCGCCGACCCAGCACGTGAAGGTTGAGTGGTTTTGAGCATTACGCTGTTGGTTCCGGCGTTGGCGTTGTGGAAGTTTTCCTGTGAGCAACAACGAGTGAAGTGTTTGAGATAGCCGCCGTCAGGTGGAATTGGTTAAATTAATTTATCCATAGTTAAGTGCACCAGCGGAATTTTCTGCCTTGTGACTGTCAGTGTTCCGGTTACCTGCCCTGGCCGCTAGCGTAATTTTTAGGCAGCGTCTTTTCCTCACCGGTTGTTGCTGCCCAACATGGTGTGTAGTTTTTGGCAGCTTAGTTCACATACGCGTTTGTTTGGGAATAGTGATACTTGTAACTTTTTTGGGGCTTGAATCTTCGTGTACTCCGTCGTGGCAAGCAAGCGGTTGGTCGGTCGGTCCGTGACTGTCCCTTGGTTGGGTTCGGACGAATCGACTGTCGTTGGGCTTATCCCCTGTCTCGCCTAAGTGAAGGAGGGTGGACCGATCCCCTAGCGGTTCCTGAGTGCTATTCCCTTAATTATTCTCTGGCAGTGTTAATGTTGTTGTAATTTATTTCAAAAAGTTTTTTGGGGTTTTCCTGTGTTTTATATTTTCAATTGGGCAAAGTTAATTGAGGGTCTTCAGCCCTGGAAACATGCTCTCAGAATTTCCTTCAAGTCCAAATATTATTGGCTTCCGCTCTTTAAAGGTTACTGTAATTTCCTCTGAAAGATTTTGCAAGTTATTGTGGGCCTCCACCGTTGGTGTCGCAAATGGAAATTTGTAAACTTAATGTATTGCTGTGCTGGTACTGCGAACGGCTGAAACCAAGGGGAAACTACAGCCGTAATTTTTCCCGAGGGTATGCAGATTTACTGTATGGTTAAATGATGATGGCGTCCTCTTGGGTAAAATATTCCGGAGGTAAAATAGTCCCCCATTCGGATCTCCGGGCGGGGACCACTCAGGAAGACGTCGTTATCAGGAGAAAGAAAACTGGCGTTCTACGGATCGGAACGTGGAACGTCAGATTCCTTAATCGGGCAGGTAGGTTAACTTGACTAGAAGAAGGGATCGGTTGGCAGGGAATATTCTGAGGCATCAAGGGATCACCAATTTAGTATTAGAGGGCAGCGCGGAGGGTAAAAATCGCAGAGGGAGACCAAGAGATGAATACACTAAACAGATTCAGAAGGATGTAGTTTGCAGTAGGTACTGGGAGATCAAGATGAAGAGGCTTGCACAGGATAGAGTAGCATGGAGAGCTGCATCAAACCAGTCTCAGGACTGAAGACCACAGCAACAACAATGTATTGTTTTACCGATTGTTGAAATATATATATATATTACCTTAATTTTCATAATTTAACTTTGCCACCTTCAGCCATCTTATCACGTTTGTTTATCTCTTTCTGTGTACCTTGCGGGCCATCAGCCCTTTTAGCATTTTAAAACGTTGTGGCCTTCTGCCTTCAGTAATCATCATAGTATATTTGGAATTTTGAAGATTTAATCCGGCGGCCTTCAGCCGCTCCGCTTGATGATCTCATTTATGTATACGATTTATCTTATTCGTAAATTTAACTGTGTCATGTCTTTTCAAAACTGAACTTATTCTAAAGCATCTGTCTGGACGCCTTCAACCGCGAAGCTAATTTAATTATTTCAAAATTGTATTTGTGATCTAAATGATAATAAATTACAACTGTGAAATGAATCCGACCGCAACTCCCTTGGTCTTTTCCACAACCCTAATTACCCGTTAGCCTTGCGTGATTTAGAGGGTGTTTCACCTGTATGAATATCAAGGCGTCGGTTTCTTTCTTTTCTTTTAGTTTGTCTTTGAGTGTATACACTGAGGTGACCAAAGTCGTGAGACACCTGCTGATATTGTGTCGGACATTGATTTTGCCGGCGTAGTCTAACATTCTGCGTGGTATCTCTTTGTTCTAAGTCGTGTCTCCCTACCACTTTCGCACAACGACGCTCTGAGCGTGTTTTTTAGGGAATTGACTAGTTTGAACCTGGGACCTGTTGCTGGTAAGGAGGCGCCAGACCACACATGACATGTAGAGTTCAGAAGAGTTCAGTGAGACTAGCGATGATATAATCAAATACTTAATTAATTGCCGGCCGCGGTGGCCGTGCGGTTCTAGGCGCTCCAGTCCGGAGCCGCGCTGCTGCTACGGTCGCAAGTTCGAATCCTGCCTCGGGCATGGGTGTGTGTGATGTCCTTAGGTTAGTTAGGTTTAAGTACTTCTAAGTTCTAGGGGACTGATGACCATAGCTGTTAAGTCCCATAGTGCTCAGAGCCATTTGGGACTGATGACCACAGCAGTTGAGTCCCATAGTGCTCAGAGTCATTTGAACTTAATTAATTCTGCGTCAGCTCCACTGCACTCCCTGTCAAAGAATATTAATACTAACTCAGTTTAGAGGAAGGGGTTGAAGGCTTTCCTATTTTTAGTTATCAGGTAAAATAACGTCGAAAAAGCAGTTAAGTTTACCATTGGAATTTTTATTCTACTCACGAAACATTGTTTATAAATTGTACAATTGATAAAAGGAAATATTTTAAAACAGGGTGATAAAAGCCAACTGCGTTCCGCAAAATGTGAACGAATATTCCCTGAATGGGTTTCCAAGTTCTATGATGGATCGATGGATGACCTATGCCATATCATATCTATAATCTAGATTTAAATTAAGTTTCATAACAGAGAAAACTATCAAAAATGGTCTACAGTGACCCTCAATTATCTTTAATTACTTATTTAACTTGTCGTAAATTACAGTGTCTGATGTGGCTTCTCAATAATTATATAATAGAAAAATCATTGCGTTTCAGATTTTAACTTCAAGTAGCAAATGTGAATACCACGAAGTTTAATTGACGATCGACTCTAGTATTACGTAAAAAGGGGATGTAACAGATGAGACTTCTGCAATTTTGAGTGAAGCCTCATGTGCTCTAATGCGGCATTGCGTGCGTTCATTACCTAGTCGGTGGTTAGGCAGCGACAGAGGCGGCTGGCGGTGCAGCTCCACACACCTCGCTGTCTCGGTAGCAACTCTCCCGAACTTATCCTTACTACTATTTACCGAAGTTGGTTTAAGAAAAAGATATCTTGCTGTGTTTTCAACTGACCAATCAGCGTCTTATTGTTAACCTTAAGCTCCGCCTACAAAAATTCTGTCTATCCAATGAGAAACATTATACTTTTCGTGGTGGGGCAATGTTTTTAATGTTTGCTACGTAACAGAGACTTGTATAGTCTCATGCTAAAACTTGCAGCTGATGTGGCCCTTTCAGCGTTATCGTAAGATCTATACTGTTCTTATGGAGGGCTCTATCTTTTAACATGGGCTGGGCGGTGGTCCTGGCGGTCGGCTGGCGACGTGGGTGTCCCATTCTCCTGCTCTTATCGTAGGGCCTTCTAGCCTACACGGCTCTGCTCTCGGCTTCTGTACTTGTTTCTCCTCTCGGAACTGCGTCTGTTTCACGGTGGGAAGGTACGACATGCATTTAGACGTTTTTGTGTTAGTCTGTGGTATTCCATTTGCTCACTCGTTGATCGTATTACTTCGGTTAATTTAATATCAGGATTTATTCAGAGCTATGTGACATATTGCCAGATTTGCTATCATGTCAGGGTTTACATGGAAGGTGTTGGACTTGCCTGACACCTTACATTAGCGCTCCATCTCCGCGTGGCATGAAATCGAGTAGTTGTTGGGAGGCTCCTGCAGAAACACTCAGCCCTGCTACCTCTATAGCTGTACATAACTGTGAAACTGTTATCGTTGGAGTGTTTTGTGCACAAACTGACACCTCGATTACGACCCCATAAAAAATCGATCGGATTCATATCGGGTGATCTCTGTGGCCGAATCATGCGCTCACATTGTCCATGATTTTCTTCAGACCGGTCGGGAAAAAGTGGGGCCCGGTGACATGGTCCATTGTCATCCGCGAAAATTTCGTCGTTGTTACGGAGCATGAAGCCCATGAATAGCTGCAAATGGTCTCCAAGTATTCGAACACAGGCAGGACCGAGTCCATTTCATGTAAACACAGCCCACACCATTACGGAGTTACCATCAACTTGCACAGTGCCTTGCTTTCAGCTTGGGTCCATGGCTCTGTGCCACACTCGAACCCTACTGTCAGCTCGTACCAACTGAAACTGGGTCTCATTTGACCAGGCCACGCTTGTCTTGTCGCCTAGCGTCCAACCGATATGGTCACTAGCCCAGGAGAGCCGCTGCAGGTGATTTCGGGCTTTTAGCAAAGGCAGTCGCGCCGGTCTTCTACTGCCAAAGCCCAAATGGTTCAAATGGCTCTAACAAGGGAACCTCCCCATCGCACCCTCCTCAGATTTAGTTATAAGTTGGCACAGTGGGTAGGCCTTGAAAAACTGAACGCAGATCAATCGAGAAAACAGGAAGAAGTTGTGTGGAACTATGAAAAAAATAGCAAAATATACAAACTGAGTAGTCCATGTGCAAGATAGGCAACATCAAGGATAACGTGAGCTCTGGAGCGCCGTGGTCCCGTGGTTAGCGTGAGCAACTGCGTAGCGAGATGTCCTTGGTTCAAATCTACCATCGTGTGAAAGTTTTTCTTCCTTTATTTTGGCAAAGTTATGATCTGTCCGTTCGTTCATTGACGTCTCTGTTCACTGTAATAAGTTTAGTGTCTATGTTTTGCGACCCCACCGCAAACTTACAGTTCGGAAAATATTCATTGACCTTGTTATTGAAGTCGCGAGCTATATTTGCTGGATTCATATGGCCCACGGAATACATCTCACGTATTTAATGCACTCCCGTCCAAAGCAGCTCTAACGGTTCTAGGCGCGCAGTCCGGAACAGCGCGGCTGCTACGGTCGCAGGTTCGAATCCTGCCTCGGGCATGGATGTGTGTGATGTTCTTAGGTTAGTTAGGTTTATGTAGTTCTAAGTTCTAGGGGACTGATGACCACAGATGTTAAGTCCCATAGTGCTCAGAACCATTTGAACCATTTTTCCAAAGTAGCGAACAGTCAACTGCCAGCCACGGAGCCTCGTTAGCAGGAATACTCCTCTTCCGTGCGCTCTTGTCGACTGACGTCGTGTGTTTCGATGTTTGTTTAGGTGTACCATCCTCATGCTACGGCGCAGTTACCTCCCATCGGACGGACGGACGGACAGATAATAATTGTCTGAAAATAAAAAAAATAAACTCTTCACTCGAGGGTAGACTTGAACCAAGGCCCTCTTGAACCGCAGCTGCTCACGCTAACCACGGGACCACGACGCTCCTAAGCTCACTTCATCCTTGATGTTGCCTATCTTGCACATGGACTACTCAGTTTGTATATTTTGCTATTTTTTTCATAGTTCCACACAACTTCTTCAGGTTTTCTCGATTGATCTGCGTTCAGTTTTTCAAGGCCTACCCACTGTGCCAACTTATAACTAAATCTGAGGGGGGGTGCGATGGGGAGGTTCCCTTGTAAGCACCGTGGGAGTTAACGTCTGAAGTCATCAGTCCCCTAGACTTAGAACTATTTAAACCTAACTTACCCTAGGACCTGAAGCGCCTAGAACCGCTCAGCCGGCACCAAAGCCCATCAACGCCAAATTTCACCACACTGTCTTAACCTATGCGTTCGTCTTGCATCCCACATTGATATCTGCGATTATAACACGCAGTGTTGCTTGTCTGTCAGCACTGACGACAGCACGCATACGACGCTGCTCTCGATCGTTAAGTGAAGCCCGTCGGCCACTTCGTTGTCTGTGGTGACAGTAATGCCTGAAATTTGGTATTCTCAGCACCATGTGGATAGCGAAATACTGAATTCTCTTACGATTTGCAAAATAAGATGTCCCATGCGTCTAGTTCCAACAACTATTCTGCGAACAAAGACTGTTAACTCCCGTCCTGCAGCTATAATCATGTCGGAAACGCGGAATCCTTTTCACACAAATCACCTGAGTGCAAACGACACCTCCAGCAATGCAGCGATGTGGAATAAATGCTCTGGAGTATCAAGATTTTATATATCAGTTACTAATAAAGGAGAATATGTTTGTGTACTTGACGCTACAGCCATCTGTATGTGTGCATATTGCAGGATTTTTTTTCACCTCAGTGTAGAATAAATGCTATAAAAATTCAACAGCCTAAATTGAATAACATATTTCTTCATTTACGACAACCGGTTTCGCAGAGTTTCAGGTCTTAAAAAATCTTTTTCTTGTCAAAAGTTCTCATTTTACGTTGGACTTCACTCCAAGTTGGCATACAGATAAAAATCAGCACATTATAAAGGGTCTAACGTACAATGAACACGTTTCACACAGCCAGAAGATTGTTACATCTGAAGATTACGGCAAAGTCTGCCCAAAACCGTTTGCCTTAAATAAACACATATTTTGTGTGATCTACGCTGTTGAATGTGTTGTAGCAAGTACAACAGATCCGTCCTTCAATATTCTGTTGACGAGAAAATTCACTGTTGTGCAATAAATGCTTTGGAACATCAATATTGTATACAGGGTGGTCCATTGATCGTGACCGGGCTAAATATCTCACGAAATAAGCGTCAAACAAAAAAACTACAAAGAACGAAACTTGTCTAGCTTGAAGGGGGAAACCAGATGGCGCTACGACTGGCCCGCTAGATGGTGCTGCCAAAGGTCAAACGGATATCAACTGCGTTTTTTTTTTAAATAGGAACCACCATTTTTATTACAGATTCGTGTAGTACGTAAAGAAATATGAATGTTTCAGTTGGACCACTTTTTTCGCTTTGTGATAGATGGTGCTGTAATAGTCACAGACGTATAAGTTCGTGTTATCACGTAACATTCCGCCAGTGTGGACGGTATTTACTTCGTGATACACTACCCGTGTTAAAATGGACCGTTTGCCAATTACGGAAAAGGTCAATATCGTGTTGATGTATGACTATTGTGATGGTTCACAATTTGTGATGGTTCACAATTTTAGACGAACATTTGGTAACAATGAGGTTTTTTAAATTAAAATACAGAACGTAGGTACGTTTGAACATTTTATTTCGGTTGTTCCAATGTGATACATGTACTTTCGTGAACTTATCATTTCTGAGAACGCATGCTGTTACAGCGTGGTTACCTGTAAATACCACAGCAATGCAACAAATGCTCAAAATGATGTCCATCAACCTCAATGCATTTGGCAATACGTGTAACGTCTTTCCTCTCAACAGCGAGTAGTTTGCCTTCCGTAATGTTCGCACATGCATTGACAATGCGCTAACGCATGTTGTCAGGCGTTGTCGGTGGATCACGATAGCAAATATCCTTCGACTTTCCCCACAGAAACAAATCCGGGGACGTCAGATCCGGTGAACGTCCGGGCCATGGTATGGTGCTTCGACGACCAGTCCACCTGTCATGAAATATGCTATTCAATAGCTCTTCAACCGCACGCGAGCTATGTACCGGACACCCATCACGTTGAAAGTACATCGCCGCTCTGTCATGCAGTGAAAAATCTTGTAGTAACATCGGTAGAACATTACGTAGGAAATCAGCATACTTTGCACCATTTAGAATGCCATCGATAACATGGGGACCAATTATCCTGCCTCCCATAATGCCGCACCATGCGTTAACCTGACAATGTCGGTGATGTTCCACTTGTCGCAGCCATCGTGGATTTTCCGTTGCCCAGTAGTGCATATTATGCCGGTTTAGTTACCGCTGTTGGTGAATGACGCTTCGTCGCTAAATAGAACGCTTGCAAAAAGTCTGTCATCGTCCCGTAATTTCTCTTTTGCCCATTGGCAGAAGTGTACACGACGTTCAAAGTCGTCGCCATGCAATTCGTGCTGCATAGAAATATGGTACGGGTGCAATTGATGTTGATGTAGCATTCTCAACACCGACGTTTTTGAGATTCCCGATTCTCGCGCAATTTGTCTGCTACTGATGTGCGGATTAGCCGCGACAGCAACTAAAACACCTAGTTGGGCATTATCATTTGTGGCAGGTCGTGGTTGACGTTTCACATGTGGCTGAACACTTCCAGTTTCCTTAAATAACGTAACTATCCGGCGAACGGTCCGGACACTTGGATGATGTCGTCCAGGATACCGATCAGCATACGTAGCACACGCCCGTTGGGCATTTTGGTCACAATAGCCATACATCAACACGATATCGACCTTTCCCGCAGTTGGTAAACGGTCCATTTTAACAAAGGTAATGTATCACGTAGCAAATACCGTCCGCACTAGCGGAATGTAACGTGATACCACGTACTTATACGTCTGTGACTATTACAGCGCCATCTATCACAAAGCGAAAAAAGTGGTCCAACTGAAACATTCATATTTATTTACGTACTACACGAGTAGGTGATAAAAAAAGGAGGTTCCTATTTTAAAAAAAAATCGCAGTTGATATCCGATTGATCCATGGCAGTGCCATCTAGCGGGCCAACCATAGCGCCATCTGGTTTTCCCCTTCAAGCTAAACGAGTTTCGTTCTTTGTAGTTTTTTCGTTTGTTGCTTATTTCGTGAGATATTTGGCCCGGTCACTATCAATGGACTACCCTGTATATGAGTTACTAATAAATGAGAATATGTTTGTGTGGACGGAATAGTTGACGTTTTTGCTGCCATGTTCCACACACACACAGCCGTGGCTGAACCAGCGCCTGAAGCTGAGGGATGCACGCGGCGTGATCAGCGCCCACGGCCTGCCCGGACTGCTGGGGGGACTCATCTCGCTGGTGCCCACCTGGACGGCCACCGAGGCCCAGTACGGCGGCTCCCTCTACCGCATCTTCGAGGGCCGCCTGCAGCAGGTGAGTGGGCCACGCGACACGCATCAGCACGCGAGTGCGTCGCCAACTGGCAGCCCCTCATCCGACATATCGGGGTGGTGCATAGGTTCGTAGCGTTTTTCCTTAAGTTGGTAGACACACCAAAAACACGTAACACCGACTTTAGCCACCAATAATATACACCGAAGAGCCAAACAAACTGGTACACCTGCCTAATATCGTGCAGCGCCCCCGCGAGCATGGACAAGTGCTCCAACACGACGTGGCGTGAAGTCCACTAATGTTTGAAATGGTGCTTGAGGGAATTGACACCATGAATCCAGCGGGGCAGTCCATAAATCCGTAAGAGTACGACGAAGTTGGGGTGGGGGTCGGTGGGGGCGGGGGGGGGGGGTAGATCTCTTCCGAATAACACATAGCAAGGTATCCCAGATATCAAATTTCCTGGCAGATTAAAACTGTGTGCCGGACCGAGACTCGAACTCTGGACCTTTGCCTGTCGGGGGCAAGTGCTCCGCCAACTGAGCTACCCAAGCACGACTCACGCCCCATCCTCAACGCTTTACTTCTGCCAGTACCTCGTCTCCTGCCTTCCAGACTTTACAGAAGCTCTCCTCCGAAACTTGCAGAACTAACACTCCTGAACGAAAGGATATTGCCCAGCCATGGCTTAGCCACAGCCTGGGGGATGTTTCCAGAATGAGATTTTCACTCTGCAGCGGAGTGTGCGCTGATATGAAACTTCCTGGCAGATTAAAACTGCGTGCCGGACCGAGACTCGAACTCGGGAGTTTTTTTTTTGTTGATGTTCATCTTATACCCTCCTTTCAAGGCACTGTCCATTCCGTTCAACTGCTCTTCCAGGTCCTTTGCTGTCTGTGACAGAATTACGTCATCGGTGAACCTCAAAGTTTTTACTTCTTCTCCATGGACTTTAATTCCTACTCCGAATTTTTCTTTTGTTTCCTTACTGCATGCTCAATATACAGATTGAATAACATCGGCGATAGGAGCTGTATTACCTTATCTATGTAAATATAGTCTATACAATCCGAAGTTCACGTATACTATGTTTTTATGATAATGGGTGGTCTGAGGAAGAATATGCTTATGACTAGGGATTCGAGACAATTCCTGTAGAGTTAAAGTATTTTGTAATTTGTGCTCGTCTTTCCAGAATGTGTTATATAATGTTTTCCACTTTCAGAGACACCCCGATGACCAGGAACTGACAGGATTTGGCTTCAACCGCAGCGCCACTCAGCAGGCGGGCTGCCAACTACTCGGAGTGGTCGTCACACTCGTCCTTGCGCTCGTTGGTGGTGCCATGACAGGTAAGGCTGGCAGTGTGTCGTCTGCACCACGCTGGATACAGTTTTTAGATGCAGCAACAGCCTGTAACACCACCACCTAGTGCCATTGATCGAACGAATTTTACATGGTTCATTTAGCTCGACTTTAAAATATTATGTCTCTACAGTGGATAAAGATTAGTGGATAAGAAATTTAGTTTTGATTTTATCTACGAGGGTAATCCCAAAAGTAAGGTCTCCTATTTTTTTTTATAAGTACGTAGTTCTGTTTATTTCTACAATTGTTTACATCAGTTTACAGCTTGAACATTTAGTTATTTTTCAACATAATCACCATTTCTGTCGATGCATTTTTGTAGACGCTGTGACAGTTTTTGTATGCCCATGTTATACCAGCTCGTCGCCATTCTGTTCAGAAAGTTATGAATCTCTTCTTTCACCTTGTCGTCTGAGCTGAATCGCTTTCCGGTCAAATGTTCTTTTAACCTAGGGAACAGGTGATAGCTACTGGGAGCCAAGTCAGTACTACGAGGTGCATTCGAGTTCTAAGGCCTCCGATTTCTTTTCTAATTAACTACTCACCCGAAATCGATGAAACTGGCGTTACTTCTCGACGTAATCGCCGTGCAGACGTACTCATTTTTCACAACGCTGACGCCATGATTACATGGCAGCGGCGAAGGCTTCTTTAAGAGTCTGTTTTGCCGACTGGAAAATCGCTGAGGCAATAGCAGCACGGCTGGTGAATGTGCGGCCACGGAGAGTGTCTTTCATTGTTGGAAAAAGCCAAAAGTCACTAGGAGCAAGGTCAGGTGAGTAGGGAGCATGAGGAATCACTTCAAAGTTGTTATCACGAAGAAACTGTTGCGTAACGTTAGCTCGATGTGCGGGTGCGTTGTCTTGGTGAAACAGCACACGCGCAGCCCTTCCCGGACGTTTTTGTTGCAGTGAAGGAAGGAATTTGTTCTTCAAAACATTTTCGTAGGATGCACCTGTTACCGTAGTGCCCTTTGGAACGCAATGGGTAAGGATTACGCCCTCGCTGTCCCAGAACATGGACACCATCATTTTTTCAGCACTGGCGGTTACCCGAAATTTTTTTGGTGGCGGTGAATCTGTGTGCTTCCATTGAGCTGAATGGCGCTTTGTTTCTGGATTGAAAAATGGCATCCACGTCTCATCCATTGTCACAACCGACGAAAAGAAAGTCCCATTCCTGCTGTCGTTGCGCGTCAACATTGCTCGGCAACATGCCACACAGGCAGCCGTGTGGTCGTCCGTCAGCATTCGTGGCACCCACCTGGATGACACTTTTCGCATTTTCAGGTCGTCATGCAGGATTGTGTGCACAGAACCCACAGAAATGCCAACTCTGGAGGCGATCTGTTCAACAGTCATTCGGCGATCCCCCAAAACAATTCTCTCCACTTCCTCGATCGTGTGGTCAGACCAGCTTGTGCGAGCCCGAGGTTGTTTCAGTTTGTTGTCACACGATGTCCTGCCTTCATTAAACTGTCGCACCCACGAACGCACTTTCGACACATCCATAACTCCATCACCACATGTCTCCTTCAACTGTCGGTGAATTTCAATTGGTTTCACACCACGCAAATTAAGAAAACGAATGATTGCACGCTGTTCAAGTAAGGAAAACGTCGCCATTTTAAGTATTTAAAACAGTTCTCATTCTCGCCGCTGGCGGTAAAATTCCATCTGCCGTACGGTGCTGCCATCTATGGGACGTATTGACAATGAACACGGCCTCATTTTAAAACAATGCGCATCTTTCTATCTCTTTCCAGTCCGGAGAAAAAAAATCGGAAGCCTTAGAACTTGAATGCACCTCGTATAAGGTGGGTGGATGGTTATGTTCCACTGAAACTGTTGCACCAGACCAACGGTTTGCCGAGCGATGGTTGGGAGAGCGTTGACATGGAGAATGTGTACGCCCTTGCTCAACATTCCTCTTCTCCGGTTCTGAAATGCCCGTTTCAGTTTTTTCAGACTCTCAGAGTTCCTGTCAGCGTTAATTGTGGTCCCAGGGATTCAGCTTCGACGACGAGGTGAAAGAAGAAGTTCATAACTTCCTGAACAGCATCGCGGCGAGCTGGTATGGCATGGGCATACAAAAACTGCCACAGCGTCTACAAAAAAATGCATCGACAGAAATGCTGATTATGTCGAAGAAGAGCAGAAGGTTCAAGCTGTAAACTGATGTAAACCATTGCAGAAATAAACAGCCCTATACACTTATAAAAAAAAAATAGGAGACCTTACTTTTGGGATTACCCTCGTATCTATCTAACTTCGCGTAAAGTTTCATGCGATTCGTACGAGTTTAAAGTATACAAGTAACACACTTGAACAACCTCCCAGAAAAACGTGCTTTTTGCACGCGAAATCCCAACGAAGCAATATTTTTTTTTAAATAGTTAAAATTTATCTTAGGCCAAGGTCTGGATTCCGTACAAATGTTGGAACACGTGAGGCAATACTGACCTTACGACTTATCTTAGAAAAAAGATTAAGGAAAGGCAAACCTACGTTTCTACCATTTGTAGACTTAGAGAAAGCTTTTGACAATGTTGACTGGAATACTCTCTTTCAAATTCTGAAGGTGGCAGGGGTAAAATACAGGGAGCGAAAGGCTATTTACAATTTGTACAGAAACCAGATGGCAGTTATAAGAGTTGAGGGGCATGAAAGGAAAGCAGTGGTTGGGAAAGGAGTGAGACAGTGTTGTAGCCTCTTCCCGATGTTATTCAATCTGTATATTGAGCAAGCAGTAAAGGAAACAACATAATAGTTCGGAGTAGGTATTAAAATCCATGGAGAAGAAATAAAAACTTTGAGGTTCGCCGATGACATTGTAATTCTGTCAGAGACAGCAAAGGACTTGGAAGAGCAATTGAACGGAATGGACAGTGTCTTGAAAGGAGAATATAAGATTAACATCAACAAAAGCAAAACGAGGATAATGGAATGTAGTCGAATTAAGTCGGGTGATGCTGAGGGAATTAGATTAGGAAATGAGACGCTTAAAGTAGTAAAGGAGTTTTGCTATTTGGCGAGCAAAATAACTGATGATGGTCGAAGTAGAGAGGATATAAAATGTAGACTGACAATGGCAAGGAAAGCGTTTCTGAAGAAGAGAAATTTGTTAACATCGAGTATAGATTTAAGTGTCAGGAAGTCGTTTCTGAAAGTATTTGTATGGAGTGTAGCCATGTATGGAAGTGAAACATGGACGATAACCAGTTTGGGCAAGAAGATAATAGAAGCTTTCGAAATGTGGTACTACAGAAGAATGCTGAAGATTAGATGGGTAGATCACATAACTAATAAGGAGGTATTGAACAGAATTGGGGAGAAGAGGAGTGTAGGGTAAAAATCGTAGAGTGAGACCAAGAGATGAATACACTAAGCAGATTCAGAAGGATGTAGGTTGCAGTAAGTACTGGGAGATGAAGAAGCTTGCACAGGATAGAGTAGCATAGAGAGCTGCATCAAACCAGTCTCAGGACTGAAGACCACAACAACAACAACAACAACAAGGTCTAATACGCCGTGGACCAAATCTGAACCATCAGTCACGGTCCAGTCCGGAGTTATTTAAGGGTGCACTTAAAATCCGAACGGCGCACATACAAATGGTGCCTTTAGCTGAGCATTTAACCTTTTGCAAAAGGAATTAATCGATTCGCAAAATTTTCCTATATGCCAACTCCGGCTCGTACTTGAAAGTTAGCTTAATATATTGTAACATAGCTACAGTAAGACAGATGTTCGAATGGCTACACAAATGACCGCTGGTCTGACCTAAACTAAAAACTTTTACCTCATGTTCCCAGCTTTAATTGGAACCTAGCACCAACACCTCCCTCCCTCCCCTCCCTTGCTTTTAATTATGGTCACCCAAAGAGATTCTGGTCATACATAAAGCACACCAGTGGCAAGACGCAATCAATACCTTTGCTGCGCGATAACAACGGTGAAGTCACTGATGATAGAGCCACTAAAGCAGAGTTATTAAACACGGTTTTCCGAAACTCCTTCACCAAAGAAGACGCAGTAAATATTCCTGAATTAAGAACAACTGCCAAAATGAGAAACATAGAAGCAGATATCCGCGGTGTAACAAAGCAGCTTAAATCACTTAATAAAGGCAAGGCCTCCGGTCCAGATTGTATACCAGTGAGATTCCTCTCAGAATATGCTGATAAAATAGCTCTATATTTAGCAGTTATATACAACCACTTGCTCACAGAAAGATCCGTAGCTAAAGACTGGAAAATTGCTCAAGTTACACCAATACCTAAAAAGGGAAGTAGTAGTAATCCACTGAATTACAGGCCTATATCACTAACATCGATTTGCAGAAGGGTTTTGGAACATATATTGTATTCCAACATACTCATGAGGTAATGAGTGCTATCGACAGTGGATGTAAAATTGATTGCATATTTTTAGATTTCCAGAAGGCTTTCGACACCGTTCCCCACAAGCGTCTTGTAACCAAACTCCGTGCCTACGGAGTATCGCCTCAGTTGTGCGACTGGATTCGTGATTTCCAGTCAGAAAGGTCACAGTTCGTACTAATAGACGTAAAGTCATCGAGTAAAACAGAAGTAATATCCGGCTTTCCCCAAGGAAGTGTTATAGGCCCTATGTTGTTCCTGATCTATATTAACGACATAGGAGACAATCAGAGTAGCCGTCTTAGATTGTTTGCAGATGATGCTGTTATTTACCGTCTTTTAAACTCATCAGGCCGGCCGAAGTGGCCGTGCGGTTAAAGGCGCTGCAGTCTGGAACCGCAAGACCGCTACGGTCGCAGGTTCGAATCCTGCCTCGGGCGTGGATGTTTGTGATGTCCTTAGGTTAGGTAGGTTTAACTAGTTCTAAGTTCTAGGGGACTAATGACCTCAGCAGTTGAGTCCCATAGTGCTCAGAGCCATTTGAACCATTTTTTTTGAACTCATCAGATGATCAAAACGACTTGAAAATTGATTTAGATAAGATATTTGTATGGTGCGAAAAGTGGCAATTGACCCTGAATAAAGAAAAGTGTGAAATTGTTCACATGAGTACTAAAAAAAATTTGCTAAATTTCGATTACGCAATAAGTCACACAAATCTGAAGGCTGTAAAGTCAACTAAATACTTAGGAATTACAATTACAAATAACCTAAATTGGAACGATCAGATAGATAATATTGTGGGTAGAGCAAATCAAAGACTGCGATTCATTGGCAAAACACTTAGAAGGTGCAACCGGTCTACTAAAGAGACAGCTTACACCACGCTTGTCCGCCCTATTACGGAGTATTGCTGTGCGGTGTGGGATCCGCATCACGTGGGACTGACGGATGACATCGAAAAAGTACAAAGAAGGGCAGCTCGTTTTGTATTATCGTGAAATAGGGGAGATAGTGTCACAGACATGATACGTGAATTGGAGTGGCAACCATTAAAAGAAAGGCGTTTTTCGTTGCGACGGGATTTTCTCATGAAATTTCAATCACCAGTTTTCTCCTCCGATTGCGAAAACATTCTATTGGCACTCGCCTACATAGGGAGAAATGATCATCACGATAAAATAAGAGAAATCAGGGCTCGGACAGAAAAATTTAAGCGCTCGAATTTCCCGCTTGCCGTTCGAGAGTGGAGCGGTAGAGAGACAGCTTGAAGGCTGTTCACTGAACCCTCTGCCAGGCACTTTATTGTGATTAGCAGAGTAATCACGTAGATGTAGATGTAGACGATTCTGCACGCGAAATTTTGAGAAATATTTGTTTCAGCGCGACAGAAACTTCTCTTCTAGTTTTGACATCCCCCACTGCACGGTCGCCGTTCCCAATGCAGGCCCCATCACTACCGTTGTCCCCAAATGCACGTTGTGTGTAGTTCCACGCCAACTTACTTCATTCGCACTCTGCTGGCGAGGGTGAAGCAGCAAGTCGTGCCCGGAGTTTCCAGCCGGCAGATCATTTGCTTTCGGAAGACGAAGCTTCCGTTCTCGAGCCCTGGTCATGCACACAATTTTAGTCGTCCAATCAATTTCCTTCCAGATGTTCACCTGTGGCAGCAACCAAACCTATTCTTTCTTTTGAAGAAGCAGAGGGAGACTTTGATGTTAATCCTGATCTACCTGGTGTTGGCAGGTCTGGTGCTGAGAGTGCCTAAATTCAGCCCAATGTACCGCGAGCAGTGGTACAACGACGCCTGGTACTGGGACCTGCCCGAGGACGACGAAGAGCAGCCAGTGGACGCACCGGGCCCCAAAGAGCAGCCACTCACCGAGCCCACAGCAGTGAGCAGCGGCGGCATCGTGGGAGACACCCTGGCGCTGGTGCCCTCACCCGAGGCCGCCGCCGACCTGGGGGTCTGCGACACTGTCTAGGCACTGGGTCCAGTCTCGAGCTGGTGGCCTCCCGCATATCACCAGTGGCAGCCTCAAGGGACTCTCGTTCCTGGTTCTAACACCCTCACCAAAAGTCGCTGCCCAGCGGGGGGTCTATGATGATGTCTAGACATCAGGTCCAATCGTCAGCTGTTGACCGCCAGCGCGTCACCAGTACTGTATGGTATATTCTCAGCTTTACAATAGTGTCTTATTAAATCCGTACAACCACTTCTCAACAGAAAATGACCTACATAAAGTGTTATCCCAATCCATTTCCTTCCAAATGTATTGATAGTGCTCTTCAATACTTCTTGACCTCTGGCTAGATGTCCAGGTACCAGATTCAGTCTAATGTCGTTAAGTCTTCATTTACAAGGACCATATGTACTCCTGCACATAATCAGTGGCAGACTCAAGGAACTCTCGTTCTGGTTCTAACGCCCTCAACCAAAAGCCGCTGCCCAGTAGGGGGTCTACGATGTTGTCTAGGCATCAGGTCCAATCGTCAGCTGTTGACCGCCAGCGCGTCACCAGTACTGTATGGTATATTCTCAGCTTTACAACAGTGTCTTATGAAATTCTTACAACCATTTCTCGACAGAAAATGACCTACATAAAGTGTTATCCCAATCCATTTCCCTCCAAATGTATTGATAGTGCTCTTCAATACTTCTTGACCTCTGCGAAGATGTCCAGGTACCAGATTCAGCCTAATGTCGTTAAAAGTCTTCATTTACAAAGGTTGGTCCCTTCACCAATCATAAACGCGTTCGCCTGTACCTCTTGTTTTCTTTGCCTCTTTTTTGTGCAACCTTCCTCACCAAAGTATGCTGGAGGGTCAATGGCATTAACACATGGCAACAGTATGGTATCGCCACCAGATTTAATGTATACTGTGTTAGGGAAGCTCTGAACATCTTGGATTTTTTAAAATATGTACCGCAGTGTAAAGTCACACAAATGATATCACGAATAGTTTCGACTTATTACTAAGCGATCATCAGATCATCTGAATTTTATATTTTCATTATCAGTTACTTTCACATTGTGGATCTTTTCAGTCTTATATTTCCGGTTACTTCTCCCATGTAGATAACTGCGACCTTCAGTTCCAACAATCATAGTAGGCGTTCATAGCCGGAATTTACGTCAGTTAAAACTTCTGAGCTGACAGGTGCAATGGGACAGGTGTGTAGATGCCGTGAGTTGCCTTCACTGGTCACTTCAGGTTGGTCCCTTCACCAATCAGGAACTCGTTCTCCTGCACCTCTTATTTTCTTTACCTCTGTCTTGTGCAACGTTACTCACCAAAGTAAGCTGGAAGGTCATTGGCACTAACACATGGCAACAGTATTGTATCGCCACCAGATTTCATCTGGAAGATTATTAGTTTGAGTAAAATGAATAAGCTATTGTAATTATAACTCAAAACATTTAAATAACTAGTCAGGCGAACTGTATGCCATCAAACCGGGGATCGATGGAGCGAAACGAAACAGCACAAAAATATTATTCAACTAATCTATAACAGTCCTCCTCCTTAGCTTAGTAGTCTGCAGGGATGGCTGCCATGTTGAGTCCCCAGGTTCGATTCTGCAAAGATTTTTCATTGTTGGCAGGACTGGTACAGATTACACTCACACACATGATCCCAGCTGGGGACACACGTGATTGGGAAGCAGCGGCCCCAAGGTATGGTAAGTAGGTGTGCTGACCACATCTCCCTCTATAGTGTATCTGCATATTGCCTCATGGCAGTGGATGACACGGCGGTCGGTCGACGCCCCTTGGACCTTCAGGATTCGTCCAAGGAGCTCGTTTATAGACATTACACAAGACCTATGAACCAATTCTGCATTCCATGTTGCCTACTTACTACTTTTCTATTCCTGCCTCATCCACCTTATACTACCTCGTACAACAAGTGGTCCAGTGAAACATGTGTAGCTCTCATCAATGCTTCTGTACAAGTGCTTCCCAGCTCGCTCCTCCTTCTCAGGTGACCGAGCTACGCCTCGTCTATATGCTTGTCTGCCTGTACTAAAAGAATGGGATATTACAGCCAATGAGCAGCCTAACTTTAAGGTGTTGCTCGAATTTGTTTTGAGAATAGTGAATGCTGATTTGCGTACACTTTGGGGCGAAAGTTGTGCTGATGTGGGCGCCAAAGGGAGTCAGGATCCAGCTTCTTGGGATCGACAGCGGCCGTTAAAAAAGGGCCTGGCACTCCTGTGTTTCAGAGAGTGATGTGGAGGAGTCTGGCGCCAGCCTCATTGTTGCAAAGTGTGACCCCCCCCCCAACCCCCGACCCCCATATTGTCAGAGCCTTCTCTCTGTGTGATTTCATGACGTCGAATATTTTTGACATTCAAAGACTGCTCGCCTCTAATTGTCTGCGTACACCATTACTCCACTGTATCTTCCCACCATCTCATCACCTGTCCCTTTACGCATCGCTCGATGCTAATTAAATAAAATATATATCGCCTCTCACTATCAATATGAATCAAATCAGCTATGTGTTTCCTCTCAGAGGGAGTTCCACCCTCTATCACCTGAATCGTTGATGTCTTGTTATATACTGTACTTCTGATGTCAAATGCTACACCATTTGACAGCATTTGTCAGTATACCGTATCTCATACTACTACATAACTATTCCAGTCGACAATATTAATTTTACGACAAATACTTTACACTGATTTCCACTACTGTAGTCTCTGACGTTTCGTCTCCACCTGCGGGAGACGTCTTCGGAGGTAAGCAGTTGCTGTTTTACCTTCGAAGATGTCTCCCACAGTCGGAGACGAAACGTCAAGGAACAGTTTTATACCTTGACCATGGAGTCTCAGCCCGTAAGTTTTCACTGAAATCAGACTGCAGAGGTGTTTACACTATGAGCGCCTCCCCATAACCGCTTCAGGTGGAGAGCTACAACGTTCCGCATTCAAATATATATTGGTGTAGAGACGGTAGTAAGTAATGAAATGATCGTATGACATTTTTGGTCACTAGACTTTTTCGGTCGCCTAGTTCAAGTCTTTTTATCTGATGCCACTGCGGTAGCTTGCATGTAATGGCGATGACATGATGAGGACAACACAATACTGTTTACCCGAGGGGATAAAATCTCCGACCCAGCTGCACTGCTACTCATTTACGAAGGCGAACATTTTGTTTCCTCGGATTATTCTTTCTTTTTAAATATATCCTTCTGCCATAGTGACTTGGTAAGATTTCGAATCAGGTAACTGATACCATTTGTGTGACGTGAGGTCGAAATATGTAATTTTAAAGAAGTCCACGCTTACACAAAGCTGTCTCTTTATTTCAAGTGATTAAAACTACAACAGCTACTTCACAATGATTTATTAATCACGACTCGTTTCGTGAAATTACAGTCACATGTTCAGGTGAAAAACTGTAGACCTCAAGTATATACAATCATTTGAGCTTTCTTAAACAAGGGTATAAGGGCGAATAATAAAATTGCCCTGTCTTCCTGCACAAAATTGACGTCATAAAGCACGCAACCGTCATCAATGAAATAACGAGAGTGCCAACGTGGAAAATAACCGAAAATATCTCCGGTAAGATCGTTTAGGTTGGGAATTCTTTTCAGTGTTTGTGACGCCGGTCCTTAATCAACGATTTTTGTTTCTAGGGTTGTGTCCCGCTCTTATTCCTCCGGTTATTTTATTTATGTCGCTTGCGTATTTTATGACGCCAGTTTTGTGCAAAAAGATAGAGGACTTCCATGATATTTGTAGATTTTAAGGATATTGTTTCTTGAAAGGTCTGTATTCCTAACTTCATAATCTACATTGTATTAGTACGGTACATCCTGGTTTGTTTTTATTTTAATTACAATTTTCACACTTTATTTAGGTCAACAGTATATCACCGCAGAATGTTAGTATACTGTCATGAAACCATTTTGACGTACCTGTTACGGTTTTTGCCAGTCGAAGTATATTCTCACTGCTGTGATTTCCTATATTATCAAGTGATTTGAAGCTCTCTTTAGATCTTTGCCAACTCCGCTTCCATGACTTCCAGATTCCTTGACTACAAATCTGCCCACTTCTAAATGCCTTATGACGTGCCGGTTTATCCCGAAAATTTTTTCTGAGAAATGCTAACATGTCATGGCTGATCATAGCTTTTCGCTCAGTATTTCATCAGTCGTTCTACACATTGCTATAAATCTGCTCTTCATATTCCTATCATTTTACGTAAACAGTGAGATTATTGCGAAATACTGTCTGGAGATGCCGGTTTGGGGTTCTTCAACCAGGGGCTGTGTGATTGATAGTTTGCCATATCTGCAGCACGAGTTCCCGGCATTCGCATTTGCCTGTGGTGGACTGTTACGCACCGAGAGGTGGCAGTTGATCTACGAGATTCACGGCCTCCTCCTTTAAAGGAGCCTGACAATCGTACACGACTCTATTCCTTCAGGTGTTACTTACGTTCGCGGCAAGGAGACTCCGATGAGGTGACAACGAACACTGAGGCGTTCATAGAGGAATTGTCTCAAGTGATGAAACCTTATTAATCACCGTAGGTTGTCAACATTACTCCTGTAATGCACCATACTTCTAAATTACTTTATTGCCCAGTTTTAGCCTTGGGGCACTTTCAAATGTATGATATTGTCGATGTGTGTGCAGCATTTAAAAAACTCGTTTCGTGTTCTGTTGGGACAGGCACGTGTTTCCACACACACACACACACACAACCAGTTTTATTTCGTGCACCCAGTAGATGTTGGTACCTTCCCTGAACAAGTGGGTAGGCCTAATTCAATTTCTTTCCACAGACATAGCTTAAGCTGTGGCGAACATCATGCAATATTGAACCAAACCCCGTTTCTCTGTCGCTCTCAGCCTTCAATATCTTTTATGCTTCGTGATCCTCTCATTAACATGCATCCCATCATTCCAATACACGTCGTGTCGAAAGTGTGTAGTATCTGTAAACCCACGGTTACTCGAGTTGGTCCGAGTTGTGTTCGGCCGATCTCAGGTATTACCCATTCCACCAGTTTTCTCGGTCGCTCTCTATACTGTCTTCGTACTGTGTTTTTGGAGTATACCGCTGATCCACCACTTTAGGAATATCGAGAAAGAGGCCATGTGACTTGTGAATTGGAACGTAAGATTATCAAAGAGACATTGGCTGAAGAACGTGAAACAAATGCTTCATGGAAGACCTGAAATTTTCTTCACTCTCTGATTTTTGCTGTCCTTCATTCCCGTTGTGCTCAAGGTGTACTTATATTTCACTTTTTGCCAATAGTTAATACCTCCTACTTTACTGTTTTGTTTATGAGGGAAGATTTCGCTTCGTGCACTATTCCGCTTACTGAGTTCTTGGGCAGATCTTGTAGTTTTGCTTGCAAGACACAGTATACCTCTCTGCATTGTCTCCTCCTCAATTTCTACTCCAGCTATATCTTACTGTTCTTAACGGTCTTTTCTCCTTTAGCCTAAGTGCTGGCTTGTGTTTCATGTCAGTTCTAACACAAACGCGTAGTCACCCTAAAGTAAATATTATGCCCCGCACATTTTACAGTCGGTGGCGTTCTGTGTTTCATTACTCCCTCGTCCTTGAACCTTTTCCTTCAAATGCTTTTTTGTAGTCTCCTCCGAAATGTTATTTTGTCGAAAATTACTTGGCGAGATCTAGGTACTGTACGAATACAGGTTAGTCTTACAAAAAAAAATTAAAAAGAAATTGGAACTGAACCAGCTACATTCACGCAGCTGGTTGACATTTTATTAAGAGTAATCTCTTTTCCAGGTAGTTACTACCGTAATTTCTAACTCTTCACAACACACAGGACCAAAAGTTTACTCTTTCTATGAAGAATGAAAATATAGTCTTGTATATTTCGTCAGTTAAAAAAAAACACTAGGTCAGTTTACAACAAATACCTTAAAGGATCTTATGTTGATTCAGCACCCAAAGAAGGTAATAACCTACTTCTTGAGGTCATGTACACTGAACCTTTCATCATCTAATATGAATTTAGTTCGTTCAAATGTGCGTTAAATGTTTATATTAATCTGCTCCATTATTTATTTGCTTTTATGTAAGTACACAACAGTCGCTCAGTGCTTTATTTCTTCGAAATACGCAGAAAACATGTTCTTCTGGTTGTCATTGAGTATCCAAATACTAGAAAACGCTTTCACAGCCCACTACATCAGACTTGAAGTCTGGTGCTATTTATTACTCCATCTGCTATGTGGTGCGTTCTTTATTTTTCCTAATATTATCCTAAATACAATCTCACCAAAAATGTTCCATCTCCAATGTGTGATGTCAATAATCATTTTGGAAAAACAGTGCTTTAAGCAAATAACCTGCCTGATATTTAACTGCTGTCTGTAGTAAAATAGGTGACGTTAGATAATGAAAATGATGAGACAATGACTTGTAATAGTTTATGTACACTGGAACTCACAATATATTTTCAGACTTGTATACTGTCGGAATACCTATCTCTTTCTGTTATCCATGTGGGATACTACATTCACGTAATTCCGCAAAATTTACATTTGTTTTGATATAGGCAATCATTTCTTAGAATTACGATCTTTTCCACCTATTAATACTGATGTAGCAAGTATCTGTCACATAATTTTGTGTATAGCTTGATAGGAATGAGATTTACGATAATTTGACTGAAGAAAACTGGCAAATCAGCGTGAAAATGTAACTAGAATGCTTTCAACTCAATTCATATTTTGTGTCAGTGACATGTTATGTGTATACATTCTATGTTAACATAAAAATGAGAATATATAGTATGAATACCCTCTTGATGTCATTAAGGAAGATGGATCTTAGATAATATATTAATGTTTCTTGTGGATAATGTAAATGGTATTTAATGTTACAGCTTTAAATGTTTATAGCATTTGATGTTGTGTATATGTTGATGCATAAAACATTGTTGGGTACTATCAGAGAGAAAGTAATTAGTATATCATGTAAGAATGAAGAAAATAGGAGCTGGTTTATAATATCATGTTAATTGCAACTAATAATTTATGTGTCTGTACTTCTTCAGATGATTGTAAGAGAGAAGGAAGGAAGGAAGAAGGACAGATATTAGTATTCAATGTCTTTGTGTATAATCATATCAAGTACTATTGTTGTTCAATGTAACTTAGCCCAGAACTTATACAAGTTTTCTGGTGTAGATGTTTATGTCTATGAAACGTTTTGCAAATCACATTACAATACAAGCAAATTCCTCTGGGGAACAAGAATAAATTAGTATGTATTTGGTTCTTACATGTTTTATATAACAAAGATCGTTGATAAGTGTTAGATGCAAAAGGAACCATATCGTGAAATTGTGCTCAGAACTAATGAAATTTGTTTCAAAATATTATTTACTTGCTTGATTAAAACTGTTTTAGTTTCCTGGTAATAATATTCATATCATTTTTGTTGGAAGAGAGACTGGTAGCGTAAATTAACAAATGATGCTATTTTGTATTCCTCTTTCTGCATCCTATAAAGACTGACAATCGTCATATGATTAATACTGTTATATCTTCTGGGTAAACTGTGATCTAAGTTTTTCCTGCTACTTAGTTATTTGTGTATGTTAAGTTTAATCAGTTGCGCCTAAGAATAGTATGATACAAATATTTCCTATAGAGGCTCTAGTTACAGCCAGAGTGCCTCTATGAAGAAATTTATTTGATTACCCAGAGGTCATCTTCATAAATAATTGCTCATTGTTGATGTTCACTATTGTTATAGACAGATGAAAGCTGTCAAATGTTATAGTCATCTACAACTATAACTGATACTCAATTTTTGATTCAGTATTATTTGAAAAATAGACGGTAATTACAATATTTTGAGAAATACTTCCCTTCAAAGATTGATATAAAACAATTTATTTATTTGGAACTGGTTTTTATCACAGGGAATGAGTATAAATGTTTATGAAAATTGTTATTTTTTCATTGAAAAATGTGACTGAAAGACAGTTCACTAAAATTCACTTCTATCTGCTGAAATGAGAACTGTGGATAACTGAGTGAACATTAACACTTAATCAAAATTTGTATGTGTCTATTATATTGGTATACATGTATCCTTAATGTTGTATATGTTTTTGTAATAAAATTTATAAAAAAGGTGTGTGATGCATGCATGATTTAGTGTAAAATTTTAAACTGCAGCATTCAGTTTGTTGGAATGCGAGGCATGTTCTCAACGCCTTGCCACATAGGGACAACCGCTTAATAATCCAAAAATCTCATGAAGTCCATTTTTATATTCCCAGGTGGGCTCCAGTGGGATGCAGTCTGATGAAAACAGGTCTCTGGTGGAACTTTAAAATGCTTTGTATGGCAAAAGTTCACTTGATCTGAAAATCTTTGGCACCCTCATAATAGTGGTATCTAATGAATTTACTTTGGCTGGTAAATGGTGGCTCTCCAATTTGCCCAAAAGTTTTCAATGGATGAGAGATATCAAGAATGTGCTGACCATGGAAGTAGTCGGAAACTCTCTGTATCGAAATAGGACAGGAGGGTATGGACAACTTGCAAGCTTTGTATTATCTTGTTGAAAGATAACATCATCATGGAGATCTCGAAGATAGGACAGAACCACCCACCTTAACATACCAGAAACACAAATAAGGTCAGGTGAATCAGGACAAAAATTTGAAAATTCAAAATACAGGTATTATTACTAGCAGAAATGGTAAAGTTGCCAGTTTACTCTTTATCATAATATTCAAGGAACAAATTACAGGATATATTGCGTAATCATACACATAAAGAATGTATTAAAGTAAAGAATGCAGTACCATGTATCCCTATTTACCCTTGCCAGTGATGATGAATTGGGACAGTTACTTAGATCAGCAGGGACAGTGTTACAATAACACTTCCTCTTCTTTTATGTGTTATATCTGTATATATTTATTAAGAGGTATACTGAATGTCTCAGAACAACTTTCATAATTCGAATCTAATTTTTTAAATAACACCTACTACAATCTAACTTCTTTTCATCAGCCCATACACACTGTACATCATACCACTCCTTTCCCCTTCCTTGGAAATCAATCCAGCCTTACAGTTTCGATGATAAGTGTTCTTCATTTTTTTCTCCTTTATAAAGCAACATTTTTAGGAACTGTTAAGAGTAAGCCTTGTTACTTCCTACTCGATTGATTGTGGTCCATCTGTTTCTCGCAGATGCAAGAGGATCATTGAATGATACCGAAGACGACATGGATTTTCTCTGGTTTTCAGTGCCTGTTTCTGTAGTTGTACGAACAAGACTATAATGGGACACAACAACATGTTCAGCAGCTTCCTCAGCTATCATGCAATTAGGAAGGAATTCATGTTCAGAGAGAACATTTGCAATGAATGCATCTCAGTTCCCACTCAGCCGTCGCCACTTGAAACAGACTGCTTTGAATTTCTATCCAAAAGATAACTTCTTAGTTTTTTTCCTTCCCGCCCCCCCCCCCCCCATGCGTTGTATGACTAGATGAACAAATCATGTGTACATATTTTTCTCCGAAACCCCCCCCCCCCCCAATACCTGCAAACTTTTATGGGAATTATGTCCACCCAGAAGTAAGAGACATCTTACAAAAACACTATTAGCTTGAAAATAATGCTACCATTTCAAAAAAATCTTCATTTGTCCAACCTGAGTCGCTCTTTATTACCGATAAACGAATAAAACTTTTTGCCTTTAAATATTGGCATTGGTGGAATCATATTTACTATAGCATTCGTACGAGCAAGAGTGGTAACAAGTTCAGCCCTCTTTACACAAGTCTGTGTATAGACATCTTTGCAAACTTCCGATGCAAATATTTTCTTGTTTGGTTTATTATCCAATTGACCACCTGATTCAACACAGTTATAAACAACCGTGGCTTATCAATAAAAGAAAGTTCTTCCACAATTTTACCCAATTAAGTAAAATATTGCTCAACGTCACGCTTGTTAAGCCACTTGCAACGCTATGAAGAGAGGCCTTCAGACATCCTGAATGTTATTTCAGGCTTGCAGTTACGAAAAGCAATAAGCCAGTCAGTTCCTGCCATTTGATGTTGTTTCAAAAAGCTATGTTCCATTCCATTTTGAAATGCGAAGAAAAAACGTCCGAACCCAGAATCTGCCTAAGCATCCGTTGTTCTAATTTGTTTTCTTTTTGGATGGGAAATGTACCTTGTCCACCCTTCTTTTTCAGCTGATTATCATCACCACTTTGTAGACGACGGTGAAGAAATGAACGTGGCATCCCAAATAGCTCTGCAGCATGAAGTGTGCTCCTCCCTTGGTGGAATGCAGTAACAGCTTTGTGCTTATCGTCTTCAGTCCAACCGTCTATATCATTCCCCACCTGCTAGAGATTAGTAAAACGTAAAGCAGCCTTAATTTAGTGTGTCTATTCAACTGAGAAGTAGTGTTTTTAGTCTACAGAGGTTGATAACACTGAAAACACCTTGCATGAACAGGAGAAGTACCGTAACCTCATTTCAAATTTCAGATTTAAAATGTACCACGTACGAATACATAATCATAGTGAATATTAAACAGTTATACTAAATTAGAAATCAAAAGTTTCTCTTCGTTTTGTCTTCAACAACTGGCATTTGTTGTTAGAAATTCAGAAAACGACACTGCACTTGGAAGTCTGTTTGGCGGTCTTCTGATACATCAAGCTGGAGATAGCAACATCTTATATGGATGGCTAAGGAACATAATGGTGTAAGGGAACCCGGAACCTAAAAATGATGAAATTTTGGGTTTTTAGTTTATTGTGAAATAAAATACTACCGATCTTCCTCTTTAAAATGACATATTAATCTTACCTGTAGCTCAATTCCAAGTATTGAAAATATTATTTTCAATAATGTGCTGTAGAGGGCATGTCGCGACACTGAATTTCCATGGATACATGTTCATTGAAAACATCGTTTTTCAAAACTCCCAGTCTTACCAAAGACTTTATATTACTTTGGCAACACGATTTGATAGGCAATTGTTTTGTCTGCATATTGTAGTCTTTGGATACTGTTGTTTACATTGAGCATTTGGTGGTTATTCCACGATTTGTGTTGTATTTCTGTTGAGTAACTGGAACTTATCAAATATGCCTCGATTTAGTAACAGAGTTTACAAGAAGAAGAAGCCTCCTCCGAGGTACACTAGTGGAACTGTGACAATTTCTCCGACCTTTGGAAATGATGCTGAAAATAGTGAGGTTATTCATGACGTGAAATCTTCTCCTGTCTCTAGCACAAGCAAGAAGTTGCATGTATGAAAAATACTGCAGTTTATTGGAGAAGTGTAGTGACGATAATGTGAACGAAATAATTAACATTTCATTGCTCTCAAAGGTGATTGAGAGTTCAGTACTGTGTAAGGAATGTTGCAAATTGAGTATGTCAGTAAATGTCAAGCGACACATAGGACTTGCAGCAGCAGAAATCTGTCTCCACTGTACTAGTTGTCATTACAGTGTTTCATTTTGGAACTCAGAATATGTCGAAATAGGCCAAGGTGAAACTGATAGTAAGAAAAGCAAGTACTATTGTGTAAATATTAGATGTGTTTATGCTCTAAGGTCAATCGGTTAGGGATACTCTGCTGGTCAAATGTTTTGTGGTGTAATGAATCTATCACCACCACCAACGAAATTCTCAAAATATAACTCGGTTGTTGGATCCTGTATTGAAGATATTGCCCAAGAATCCATGAAAGAAGCACTGAAATTCCGGATGTTCAGAATCCTCGGTACCTGACTCTCGCACTAGATGGTACGTTGCAGAAGCGCGGGCACTCTTCACATAATGGGGTAATAACGGCAACAAGTGCTGATACTACAAAAGTTATAGATGTTGTAATTAAATCCAAGCACTGCAGGTGTCCTAAAAGAGTGAAGGATGAGCATGTAGAAAACTGTCGAAGGAATTACAGTGGGAGTAGGGGGGTCATGGAAGTTTCCGGTGTGAAAGACATTTTCAGTCGCTCTCTTCTGTGGTACAAGGTCGGATACCTACAGTTCCTGGGTGATGGTGATTCGAAGTCTTTTGCTGCTGTATCTGAGCTGAAACCTTATGGAAATGATGTTACCATTACTAAACAGGAGTGCATAGGCCACATTCAGAAACGTATGGGAACAAGGCTGCGTCGACTGAAGACAACAATGAAAGGCCAAGTACTCAGTGATGGAAAACCTTTGGGTGGAGCTAAAAGACTGACAGACGAAGTAATCAACAGATTGCAGAGAGACTATGGGCTGGCAATAAGACAAAATACTCCCAGTGTTGATGCAATGGAAAAGGCTGTAATGGCACTTTACTACCGCACCTTATCGACTGTCAAGGAACCACTACATGGACTATGCCCACAGGGACCCAATTCCTGGTGCAAGTACAACAAATATCAGGGATCTGAATGTGTATACAAGCACCATCACAGTCTACCAGAAACTGTCATGAAGGCTATAAAACCAATTTTCAGAGATCTTCCTGCAACTGAACTTTTGAAGAAATGTCTCCATGGACGTACACAAAATCAAAATGAGAGTGTGAATAATGTAATTTGGACCAGAATCAAAAAAAAAATCTGTTTGTGGAAATTCATACTCTTCATTCTGGAGGATATGATGCCATTGCTACGTACAACAAAGGCAACATTATAAAGTGCAGTGTGCTGCAGAAGTTGGATGTGATGCCCGGAAAGTACATAGTGAGTGCAATGATGTCGGTAGACAATGAGAGGAAATGGGATGTTGAAAGGAAAGAACAGGAGTGTGAGAGGCAAGCCAGAAAAAGAATGAAAGGTGTGAAAAGAAGGCTAGATGGGGAGATCCTCTTATGGTGCTGGACTCCACTAAAATGTTAGTGAAACTTTGAAACTCGTTTTCCACAAGTTCACTTTTTTGCCATATAAGGAACATTTTCTGCTAAACTATTAGAGATAAAGACTTAAAATGTTCAAGGAATGTAAACAGTGCCAATATACACGTTGTGTCATAGCCTTCTTGTGATACATAATTGATAACAGATTTTATTTCAAAGATACTATGCCAAAAAATGTGTCAATTATTTTCAGTAACAAAATAAGTAACATCTTCTCAAAAAACACCAATAAATTAAAATCCATATGTTACATGGTATTAAATATATGTAATATTATACTGTAAAAGTTTCATCATTCTGGTGTTAATAGTTCATAAGAATATGTCCCTTACATTTAACATTGGAGGTATAGGACCTTCCGGGTCCCCGTAAGTCAATATTTTGTAAATTTGATATATCCAGCTGTCCGGTATCCAATATAACCAGTCTGTTACAGTGAACAGTAGTATAAATCAAACTTAGACTTTTAGACGCTAGGTAGCAGCACTACCTTGGATTACTCAGCGATACGTCAATTGCATTTCGATTTATAGTGAATTGAGTCTGACTTACAGTACTGTGTTCCTAAACTTCTACCACAATTCAGACACGTTACACAGTAGCACCATGGATGTGATGAAATGCGTGATATACTCTGTAACAGTTATGAACTTACAGTTACACTTGCCTGGAAAAAGATTCACGTAAAAACTGCGATAGGTAGAAGTAAATAATTGATGTGGATCAAAACCCAGAAAGATGGCCGGAATTAGAAAGGGGAGAAAATGCATGTGCTACTTTGAAAACTGGTAGCACACTGGTAAAAGAAAATGTAGATGTATGCACCATAACTCTTCAATTACAGAAAGCCCTCCCGTTTCCAAAACTAACACTGAGGCAAATAAAATTTTTATCTCTGGAAACGTTTAACGGTGAGGCAGACTACCGTGGATACATGTATTCTTGCAACCTGGTGGCGCATGATATGTGGAAAAATTTGGGTAGATGTACCTATGGGATCAAACCATAGCAAGCAGGGGATCACAATAAAGCTCCACTTGTGTTACCAGACACATAAAACACAGTCCCTGTAAACACATAATAATTTTCAGTGACCCTTGCGGTGGACAAAACCGTAATGTTAATGTAGCTTTACTCAAACTGATACAAGAAACGTGTATAGACTTGATCTACAGTTCATGGTTTCAGGGCACTCCTATCTGCCTAATGATGTTGACTGTGGCCACATAGACAAGCAGCACGAAATCGATCTTCACCCTGGCTGATTGGTACAGAATAGAACCACCTGCAAGGGAAACAAGTTCTTGTTAGTAAGGTGAGGAGTTTCTGAATGTTGGAAACTTGACAAAGTCAGTAACAAGACGAAAAAAAATGTAAATGAAGACAAAGAGAACTTGTTGAAAATACAGTGGTTTCGCTTATATAAGGAAAAGGAGTATTCAATCCTGTGCAAGAATACACTGAATGAAGACATGGCGTTTGAAGAGCTTGATGTAAAACCTGCCAAACAGAGCCTTGCTCTGATTCAACAAGAGAAACTTCACAACGATCCACTAGCTATCTCCGTTCTCGAGAAAAGCGACATGTTGCATTAGCTAAAGTACGTCCCCTAGTCAACCACACTATTTTTTTAGAAACATAAGAAGAAATCAAAACGAACAAGACATCGGCCATCTCCTGGCGCGATCTCTGAGGACAACGAAGAAGAAATTTGAACGTAAGAAGTACACACCTGGAAATGGAAAAAAGAACACATTGACACCGGTGTGTCAGACCCACCATACTAGCTCCGGACACTGCGAGAGGGCTGTACAAGCAATGATCACACGCACGGCACAGCGGACACACCAGGAACCGCGGTGTTGGCCGTCGAATGGCGCTAGCTGCGCAGCATTTGTGCACCGCCGCCGTCAGTGTCAGCCAGTTTGCCGTGGCATACTGAGCTCCATCGCAGTCTTTAACACTGGTAGCATGCCGCGACAGCGTGGACGTGAACTGTATGTGCAGTTGACGGACTTTGAGCGAGGGCGTATAGTGGGCATGCGGGAGGCCGGGTGGACGTACCGCCGAATTGCTCAACACGTGGGGCGTGAGGTCTCCACAGTACATCGATGTTGTCGCCAGTGGTCGGCGGAAGGTGCACGTGCCCGTCGACCTGGGACCGGACCGCAGCGACGCACGGATGCACGCCAAGACCGTAGGATCCTACGCAGTGCCGTAGGGGACCGCACCGCCACTTCCCAGCAAATTAGGGACACTGTTGCTCCTGGGGTATCGGCGGGGACCATTCGCAACCGTCTCCATGAAGCTGGGCTACGGTCCCGCACACCGTTAGGCCGTCTTCCGCTCACGCCCCAACATCGTGCAGCCCGCCTCCAGTGGTGTCGCGACAGGCGTGAATGGAGGGACGAATGGAGACGTGTCGTCTTCAGCGATGAGAGTCGCTTCTGCCTCGGTGCCAATGATGGTCGTATGCGTGTTTGGCGCCGTGCAGGTGAGCGCCACAATCAGGACTGCATACGACCGAGGCACACAGGGCCAACACCCGGCATCATGGTGTGGGGAGCGATCTCCTACACTGGCCGTACACCATTGGTGATCGTCGAGGGGACACTGAATAGTGCACGGTACATCCAAACCGTCATCGAACCCATCGTTCTACCATTCCTAGACCGGCAAGGGAACTTGCTGTTCCAACAGGACAATGCACGTCCGCATGTATCCCGTGCCACCCAACGTGCTTTAGAAGGTGTAAGTCAAACACCCTGGCCAGCAAGATCTCCGGATCTGTCCCCCATTGAGCATGTTTGGGACTGGATGAAGCGTCGTCTCACGCGGTCTGCACGTCCAGCACGAACGCTGGTCCAACTGAGGCGCCAGGTGGAAATGGCATGGCAAGCCGTTCCACAGGACTACATCCAGCACCTCTACGATCGTCTCCATGGGAGAATAGCAGCCTGCATTGCTGCGAAAGGTGGATATACACTGTACTAGTGCCGACATTGTGCATGCTCTGTTGCCTGTGTCTATGTGCCTGTGGTTCTGTCAGTGTGATCATGTGATGTATCTGACCCCAGGAATGTGTCAATAAAGTTTCCCCTTCCTGGGGCAATGAATTCACGGTGTTCTTATTTCAATTTCCAGGAGTGTATTTTAGTCTTACAACAATATTGTACAAACGTGTTATTAAACGTAAATCTCTGTTTGAAAATATATATTTAAATACCCAAACTCTGTGTGGTGTAGTTCATTTTTTTTTTCATACCCAGTGGTGTAACTCTGTAATTCCCTAAAAGAAAATACATACAAATTAAACAGATTACAATAAAATGATCTTGTTTAATTTAAAAGATAAATTCAGTGTGTAGACTTTCAATACTCTCCATGATCCACTGATTGCAAAACCTTCGTTATTAAATAAGTACCTAGTTTGACTTACACCACCGTGCTGCTCAGTGATCCGCATGCAGTTCATTTCTACTGGGGAATCAATATCCTAAAATTGTCCCTTTTCTACCACTGTCCCAATTCACTCGAACTTATCCTACTGTCTGCTGTCCAAATTATCGGCTATGCTAGCCGTGTACCGAGTCATACCCCAAAATATCACGTCAGCTGCTGGGACCGTTTGATAATGACGAGTTCAGTGCCTTCTCTCAACTCCGTACACATTTACGTCCATCGTGATACAGTATGCAAAGCCCAGTGATGAGAAAAACGGTATGGAAACAATCGACCAGTCGGCTGTTGGAGAACAATCGACTCATTAAGTTGTAGTTTTACGTATCGGCTGAATTACGAAGTCTGTTCAAAAAATCCGGAATTTTGTCCACATAGTTACCTTCCAGTTATTGTGCATGGTCCTACGCAGCACTCTCCTCCACAAATGATACACCGCTCCCAACACCGTTTCCACTTCCGGAAGCAGTATTGGCACAGCTGCTAATGGATCGCGCGAAGCGGCGTCTGCGAACTTTCTTTTATCTCGCCCATCGTTGCAAATCTTCGTTCTTTCAACGGGGTTTTCGACACTCGAAATAAAAGAAAACGTTCGCATGGGCGAGATCTAGAGAGTACAGAGCATGAAGCAGCGTAGTGATTTCGTTTCTTGTGAAGTAGTCACGCACCAAGAGGGATGAATGCGCGGGTGCGTTATCGTTAAGCGAGAGCCATGAATTGTCTCGCCACATTTCAGGCGGTTTCCTTCTCACATTTTTATCACACACGTCGCAACACGTCCCGATAGTACCACCAATTAATACACTCCTGGAAATTGAAATAAGAACACCGTGAATTCATTGTCACAGGAAGGGGAAACTTTATTGACACATTCCTGGGGTCAGATACATCACATGATCACACTGACAGAACCACAGGCACATAGACACAGGCAACAGAGCATGCACAATGTCGGCACTAGTACAGTGTATATCCACCTTTCGCAGCAATGCAGGCTGCTATTCTCCCATGGAGACGATCGTAGAGATGCTGGATGTAGTCCTGTGGAACGGCTTGCCATGCCATTTCCACCTGGCGCCTCAGTTGGACCAGCGTTCGTGCTGGACGTGCAGACCGCGTGAGACGACGCTTCATCCAGTCCCAAACATGCTCATTGGGGGACAGATCCGGAGATCTTGCTGGCCAGGGTAGTTGACTTACACCTTCTAGAGCACGTTGGGTGGCACGGGATACATGCGGACGTGCATTGTCCTGTTGGAACAGCAAGTTCCCTTGCCGGTCTAGGAATGGTAGAACGATGGGTTCGATGACGGTTTGGATGTACCGTGCACTATTCAGTGTCCCCTCGACGATCACCAGTGGTGTACGGCCAGTGTAGGAGATCGCTCCCCACACCATGATGCCGGGTGTTGGCCCTGTGTGCCTCGGTCGTATGCAGTCCTGATTGTGGCGCTCACCTGCACGGCGCCAAACACGCATACGACCATCATTGGCACCGAGGCAGACGCGACTCTCATCGCTGAAGACGACACGTCTCCATTCGTCCCTCCATTCACGCCTGTCGCGACACCACTGGAGGCGGGCTGCACGATGTTGGGGCGTGAGCGGAAGACGGCCTAACGGTGTGCGGGACCGTAGCCCAGCTTCATGGAGACGGTTGCGAATGGTCCTCGCCGATACCCCAGGAGCAACAGTGTCCCTAATTTGCTGGGAAGTGGCGGTGCGGTCCCCTACGGCACTGCGTAGGATCCTACGGTCTTGGCGTGCATACGTGCGTCGCTGCGGTCCGGTCCCAGGTCGACGGGCACGTGCACCTTCCGCCGACCACTGGCGACAACATCGATGTACTGTGGAGACCTCACGCCCCACGTGTTGAGCAATTCAGCGGTACGTCCACCCGGCCTCCCGCATGCCCACTATACGCCCTCGGTCAAAGTCCGTCAACTGCACATACGGTTCACGTCCACGCTGTCGCGGCATGCTACCAGTGTTACAGACTGCGATGGAGCTCCGTATGCCACGGCAAACTGGCTGACACTGACGGCGGCGGTGCACAAATGCTGCGCAGCTAGCGCCATTCGACGGCCAACACCGCGGTTCCTGGTGTGTCCGCTGTGCCGTGCGTGTGATCATTGCTTGTACAGCCCTCTCGCAGTGTCCGGAGCTAGTATGGTGGGTCTGACACACCGGTGTCAATGTGTTCTTTTTTCCATTTCCAGGAGTGTAGTTTGTCCCTGTGGCACGAATTCATGGTGAACTGATCCTTCAAAGTGAAAGAAAACTATCAGCGTGGCTTTGATGTTTGACCTGACCTGACGAACTTTTCCTGGTCATGGAGAACCTTTCTCGACCCATTGTTAAGATTGAACTTTGGTGTTGATACCACAACCACAGTTCCAAGTCTCGTCACCAGTTATGATGCTCATAAGGAACATCTCGTTCTCATTTGTGCCATCCGAAAGCTCTTCACAGATTACAAGATGAAGGTCTTTCTGGTCTTGACTCATGATCCGTGGGACGAACTTGGCGGCAACACGATGCATTCCAAGACGTGTCAGGATTTTATGGCATGATCCAACTGAAACACTACGTTCTTGTGCACTCTCTCGGGCAGATGGTCTTCGATTGACACGTACAGTTTCGTTCACGCTCCTGACGCCAGCGTCGCATGTAGACGTTGAAGTGCGTCCTGAACAAGCGTCATCTTTAACTTCCGTCCGGCCATTTGTAAACCATACGAACCATTCGTAACACGGAGTACGGCTTAAGCATTCCTCACTCTACGCTTCTTGCATCATTTGATGTGTCTCTGTAAAGGCTTTCTTGAGTTTCACGCAAAATTTGATGCAGACGCGTTGCTTCTCTAATTATCTCGAAATTCGCAAACTGCGCAAAACAACGTTCTACTCAATAGAGAGTACTGAACAACAACAGACATGCAACACGGGCGTGTGTACAGAAGCTCTTCGCATTTCGCTCCAACACACCATCGCGCGAAATAACGAATGTTCCGGAATTTTTTGGTATTCATTAATTATTTTGAGTGAAACCAGTCTGTGGAAGCAACCGAATGGAAACAGTCGAATCTATCGGCTGTAGTTTTACGAATCGGTTCGATTATTATTCATTCATTAGCGAACCGAACAATACTTCACAACAGCTAAGTATTTATGGGAACTGAATGTACATCCTAAATTCCTTGCCTGCCCATTTTCTCATACACCTCTCTCCATACATATCCTCTCCCCGTCTCTCTGTGCATAACCTCCTTTCCACTCTCTGTCCATCTCTCGCTCACCACGTCTCTACGTAATTTCCAACTGAAGTTACAGTAGAGTATCTTCTAGAAACTTGAAGTAAATCAGTCAAGATCTTTATGCGATTTTCGGTAAGAATGCTTTCCCTTTATGTACGACATATGTGTTTGTATATTATATGTATCACTGCCAAACTGATTTATGTTTCTTAGGAAAACAAGTGACAGCAGAGCTGTCAAACTAAACCCAAAATGTTTTATTTTCTTTTTCATACCAAAAATACTGTTACCATCCACAGTTACGAACACAAAAAAGTAAAAAAAAAAAAAATCATCCAATTTGGTGTAGCCGTTCTCAGGGATGATCTTTCGCAACTGATTTTAATTTCAGTTTTTTCTGACGTACTTTCCAAAAATTTTCTTACATACAAACCTTCTCGCGAATTACGACGACAACAAAGACAAAAAAAAAAAAAATCAACCATACCTGTTGGGCTGTTCTCAAATGATGACATTTCATATGCGGCAACTGACGTTAATTTCTGACTTTTCAGTTGGATTTTCCAAAAATCTTCTTTCATACAAAACCTTGTCCTCACAATAACAAACACAGCAACAACAATAAGAAAATCAATCAGACTGGTCAAGCTGCTCTCAGGTGATGATCTTTCACACATGCGGCCATTGATTTTTATTTATATAGACTTCTTTCGCTTGAAATCAGTCCCTGGGAGCAACTGGATGAAAAAGTGACACAATCCGGTGATGTTTCTTTCCATACTGACTTGAGTTATTAATTTTTTCTTTTGAAGTGAAACCAGGTCCAAGTTTTCCTGTCGATTGAAGCAAGTACTCATCTGTTCATTAAACAATCAACACAAAAGACTCACAGACACCCCCCCCCCCCCCCAGAGGGCAGCCCCACCCACAGGCGTATGTGAACACATTTCAGTGGGTACGCCAAAGTTAAAATGAGGAGTATGCCATTTAAAACTGACAAACAGATTGTTCCAGGTGCAATTAACGCGTAACTAATGAAAAAGGCTTGATAGGGAGTACAAAGCTGAGCACTGATAGAAGTAATTTAGGGATACGTATGAACAAAGGAACAATTGCCAGCCAAATTTTCGCATACAAATAATGTGACTGTGGCGCGCGCCTGCGTTTCGTTCCGCAGGCACGCACGCGCCACGTCAGCGTCCTACTGCCGCTAGAGCCAGGGAAGCAGCCGGCGTCAGGAGGTGGCGCGATGGCCAATAGCCTCTAGCGCTGGTGCCGACAGTACTGCGCATGCGCCGGCCATTACGCCACCTCCTAGTGCCGGCTGATACCCTGGCCCCACCAGCAGCTGGAGGAACAACGACCGTCGCTCTCCGTGAGAAAAAAGTAGTTAGAGTGAGTGTGAGTGATCTGATGGATGATGGGATCGATCGATCACTCAAACCTCTCCAGACAGAGTGAAAAAATAGGGAAAGGAAAGCCCGACCGGTTAAAATGATACCACTATTTTTAGTTTAGAATTTTTAGTAACAGGTTTTTTCTTTTATTTTTTTACTAATAACCAAGTAAAAAAAGAAATACCAGTTAGCCAATACAAAAAGTTTTTGTTTTTCAATAATATTTTTTTTAAAAAAAGAAGTAATTTTTATTCATAAATTTTTTTATTCATAAAATTTGAATTGGTGTGAAATATTGCGTTATAACAAATGGAAAAAGCGATCAGTGCTATTTTAATAACAATGCAGACAGAAACGAGCAGTAAACACGTGGCATAAGAATTGGTGCAGCATGCTGGGACAATACGGTCAATGTTCCTGGTGCCTTTGTATATCTGGCTTAGAGTACGCATGTACGTGTAGTGTGCAAGAGTCACCGCCACCCGGTCTACACTGTAGTTTTCTCACTGTCGTCGCCAGACATCCGTTGCATTGAATAATGGCACCAACCCCAGTCAGGAAGTATTTTTACGAAGTGAGGTCGCAATGAATTACAGTGCTTCACTTGCTCTAGAAGGTTAATGATTTGTCTGCCATTTATATGAAATAATAAAAGAGGAAGAAAATCGTGGTAGAAGTAATAAATTAAAAACTAAGCAATTCAATCATAGCACACAATAAAAATAGAAAGAAGCTGAACTACTGCCTGCGTCTATGTAATATTTCTTTATCTACTTGTAGCCCCTGAAAATGGGCAGATTGAAACGAAAAACGAGTTCTTAAACATCATTTTCCACCCTTTAGTACTGACTATTCGTAATGCTCAAACAATGGTATGATCTCTGATTACAACTTGATTTTTCAGCAGAGTGTTTGTAATTTTTTCTGTAGTCAACCACTTACAACTTTTCGAGAAAAACAGCGAATGGTGGACAGACTATTTACACATTTAATTTAAAAGTTTGATTCTAAGTATCTTGAAACTGAGGGAGTCAACATTTTAAATCTTTGTTCGATATGTATGTCTATTACACTAAATAATAGGAATAAAAAACCGAATGGTTCTTTCACAAACTGATTAGTTTGAGCGTCTGTAACAATCAGTTTAAACTGGTGTCGAAAAACCAACAACTGAAAACCAATTGTTTCAGCAACAACCATCATCCCTAGCTTGGAGAGAGATATGGCCGCAGCAGACTAGTTTCATTCGGTTGTTTTCATTCGATTGAAAAAACCGACAGAACAAAATAACAATCAAAACGGTTCAAAAATGGCTCTGAGCACTATGGGACTCAACTTCTGAAGTCATCAGTCCGCTAGAACTTAGAGCTACTTAAACCTAACTAACATAAGGTCATCACACGCATCCATACCCGGAGCAGGATTCGAACCTGCGACCGTAGCAGCAGCGCCTAGAACCGCTCATCCACAACGGCCGGCAATAACAATCGACGGGCCAATTGGTTGTTTAAAGCTGTCGGTTGTCCCATCACTAGTAAAACCAGAATATTTTCCAAAGATGACGTGGTGATACTCCTGTGTCCAATGTTGTCACTGGATGCACCACTTTTGGCGCAGCTCTTCCTGTTGCCAAATCAAGGAAATCCACAACAATGGTTGCCATGGAGAATATCCGTGAGAGATACAGTCTGCACCTGGTCCTTGTAAGTGACAAAACTTGCTTGATTGTGTGCTACAATTTGTAAAAATACTAAGGCTAATCGAAAAGTAAGGTCCGATAGGTCGCGAAATGGAAACCACAGATAAAATCAACGATGTTTTATTGGCAAACACTTTGCTACAGCTTACAGCTACTTCACTATGTAGTCGCCACTCCGCCTTAGACATTTGTCGTAGAAGCCAAGCCGCCCGTGCTTTCCGGTCTGCAGTTCTTTGTCTGAACCCAAATGTTGTCTACTTAGCTAGCTGTTCATGTGAGCAGAGATGAACATCAGAGGGAGCAAAGGCCGGGATGTACGGTGGATGATCAAACACTTCTCATCGAACATGCTGCTGGGGCGTCGTCATACCCCTACAGTTTGCGATCGAGAATTGTCCTGAAGAAGGTACGTTACATGGGATTACATGAAATCAGGCGAGACCTCGCAGCGGGAACTCATACGTGGCGGGAGACACTATTGTTTCAGGCATCTTTAAGTGCTCATTATGAGGTCGGAACTGAAAAAAGCGACGTGATGCGGTCGAAAGGCATATAGAGATACTGCCCAACACATCTATGTAAACCATCAGATTTTCACTGTTGTTTCCACTTCGCTAGCCTTCGTATTTCTTTCATTAATTTAGTTATACACTCCTGGAAATTGAAATAAGAACACCGTGAATTCATTGTCCCAGGAAGGGGAAACTTTATTGACACATTCCTGGGGTCAGATACATCACATGATCACACTGACAGAACCACAGGCACATAGACACAGGCAACAGAGCATGCACAATGTCGGCACTAGTACAGTGTATATCCACCTTTCGCAGCAATGAAGGCTCCTATTCTCCCATGGAGACCATCGTAGAGATGCTGGATGTAGTCCTGTGGAACGGCTTGCCATGCCATTTCCACCTGGCGCCTCAGTTGGACCAGCGTTCGTGCTGGACGTGCAGACCGCGTGAGACGACGCTTCATCCAGTCCCAAACATGCTCAATGGGGGACAGATCCGGAGATCTTGCTGGCCAGGGTAGTTGACTTACACCTTCTAGAGCACGTTGGGTGGCACGGGATACATGCGGACGTGCATTGTCCTGTTGGAACAGCAAGTTCCCTTGCCGGTCTAGGAATGGTAGAACGATGGGTTCGATGACGGTTTGGATGTACCGTGCACTATTCAGTGTCCCCTCGACGATCACCAGTGGTGTACGGCCAGTGTAGGAGATCGCTCCCCACACCATGATGCCGGGTGTTGGCCCTGTGTGCCTCGGTCGTATGCAGTCCTGATTGTGGCGCTCACCTGCACGGCGCCAAACACGCATACGACCATCATTGGCACCGAGGCAGAAGCGACTCTCATCGCTGAAGACGACACGTCTCCATTCGTCCCTCCATTCACGCCTGTCGCGACACCACTGGAGGCGGGCTGCACGATGTTGGGGCGTGAGCGGAAGACGGCCTAACGGTGTGCGGGACCGTAGCCCAGCTTCATGGAGACGGTTGCGAATGGTCCTCGCCGATACCCCAGGAGCAACAGTGTCCCTAATTTGCTGGGAAGTGGCGGTGCGGTCCCCTACGGCACTGCGTAGGATCCTACGGTCTTGGCGTGCATCCGTGCGTCGCTGCGGTCCGGTCCCAGGTCGACGGGCACGTGCACCTTCCGCCGACCACTGGCGACAACATCGATGTACTGTGGAGACCTCACGCCCCACGTGTTGAGCAATTCGGCGGTACGTCCACCCGGCCTCCCTCATGCCCACTATACGCCCTCGCTCAAAGTCCGTCAACTGCACATACGGTTCACGTCCACGCTGTCGCGGCATGCTACCAGTGTTAAAGACTGCGATGGAGCTCCGTATGCCACGGCAAACTGGCTGACACTGACGGCGGCGGTGCACAAATGCTGCGCAGCTAGCGCCATTCGATGGCCAACACCGCGGTTCCTGGTGTGTCCGCTGTGCCGTGCGTGTGATCATTGCTTGTACAGCCCTCTCGCAGTGTCCGGAGCAAGTATGGTGGGTCTGACACACCGGTGTCAATGTGTTCTTTTTTCCATTTCCAGGAGTGTATTACTTGTTCGTTGAGATCCGTGCCTAATGTGATGGCTCCTGGAAAACCTGTAAAAATTAAACTAAACTTTTGTGAGACGTGTAAATGTGTGATTTAAGGAAAGTGCAAAACAGAGTGTATTTCTGTCAGATAAAAAAAAAAAAAGAACCGTAGATAATACGACAGATAACTGTAAAATGTATAACTCGTTGATATCACCTTTTTGTGTTAAAAATGTTAATAAAGTACATATTTTAGTAGCAGAGAGTAACTATACAATGTAAAGAAGTTATTTGTAACCATGAACACCTTATCTCGTTAAAGTTAAAAAAGACTTGACTTAAAGATGGAATATTACTTTTGTCTCTTCTGTTGAAGATTTAATTCGTTGAGCTGTTCTGACGCATTAAGTATTTGATGTACGCACTTTCTGTTAAAATATATGACAGAAAGTGAATTTATCCTGTTCTTATTCAAAACTTCACCCTCCCCGTGGAAATATTTAAGTTAAAGTAATTATAATTATTATTATAATTATAATTATTATTTAGAGTGAGTTGTGTGGAAGATTGCCCATCTGCTTTTCTTTTGTCGTAATGGCGCACAGGCGTGGATTTTAATTAAAATATGAGATATTGGACTTCACTCTCAAGTTAACGTAAGGAATTCTTTGAATATTGATAACAATTTTCAAGCATTAATATTTTCAAAATTAATTTTATCAAAATTGTTAAGGAATTGCATGGATAGATTTAAGTGCAGTAGGCAAAAAGTCTTAAGTTTGATTCACGATATCTTTGAGTTTGCAATTACATTTGTTTCTGACCAGGAAATGTTTAGCCCAAAATGAAGCCAGTGTGATATCAATGAAATTATTTATAGTCAGTACAAATTCTTACGCTACGTAGGTGGTTATATGCCTCTCTCTTCGCAGCAATTAATTTAACGGGCAATAACAGTAATATTTTCATGCTATTTATGATTATCTTTGAGCTAGCCGCGAGTTTGGATAACGTAATTAAATCAATACAAGCAAAACTGTACCCATTTTTACTAATATTTGTACCTGCGTAGCAGCCTTGATTATCGTCGGCTTAAGCCGCATTTACGAGCGTGCAGAATATATGTGACGTCAACAGTGTATTAAACATACTTTATCTTTTTCCCAACAATCCCAACCACATCTTACATTAAAATCAAAACACTTTTTTTACCAAAGAAGAGAAAGAGCCAGTAATTTCCTTACTTTAAGAAGTGCAGCAACCTATCATTTATTAATGTATTTTTATTTATATCGATACGCGTTTCATAACTTCTTTTTTCCGTCTTCATTCCTGACACATACGGGAGCAGGCGGGCAAGTAGAGAGCTTACGGACTGTGTCTCACACTTTCGCATGCATACGCGCATTTTGCTGCTAAAACCAGCGTATAAACAAAAAATGATTTTTACACAATACCTGAGATAGTGATCTCAATGACCGTAAGGATGCTGAGCTAGCATGGACAACTGAGAAGGTCGATGTCGGAGTGGATCAACAAGTTTCTTCAGGAATTGGATAGACGTTGCAAATCCATGGAACGTATGTCCGATCGGTTTTTTTTTCTCTGCTTTAGAGCTGAGAAATCTGATAAAAACCCCAGAAACGGAACTTACTACGATTGTAAAAAGTTTAGTTGGACACTTGTGACGAGTTTACTGAAGATGGTACCTTTGCAGATATTCTATGCTTAAGAAGATTTTTGCAAGTCGCCAAAGTTCCAAAAGAAGAGTCACTTCATTGGAAATCTTTAAGATTTCAAAATCTTAAACATGGCTGCGAAACAACAACTGTGTAAATCTGAAGAGGTTGAAAAATCAGCCAACCAGTTGAAATTAAAGGTTTATTAGCCCTTGACCTAGGTTTCGATATTTTTTAGCAGTATCTTCTTCAGAAGTAGTGGGCCTTGTTACGTTCTAGTTGACCTTTGTCTCTGCCATGGTGTACACGCAACTGATGCAAATATTTTATCCGTTGACTCCAATTACTATTTTGACTATAACGTCTACCTGTGGGCATTTACTACCGAGTATTCATTCTGAAGTACGATATATGTGATCTGACTGCTATCTGAAGCCGTGGGTTGGGATAAATCTTGTTTTGTCAGTTTTGTATATGAAAAGATTTGCTCGGTTTTATTTAATCTAATGTACTATCATGTGAGGTAACAAGGCCCACTGCTTCTGAAGCAGATATTTTTACAAATATGGAAAACTAGGTAAAGGGCTAATAAACCTTTATTTGCAACTGGTTGGCTGATTTTTCAACCGCTTCAACATTCTTACTGTTAGCGCTTCAGTATGCATTTTCCGAAACCGTTCACAACATTTTAGCGTAAAGATTTTTAGCGTCCTTCTATATTACTATTTCGTCATGTGAGAGAAGTTCTTCAAAACTCAAGCTAGTCAACAGTTACCTTAAGTCCACCAGTGAGACGAGTACGGTTCTCTAGTTTATCGCCAGCTGCTGTGGCCGAGCGGTTCTAGGCCCTTCAGTCCGGAACCACGCGGCTGCTACGATCGCAGGTTCGAATTCTGCCTCGGGCATGGATGTGTGTGATGTCCTTAGTTAGGTTTACGTAGTTCTAAGTCTAGGGGACTGATGACCTCAGGTGTCAAGTCCCATAGTGCTTAGAGCCATTTGAACCATTTTTTAACCTAGTTTATCAATTTTGTTAATCGAAAATAGTGTAACTAACGATATCTATTTTGATAACGTAATTTTAAAATTTGTAGCAAAAAAAGTTAGAAAGAAGGGATTCTAAGTTACGTGCAGTAGTCAGGTTTGGTTATTTGTACTTCTTCATTAATAGTCAGTTAACTGTGTTTTTTTATTTGCGAATTGACCACTTAGGATCAGTCTACAGTTTCATTTCTTCTTTGAAGTTTCCTCTTTCCCCAATACGTCTTCATATGGACTCCGTGCTGTTGCTTCTGTTCATCGGTCCAGACTCTTCCACTCTTCTTAGTTCTTTCGGTATGAAATCTTTCCAAATTTTGGATCATGGTCCGAAATGTATCCATATTTTACATTTGAACTTCCTGAATGTTGAACCTTCCCAGATCACTAAGAGCTTCCTTAATCCATGTCGTTGTTATCTTCATTTTACACAGGCCGTCGAGCATCCTTTTGGTTATTCTGATTTTGTCCATTCTGTACAATGTACTAGAAATGACAACCTCCTCTTTTTCATGGTATCCGAGATTTTCTCCAGCTTTTTGTAGATTCCGTTGTTGCCCTGAGGTTTCCAGCCGGTTTCAACCTGGGTTGGACCCATGATTTTCCGTTAACTGTTTTATTTATAAAATGCGTTTTATTTATTTGTTTCCATTCATGAAAGCTGTTTACAAAAAATCTACTTCCCCCCATTCCAAGAAATTATTCAAGACGCTGAGACTCATAAGGGCCTACTACACACTGTCAATTTTGAGATTGTTTAAAGGGGCGATCAAATGGGAAAAAAAGCACTAAGTAAACTGTTTATTATTTTCAAAATAGTTGGCATGACTATTAATACATTATTGCTCTTTGAGATACGACGGACAATGCGTTTATGGAAAACTGTTTGCACTTGCCTACAGATCCATGTTTGTATCCAGGTGAGCACCTCATTGTACGAACCAAATGAACGTCCGCCACTGTCTTTTTTCAGAGTTCCAAAAATATGGAAATCGCATGGGGAGAGATCAGAGCTTCCTGGAGAGACTTCTGCAGTGTCGTCGAAACATTTTCGGCTAATCCGCTCTAGCTACGATCATGGCTGCACAGTCAACTGCAAACATTTTCCCACGAAGGCACTGACCGTCTTATCTCACTGTTATTCGCGATTACTTTCCAAATATAGGAGCGGTCGGAAAGTTCCCGTTTGAGGGCGTTGGTGCAGCGTACATGACCGTAGCGTGACTTCTATGCTGGTATACAAGCACCGACATTTAGGCAAGGGATTCCCGCATCTTCTACCCCTCCGTGGGTGTGTCCCAGGCTCTGTCCTCTCCCCTCTCATCTACCTCCTGGACACGGCAGATATGCCCCAATCCTCCCCCCCCCCCTCTGGTTCATCTTCTGCAGTATGCCAATGACATCGCTTTCCTTGCACTTCAACGATCCCGATGCTTTCTCCAGAATCACCTTGACCTTTTCGCCACATGGTGTAACCAGTGACTCCTTAAAATCAATCCTTCCAAGACCCAGACAATCATCATAGGTCGTACCACTCACTCCTTCTGGCTCCTTGATTCTCCCCTTACCATCTTTGCCCGTCCTGTCCACCTCACCCCCACCCTCACCCACCCCACCCATTGACCGTCACCTCACCCAGATCCCTCATCTCGACTCTACCCAATCCAAAGCCCACAATCGCCTCCGACTCCTTAAACTCCTCTCTGGCTGGGCATGGGGATTGAACCCCTTTACAATCCTCCACACCTACGAATCCTTAATCTGTCCCATCCTCTGTTTTGCCAGTCCTACCTGGATGTCCGTCCTCCCCTCAAATTCTATAAGTCCCTCCAGATCCTTGAGTGACATGCACTCTGACTTTTCTTCCATATATGCCTCCTGTGCCCCATACGGATCCTCCATGACTTTATGACCTGATTCCTTTCCCCCATCTGCTCATTTTCCTGGAACATATCTGCATCCTCTAACCTCCCACTGACTTGATCCCCTTCATCCCCTGGTTGCTCCTCTCCTCTCCAACCCCCACACTCTGCTGCACCTTCACTGTCGTGCCCCCCTACCCTCCACCTCTACACCCTTAATGTCCTTTCCCCTTCATCCCTCCTGGATGATGCCCTCTCTCCTTCCATTTATCTCTCTTATCAACTCTGATCCACACACCCCCTCCCTCCCTCCCTCTGTCCTATTCCGAGGATCGCTCTCCCCCCTTCCATCCAGTTCTTTTCCCCGCCTACCCTCTCTCTGACTCCCTTCTCTCCCCTGAGTCCTTTTGCTTTCCCCTCCACTGCCTTCCCTACTCCTTCTTGCATCCGCCCTGCTCCCCCCTTTTTCTATGTCCTCTCCCTCCGTCAGGTCCCCCTTCCCCCCCCCCCCCCGCACCCCCCCCATCGGTCCGGGTACTCCCCCCGCTCCATCTGTCGCCGTGTCGCCTCTATAGTGCTGTTTTAAGTGAATGTTCAGTGTTGTGCATCCCCTGTCAGTGTTGCAACCAGCCACCATTTTAACTGTTGCGAACAGACACCAGAGTGTCGTCATGTTTTTTTTAAATTGTGCCTGTCTAGTTACTATGTGTATTAATCAGCATCACCGACCTTTTCTTTTTATATTTTCTTTGCAACTTTTTCCCTTGTTTCAGTCTTTGACAGTCACCGTTCTATCGCCTGCTTTTATGTTATATCTCCTAATTCTGTTTTTTAACTTTCCGTAGGCTGCAGAGCGGTGTATTCTGCTGGTGCCAGCCTGACCCCCTTGTGGTGGGGAATCGAATTCCAATAAAGGAAAAAAAATCAAGGGATTAGTGTGGCATTTGTGTCTTTCCGACGTGTGTGCACTAACTGCCGCAACCTGAAGTAAGGCAAACTTAATACCAAATGTGTCAAAACAGAACGCACGCGCTGTTATTCTTTTCTGGACTGCCCAATGGTAAACGCCTGTAGACATCCATTGTGGCACGGTGTGACAAGGGATGCTACTGTTTCATGATAAATCATGTCCCCATATCGCAAATGTATTAATGCACAAGTTATGCCAACTCAAGTGGGAGACACTCGAGCATCCCTCCTATAGCGCTGATCTCTCGGTATGCGATTATAGTGCCTTCGATCCCTTAAAAGGGCCATGAAAGGTTGGCGATTCCTGTCAGATGAGGCTATGCAGCAGGCAGTTAAGAACTTCATCAACACAGCAGAACATGGTGTTTCATCAAATGGGTATCTTCAATCTGGTGTGTCAGTTGGGTAATTGCCTCATTGCTCACGACGATTTTGACTGATTAGCACACAGATTCTGGACTGTACGGCGTTCAAACGGAAATTTTTGATCGCCCTTTTCAATAAAGAGATTTCCTGCTTTCCTCCATATACCCTGTTTTCATTCGACTGGACCTTATAGGTGATATGCATGCTGCTGACATCTGTTGAACTTATGGTGAAACAGCTTTATTGGTGTTGTACGAGGGAATAGTATATATTATGAATATTCACTACAGTTAGTCATAGATTTTTCTGATATTCGCTTCCATAGGGGCCCAAAGCACACGTACACACACACCATACTTATTCTACCATGCACACATTTGGGGCTATAATTGTCTGGTGTGAGGCTGCACTGGGGGCCCAACTGCACGGTAATCCTGCGTTTGGTGGGGGCGGCGGTGGGCTCGGTGGACTGCTGTCGCCTGTTATTGGGTTGTGAACTACTGAGGGCTACGGCGGGACGAAGCATCTCCATCGTTTCTAGGTCCTCGGTGTAATACATACATACCCTTCAAAATATATCAGTGCTGGCAAAGTGTACAATTGGTGGCACATCTGTGGGTGATATAATGTTTTGAGAGTCATTTGCCATTTCAGGAGCCAGAAATACACAATACATCAACAATAATAATCCTAAATATTACTTAAGATTTTATAATACAATGTGGGTACATTATTTTTCTTATGAAACATAGGATGTTGAGACAAGGTTGAAAAAAAATGTCGAATGTGTGAGACTGGTGGTTTGCCAAAAAATTTGATTTTTGCAAACACACACACACACACACACACACACACACACACACACACACACACACACACACACACACATATATATATATATGTGTGTATATATATATATATATACACACATATGTATATATATATATATATATATATATATACACACACCGAAGGCGTGCCACAGGGGAATGTTATGGGACCATTGCTTTTCAAAATATATATAAATGACCTAGTAGATAGTGTCGGAGGTTTCATGCAGCTTTTCGCAGATGATGCTGTAGTATACAGAGAGGTTCCAGCATTAGAAAATTGCAGTGAAATGTAGGAAGATCTGCAGCGGTTAGGCACTTGGCGCAGGGAGTGCCAACTGACCCTTAACATAGACAAATGTAATGTGTTGCGAATACATAGAAAGGAGGATCCTTTATTGTATTATTATATGATAGCGGAACAAACATTGGTACCAGTTACTTCTGTAAAATATCTGGGAGTATGTATGCGGAACTATTTGAAATGGAATGATCATATGAAATTAAATGTTGGTAAGGTGGGTGCCAGGTTGAGATTCATTGGGAGAGTGCTTAGAAAATGTAGTCCATCAACAAAGGAGGTGGCTTACAAAACACTCGATAGACCTATACTTGAGTATTGCTCATCAGTGTGGGATCCGTACCAGGTCGAGTTTACAGAGGAGATAGAGAAGATCCAAAGAAGAGCGCCGCGTTTCGTCACAGGGTTATTTGGTAAGCGTGATAGCGTTACGGAGATGTTTAGCAAACTCAAGTGGCAGACTCTGCAGGAGAGGCGCTCTGTATCACGGTGTAGCTTGCTGTCCAGGTTTCGAGAGGGTGCGTTTCTGGATGAGGTATCGAATATATTGCTTCCCCCTACTTATACCTTCCGAGGAGATCACGAATGTAAAGTTAGAGAGATTCGAGCGCGCACGGAGGCTTTCTGGCAGTCGTTCTTCCCGCGAACCATACGCGACTGGAACAGGAAAGGGAGGTAATGACAGTGGGACGTAAAGTGCCCTCCGCCACACACCGTTGGGTGGCTTGCGGAGTATAAATGTAGATGTAGATGTAGATTTGGAAACACCATCGTGCAAAAACAAAGTTTTTCTCAAACTTAATGTAGTGTAACTGTGAAAGGGAGCAAGGGAACCGAAATGGTTGCCTCTTGACCTGTGATACATCCGTGGCTCGTCTGTGAGACATCAGTACATGAGAGGGATATAGTCAACACATAAGGATTCTGGCTGTTAATATCAGCTGTGGAAACCAGAACCACAGCTTTACATTCAGGCAGGTCCACAGCTCTCCTTTCACCTACTTAAAATCGCCAAGAATGTCAGGTATCAAACAAGGACCTTCCATAAGATTTAGTCAAGGACTAACTAGACTGACTGAAAAGAAGCACAACACCAAGAAGGAGTTCTGCAACACAAACAATAGTTGGTAGGGATTTTTGTACACCTGGAGGACGATGTGTATTCAAAATTTTCGCCACTCGCGTAAGAGTGAATTAGTAGCGGCACTATGAGGGTGCAAATCAGGTTTGTGTGTTACCTACACAAACGCAATCCCGAAATTTCATTACTCTATAATAATTATTTTTTGCTGTGGCGGATTTTTTTTTCTGTCAGTGTATCTCCAAGTTGCCGAGTCCAGTATTTTGGAATAATAGTTAGGCAAAGATGTGTGAAAATGAAATAGTTACTTTCTGTACATGTGCACTTGATGGATAAATGGTTGTTAGTGCTGCATTTGTCCATCTAGGATTTCTTCCCGCACAGTTTCTAAAGATTGCATTCCAAGGAATCCAATGTCAGCGCCTAAGAATTCAAAGAAACTTCCTTTTGCCACCCATACATATCCGAATAACGCCGAAAACGGTGTCACCTGGCAATATGATCCCTCAAATCAGTTTTCAAAGTAATGCATTTGCCTACAAATCCAGTTCTCACCTGGAGAGTTTCAGCAGAAACCAAAGTCGCCGACAGCAGATGGTAATTCCTAGAACGAGACATTTGGCTTGAGATGCCTAAATTCTGCCACTGCCCTTTTGGATCAGCTCTTGAGTTAAAGCTGCAAGGAAGTCACATTAATGACAGGATAGGTAGGAACCGCGTTCTCACCAAGTGAAATGTACACTCAGGTAAGCTAAAAGACATTTCCACCACATCATTTAATCAAATACAATTATGTTTTATTGGTTTAGTTACAAGATTTACAAGTTAATATGTTTACAGAAGGTAGAAGACAACCGCTTCTATCACGCACAAAGAAACTTTTATCAGGAGCAAACACACTGCCCATCACAGCAGACTTATATCAGAGCCATGCAGTGCGATCGGATCCACTTAATGCAGTTCAGTATTACGGTACTCTGGTGCAGTGCTTTATTTGTACATATCACACTATAACACTGATTGTAGTGGCAGTGCTTCACCCAGTCTTTGGCTACGTATTTGTACCCACGTGTGGCACTCATGTGGCTGGACGTAGAGTGGACGTCAGATGTGCAGCTGCGACTCCAGCGCTGTGACTTCCACCTTATCACCAGCCTCCAGGGCTAGGTTGTCCAACCCCTGTTCCCCGCTAGGCGCCACCACGTTGGTGGCTGCGCAGTCGCCGTTGGCAGCCCTGCTCGGGGACTCCCAGCCTTCCTCGGGCAGCTCCCAGTGGCGGCCATCGCTGAACCACTCCTCACGCGGCACTTGCTGCAGTACCGGCAGTCTCAGCAGGACTCCTGTGAGGCCAAGAGGACATTCAGAGTAGAGGCACTGTCTGACAAGTTGTAAGAGTTGCACTATGCTTAAGATGCGACATAAAGGGACACTCAAGCATTATTTAAACTTGGAACTTTATCTCATGCTGATTAGGTTGCTTAAATAATTACTCATTTTACTCTTTAGAAGTAATATTTTGACGTACTTCAGTCTCCGCCCCTCAACAGATATACAGGGTGTTACAAAAAGGTATGGCCAAACATTCAGGAAACATTCCTCACACACAAATAAAGAAAATATGTTATGTGGACATGTGTCCAGAAACGCTTACTTTCCATGTTAGAGCTAATTTTATTACTTCTCTTTAAATCACATTAATCATGGAATGGAAACACACAGCAACAGAACGTACCAGAGTGACTTCAAACACTTTGTTACAGGAAATGTTCAAAATGTCCTCTGTTAGCGAGGATACATGCATCCACCCTCCGTCGCATGGAATCGCTGATGCGCTGATGCAGCCCTGGAGAATGGCGTATTGTATCACAGCCGTCCACAATACGAGCACGAAGAGCCTCTACATTTAGTACCGGGGTTGCGTAGACAAGAGCTTTCAAATGCCCCCATAAATGAAAGAGGGTTGAGGTCAGGAGAGCGTGGAGGCCACGGAATTGGTCCGCCTCTACCAATCCATCGGTCACCGAATCTGTTGTTGAGAAGCGTACCAACACTTCGACTGAAATGTGCAGGAGCTCCATCGTGCATGAACCACATGTTGTGTCGTACTTGTAAAGGCACACGTTCTAGCAGCACAGGTAGAGTATCCTGTATAAAATCATGATAACGTGCTCCATTGAGCGTAGGTGGAAGAACATGGGGCCCAATCAAGACATCACCAATAATGCCTGCCCAAACGTTCACAGAAAATCTGTGTTGATGACGTGATTGCACAAATGCGTGCGGATTCTCGTCAGCCCACACATGTTGATTGTGAAAATTTACAATTTGATCACGTTGGAATGAAGCCTCATCCGTAAAGAGAACATTTGCACTAAAATGAGGATTGACATTGTTGGATGAACCATTCGCAGAAGTGTACCCGTGGAGGCCAATCAGCTGTTGATAGTGCCTGCACACGCTGTACATGGTACGGAAACAACTGGTTCTCACGTAGCACTCTCCATACAGTGACGTGGTCAACGTTGTTTTGTACAGCAGCAACTTCTCTGACGCTGACATTAGGGTTGTCGTCAACTGCACGAAGAATTGCCTCGTCCATTGCAGGTGTCCTCGTCGTTCTACGTCTTCCCCAGTCGTGAGTCATAGGCTGGAATGTTCCTTGCTCCGTAAGACGCCGATCAATTGCTTCGAACGTCTTCCTGTCGGGACACCTTCGTTCTGGAAATCTGTCTCGATACAAACGCACCGCGCCATGGCTATTGCCCCGTGCTAATCCATACATCACATGGGCATCTGCTAACTCCGCATTTGTAAACATTGCACTGACTGCAAAACCACGTTCGTGTTGAACACAAACCTGCTGATGCTACGTACTGATGTGCTTGATGCTAGTACTGTAGAGCAATGAGTCGCATGTCAACACAAGCACCGAAGTCAACATTCCCTTCCTTCAATTGGACCAACTGGCTGTGAATCGAGGAAGTACAGTACATACTGACGAAACTAAAATGAGCTCTCACATGGAAATTAAGCGTTTCTGGACACATGCCCACATAACATGTTTTCTTTATTTGTGTGTGAGGAATGTTTCCTGAAAGTTTGGCCGTACCTTTTTGTAACACCCTATATATCCACAAACCACCAGCCCATCACATACATGAGTGCGTAGACAGCTAGTACTATATACCTCCTGAAACCTGTCAAGGAATTGTCAAATCCATGCTCGCAGAATCACAGCTGTGTTGTGTTCCAAAGGTGGACAAACATACTATGAAGCAGGTGTACAGAAAGATGGAAGAAGGAAAAGAGTCAGGAGGATGGAGTTTTCTCAAAAACATACCAAAACGGACAAGTAAACGGTATATAGACCAAAATGTATACCAACATTAACCTATGGCTGTGAATCTTAGTGAGCAAGTGAGCCAAAGTCAGATCCACGAAGCAGAGTTGAGATACTTCCAGAAAGTAGAAAAGAAGTCAGGGAGTGACAAAACCATTCAAATATCTTCAAACCAAAAACGTTTGGATAATACCATCAAAGGACAAGAGCTGAAGTGATTTAGTCATACCCAGTGAAAGCTGATATGTTGCATGGCATGGTTAAGGATGCAGGGTATATAAATGGTGGTAAATATCGAAATTTTTTATGACTTTATTAAATTCTATAGTCTTTCCTGATTAAATTGATATATACATTATAGGGTTTCAAAGGAAAAATGACCTACATATACCAAATTTTATAGTTACAGTCATGTATGCTGCCACACTCCCTTTATTTCTGTTACAGAAATCAGTATTATTTCAAAAAGAACTGTGAACTTTCTGTTTCCAGCGATTATATGTATGATATACTGTGTATGTTGGTAACAGAGCAGGTTTATAATGTCTGTAAATGATTATCTTTGCTAGTAATTACTTTTGTTTCGCTGAAGCAGTTTGTTCAAGTGTTATGGAATATTTGTTGTCTAAGTGCTACATATATTTGTGGCAGTTCATATCCTTTGGCGTGCAATAAATACGAACTATGCCACGCATCAAGAAATTCAGTAAAAGGAAATTACGTGGTAACCAGTTCACAAGCAAAGCAAGCCACACTGTTGAAAGTAAGCTATGTATCATTTCTTTAGGGAAGTAGCTCCCACATGGCACGTCTCCTGGAGATTCAGATTTGTGTGTTCACAATGACGCTGTTTGTAGTGGATTTGTTGTTGCTGATGTGGGCACCTCATCTTCTTTGATGACGGAAGTGGCGAAACGTAAACAATTTGATGGCGTAGGCTGTCTGGAAATAACTGAACAACAAAGTAGCAGGAAAGGTTTAGCGTCAAAATTAGTTGTTCTCTGTAGATCCTGCAATAAATCTACCTCAAAAATGACTTCGAACATTGTGCATAATTCATATGATGTACATTTGAAGTTAGTATATGCAATGTGTGCAATAGGAAAAGGAAAATAGGCTGCTCAAAAATTTGGTGGTTTGATGGACCTTCCTCCTCCTCCCAGTAGGTTCAGCAAGTACATAAAAATACTTTTAGGTGTCTTGACGGTTGTGTCTAAAGCATCTATGAAACGTGCAGTAGAAGAAACTGTAAATATTAGTGGAACCATGGACATTGCGGTTGCACTTGACGGGACATGGCAACATCGAGGACATCGTTCCTTGAATGGTGTTGTAAGTGCTACTTCTCTGTAGAATGAAACAGTTGTTGAAGTTCAGTGCTTATCTAAGTACTGCCAAACTTGCCATGGTAACACTAAGGACATATTTAACATCATTTTCCTATGAATTATGATGGTTGCAGTGGAGGTACGGAGTGTGATGGAGCTCTACAAATATTTCAGAGGTTGGTGCCTGTTTATAACGTTAGAGATACGAAGTACCTAGGCGATGGAGACTCTAAAGCTTTCAATAAAATTAACGAGTTCAGTGTTTATGGTAACAAAACTGGAGTGTTGTGGACATGTGCAAAAGAGGATGGGTGCTAGATTGAGGAAGCTATGAAAAGAAATGAAAGGAAGGTTGCTATCTGATGGAAAATCTCTGTCTGTCCGAGGCAGATTGACAGAAACTGAAATACACCTTCTTCAGAGTTATAATGAACTGGTCATTAGACGAATTGCACCTCTGAATGATGTTACAGCAATGAGAAAAGCTGTATGGGTCACCCATTTTCATAAGTTGTCCACAGATGACCACCGTGTTCACAGACTTTGCCCTAAAGGAGCAGATTCTTGGTGTGGTTACCAAAAAACAAAAGAAAGTGGTCAAATATACCATCATAAGCATTCTCTTACTGAGCCTGTTATGAAGGAAATAAAATCAATTTTATAGACCTGAGTGACCCTGTTTTGCTTAGTAAATGTCTTCATGGGATCACTCAGAATACAAATAAAAGTTTCAACCACTGCATATGGGAAAGATTATCCACAACTGTTTTTGGAGGACTAAGTACGTTAAAAGTTGGTGTACTAGATGCTGTGATATGTTTCAATGATGGTGTGATAGGAAGGTTGGAAGTCCTGAGAAATCTAGGCATAAAATGTTGCTCTAATATGGAAGATCAATTGCTCGTGTGTGACAGACAATGGCTGCATGAAGCTGAAAGATTCGCTCTTCAAGTTACCAAAGAAGCAAGAAGTGCTTAAAGGAGTGCCAGGAGGAAGCTTGAAGATGAATAAATGCTGCAGGATGAAGACTATGTCTCAGGAATGTTCTGAGGCACAGTTTAATTGGACTCACATCTGCATTCACAATTTCCCACAAGTTGTATTTTTCAGAATTTAGGTACAAATATTTCCTAAAGTTTATAAAGCATTGCTCTAATTTTTTTTCTGTAACTTGCAATAGTCGATACTTATGTAGTAGATTGAAAGCTTTATCGCAGAATCGACTAAATTATAGAAAAAATAAAATTTTTATTAGGAACAAATTTATAAAAATTAAAATATAAGATGATATTTTTTATCCTTGTAATATAAATAATTGGTGGAATTAAATAGGTCTAGTACCTCAGGCATCATGTCATGCACATCTGGTAAAAATTTGGTCTCCTTCAAATGTATAACATTGGATAAAATTGTACCTCAATTTGAGGAACCATTTTGAAAAGATGCAATCAATTCCATTGTAATTTTTAATAACCCTAAGCAGGTTCAAAACTACTGAAAACATTTCTAATTCGTTTAGAAGAGTTTGCTACATCAATAAAAAATCTGTAAATCATATACATTTTAAACAGTACCTGAAAGAAATAGGTGCTGATTTTTACATAATATTGAGTCGGAAGAGTACCCTGTACCCTTAAAGGAGATACGCATTTCTAGAAGTTAACTACCAAGAGCTGTCAAGAAATGTATAAAATGCATGTTTGACGATCAGCTGCTTTTTATTTAAAATCCAAACATCGACCAGTTTCAGTCAGAGACCAACCTCACGGATTCTATCCAAAGACACAAAAAATACCTGTAGTATACAGCAAATGGTACAAAATCTTTTCCAGGGAAGTGCAAAATATACACGAGTACCTACAGGGTTAAAACAGTGTAGGAGACAACATCACATCTATCATCACTTAAAAAATGGCCAGTATCTTATGCCATGAATTAGAGAACTTTTAAAGGCAAACATACTAATAACATAAGTAAACATAGCAATACTGAAGAGAAGATCAGAGATGTAAGTGTAAAAAATATTGATAAGTTGGTCAAAGATCTTTACAAAGTATTTTGGTGGTATTGGACAAAAATATCTCGATGATAAGCTTCTTGCTGAATGCAGTCTTCAGTGAACATGTTTGGTATAGTTTCACATGTAAACAGAAAAAGGAAGTTGCTGTCCCAAGACATAAAAGACATCGATCTTAGAATATAAAGCAAAAATCATTATATAACCCTAATGTTAAACATAGAATAATCATTGCATATACTCCATGCTCTACATAAAAGTTGTGGCCATTCTTAAAACAGTGATAGATATGATGTGGCTTAAGCTATTTTAACCCTGTAAGTATTCATGTACATTTTACACATCTATGTAAAAAAATTTGTAGCAATTCCTGTATACTACATGTGCTTTTTGTATCTTTGAACAGAATCCGTGAAGATGGTCCGTGACTGAAGCCACTCGATATTTGGATTTATGATAAAAAAGCAGTTGATGAATAGACAGTCTTTTTGTGCAAGAAGGTAAGCGCAGTAGGGAACAAATGAACTAGATGGCCAAGAAGGGTATGGGATAATTGAGTATAAGAGGCACTGCAGGAGAGGGAATAGTTGGTGAACGGGGCAGAGACCACAATTGTCGACTGGAAGAAGAGCAGGTACGTCATAACCTCTGCATAAGTCGGTTCTAATTCTACCTCTTGTGGCTTGGCTGTCTGAGAGCTTCCATCAAGTTGTCTGGGGGAGGTTGCAGGTTGAGTAGACTACGCGGCAGGTACTTTTGTTGCACTGCATTCACGATTTGTTATATAGGCCTACATGCTTGAGACATATGCCCATCTCTGCGCATGGGCACACAACCGAGATGTATCGTTGTGAACGGTATGGGGAGGTTTGCTGACTGCCTGCACATCAGCTGTTTGCCCACTCCTGCACACCTGTGCATGTGGGCATGCTGCCACCCACAGATGGGCGTTCAAGATGGAAAAGCCTTCTCTACACATTGATGAAGATAGGATCACGTATATGACATACTGGTTTTAAGAGTCCCCATTAAGACACTCTTCTTGTGCCTTGCTGCCACATCTGTGCAGGCTCAACATGGTCAGTAACGGATTTGGCATGGTTGATTTAAGGGGTGGCGAGATGCTCCCCCATTACCCTCCCCTCTCCCATCCAGTATGCGATGTAAGTCCCCCATCTGTCTGCCTGTAGCTTTATTCTTACGAAGTATTCTGTTTGAAAAACATGTAACTAAGGTGAGACTTGGGTACCAGCCCAGTATTCACCTACTTAGGTGTGGGAAACTGGCTAAGAACCACAGTGAGGCTGGCCAACTCACCGACCGTCGTCATTAACTAGTTGGGTGGATCTGATCCACGTCCAGTGCACCTCCGCATTCTGTAAGCAGCTCTTCAACACTCAAAGATATCCAGGTGAGTCCTTGAAGAATATTTGTAATTAGCTAGCAAAAAGTTCTTTAATTCATTCATAAACTACACAGTTTTCATCATATGATATTTACCATGCTTTGGCAAGTTGCTGGATGAAAATGCACCCGTTTATCTGAATACTTTCTGTGCCAATGTTAAGCCCTTGAAGCTTTTACTGAAGTTGTACTTTTTCCTAGTACTACAGTAATAATTAAGGCTACTTTTTAACAAAAAGACACTGGTAACAACAAATTATATTAATGTGCAAATGTATCATGAAACAGATGTCCAGGCATCAAGATATTAAGAGGACCTTGTAGAATATTCTAGAACTAATATCATATACAACACGTCTAATCATCATCATCTTCGTTTCCCCTCTATCCAACATCCGGTCAGGTTGGGGTATCAAAGGTACCTCGCCACTTTACTTGGTCTTTCCACCATTCTTCTTTCACAATTTGGTTCCACAGCAGGTTTATCCTCCTTAAACTCATCTTTATTGTATCAATCCATCTTGTTCTCGGTCTTCCTCTTGGCCTCTTGCCCTCAATCTTGAACTCCATCATTCCTCTTGGTATTCTTCCCTCTCCCATCCCCTTCACATGCCCACACCATTTTAATCTATTCTTTTCAATTTTCTCAGTTAGCTTCTCCGCTCCAATTTCCTTCCTAACATCTTCATTTTTCACTCTGTCTCTCTTCGTCTTCCCTAGCATACTTCTCAGAAACTTCATTTCAGAGGATTGTACCCTACTCTCCTCTCTTCTAGTCATACTCTTCGAGCCGTAAATTAATATGGGTGTGAAGTAAGTCTTGTATAGCACCAGCTTACACCTCATTGACACCTCCCTTCCACACACCAAGCCCCTCACACACTGGTAAAATGTATCACTCTGTTGTATTCTTTTGCTAATTTCTCTCTCCAACGAGCATTCCCCATTAATACACTTTCCAAATATTTAAAGTTGTCCACTATTTTAATATCCCGTCCTTTAATATGAATTTGTCCCTTGCCCCCTCTATCCTCTCTGGTTACCACCATGGTCTTGCTTTTCTCCACACTAAATTTCATTCCATATTTTTCGACCTTATCATTTAGGTTGTCTATTTGTTTTTGTACCACCTTACTGCTTGTTCCCCACACCACAATATCATCACGTAATAGGTTTTGTACTCTGAAAATATTCCCATGGATGACTTCCACAATAAATTATTCTTCATCTCATTTGGGAATGACAATATTCAGAATGAGCCAAGTTCTCACTTCGAAATCACTAACAGCGGTAATCATTTGTACTACTAAGTTATCTGCAGTAAGGGGATTTATTAATTCTGAGGTCTGGATTTTCCAGTCTGCATGGTGATTTACCCTTATCACTATCTGGTCTATGTATTTCACAGTCTGAACACATTGTGGCTACAGCTTCTCTACAGCTGTGATAAGTAGTATATTGTATATACTCGGTTCAGTCGCAATTTAATGATAATCCATTTCCTGATACAACTGTTGATGTTTTCAAATATTTCATTAACTTATGTTTCACTAAGAGGATAACTACAATTTTTATTCGTGTTCTTGTACTGTCTGTAAACAATATTTGCAACTTCTGTCAGTGCATTGGAAAGATCATGTGAGTACATTAGAAACAACAAAGGACTTCTGGCGCATCATGAGTGATTACTTAAATTTTAGAGTGCCAAACTCTCAATAACGGACATAGAACTTGTAAAGACTGTTTTATTATCGTGGAGCTCAAATATAAGTATGAACTTAATGTCTATACTCTCTCGTACTATTTTAATATTTGCATTTGGATATCATAGTTCACACAGTAAAAATATGTAAACATACTGCAAAATATTTCCAATGTTAATAATTTTCTGATTTAATTTTTCTAATGTGTAAGATGTCAAGGTAAAACATAGTCTGTTCAATTAGCAAGATCTTTTGAAGTTCACACTGTTTGCACTGAAAATATTTTTTCTACTTTAAATGTTTGTAAAATTTACTGTACGCAACCCTTCTACATAACACATAATCGTTGAGATTTTCGTGGCCACTGACGAAACGTCAGAAAAATCATTACACAAACGTTGGTCGAGATCCCGAGACCTAAACCAACAGGCAACACTTCCAGAAACGTTTTGAAATGATGGTAAATATGAGATGGTGGGGTAATTCTTTAATTTTTTTGTTACTTCATCTCATATTCTAGGAAGTATCTTAAAAACATATCCGAGTTTCTCTGAGAGAACACCACCATCTTAAAAATCGTTACAAAAGTAAACTAGTGGTTCGGATAGCTCAATTCAAAATCATTTGATTATATTACTTTAGATTTCATCATAACCACTTAAGAATGTATTTTAAATGTGTTGCCTCAACGGCATGAAAATGATCGCTTCGTGCACTTCTTGTCACATATTTCCGTATCGGTAGTAATCGGCTTTATCTTTTGAAAGGTACACAGATATATATTTTTATGAGAGACCTTTCTCCTTCCATTTTATGATCGCCATACCACAGCATCCGTTTTTGTTTCATTCTGTCAGTAATACTTAGTGCCACCTTCATTCTTCTGGTTGTATTTTGCGCATGCACCATCCATGATTTCGCATTATATCCATATCCATATCCAGACTTCGTAATTTCCACACTCATTTTCTTCCAACATGTCATGTTTCTCAGTTATAAAGAGTAATTTCTTAACATCAAGTTGAAAGTTATTAAATGTATTGTTATAGAGCTGTCATAGAAACTGAAAGGCATTCAGTTTGTAGCTACACAAAGCTAAATTCAATATATTGTGGATACATGCCAGCATCGGTCGTAAATACTGAAATCCTTTATTTTATGTATCGATTTCGGTCACCTTCAGTGCAAATTAGTCGAAACTGGTAGGCACATATCATAATAGCGCATTTTCTATGATGTGTGATGATTACTTCCAACAGATATGCCGGCCGGAGTGGCCGTGCGGTTCTAGGCGCTACAGTATGGAGCCGAGCGACCACTCCGGTCGCAGGTTCGAATCCTGCCTCTGGCATGGATGTGTGTGATGTCCTTAGGTTAGTTAGGTTTAAGTAGTTCTAAGTTCTAGGCGACTGATGACCTCAGCAGTTAAGTCGCATAGTGCTCAGAGCCATTTGAACCAACCAACAGATATCTTTACCTTTACTGCATGCTATTTTTTTTTTTTTTGCGCACATCACAGTGCAAGTTACACTTCATAGAAAATCTTGTGCTATTATGACATTTCCACAAGATTCGATCTGTAACATTAATGATTTTAATATTTACGACCGATTCTACCATTTATCCAAAATATATTGACAATAATACGGTAATGGTGTCCACTGTTCCCATTAGAATGAGACATTTAAGCTGAATTGTCCGCTGCTGATAAAGAATTTGTCAATATTGTGTTTTTGTGGAGTGCTAAGTATCATTCCTTTATTTACTTTTAAAGAAATTTAATGATTTCAGTAACTTGTTTTTCCTGTCTCATTTCTTAGCCTTCCACAGCTGCATCTGCACATTGCAAGCCGCCCCACGATGTTTCGCAGAAGGTACCGATCAAGCAAGAGAGTGGTAGTTAATGTGACACTTTACAAATAAGCTCATCAGACAAAGCACTGAACACCCTGTTAATAGAGAGTGTTGTCGCTTTGGAGCCTGTTGATGCTGTGAAACTGGTAACAGGCGGACGTGTGATCCTCAGCCACCACTGACATAGGTCGTGGTAGTTTTGTATGTGGAATTAGCATCGTCTCATGGACCGACATAGAGACTTGACAGAATAGCGAAAAGGAGCTTCATGTTTCGATTTGTCCACGACGACACCGTGTATGAACTTGCCAAATTTGTTGGAGTATTAATGTGGAGAGTCCAATGCGTTTACACAGAGTGATGTACCACTCTCATCCCTTTATCACGACGTAAAATCACTCAAAACTCCAGCTGGAATTGCTGCTGTCACTAAAGTCAGGACCAAATGTAACGGTTACCAGAGGAAAATTGGGATAGGTACTGCACACAGTCGATGATCGGAGTCGGGTACCTCACAAAAGGTCATTAGTCACAGAGGGACATAAATTTTCACGCCTCCACAAGCAAATAGTAATATGTTTGAAAGGCATCGACGGTCCGATGATTCCTTTAACATTCAGCTTATTGAGGGTGTAATATACACTCCTGGAAATTGAAATAAGAACACCGTGAATTCATTGTCCCAGGAAGGGGAAACTTTATTGACACATTCCTGGGGTCAGATACATCACATGATCACACTGACAGAAGGCAACAGAGCATGCACAATGTCGGCACTAGTACAGTGTATATCCACCTTCCGCAGCAATGCAGGCTGCTATTCTCCCATGGAGACGATCGTAGAGATGCTGGATGTAGTCCTGTGGAACGGCTTGCCATGCCATTTCCACCTGGCGCCTCAGTTGGACCAGCGTTCGTGCTGGACGTGCAGACCGCGTGAGACGACGCTTCATCCAGTCCCAAACATGCTCAATGGGGGACAGATCCGGAGATCTTGCTGGCCAGGGTAGTTGACTTACACCTTCTGGAGCACGTTGGGTGGCACGGGATACATGCGGACGTGCATTGTCCTGTTGGAACAGCAAGTTCCCTTACCGGTCTAGGAATGGTAGAACGATGGGTTCGATGACGGTTTGGATGTACCGTGCACTATTCAGTGTCCCCTCGACGATCACCAGTGGTGTACGGCCAGTGTAGGAGATCGCTCCCCACACCATGATGCCGGGTGTTGGCCCTGTGTGCCTCGGTCGTATGCAGTCCTGATTGTGGCGCTCACCTGCACGGCGCCAAACACGCATACGACCATCATTGGCACCAAGGCAGAAGCGACTCTCATCGCTGAAGACGACACGTCTCCATTCGTCCCTCCATTCACGCCTGTCGCGACACCACTGGAGGCGGGCTGCACGATGTTGGGGCGTGAGCGGAAGACGGCCTAACGGTGTGCGGGACCGTAGCCCAGCTTCATGGAGACGGTTGCGAATGGTCCTCGCCGATACCCCAGGAGCAACAGTGTCCCTAATTTGCTGGGAAGTGGCGGTGCGGTCCCCTACGGCACTGCGTAGGATCCTACGGTCTTGGCGTGCATCCGTGCGTCGCTGCGGTCCGGTCCCAGGTCGACGGGCACGTGCACCTTCCGCCGACCACTGGCGACAACATCGATGTACTGTGGAGACCTCACGCCCCACGTGTAGAGCAATACGGTGGTACGTCCACCCGGCCTCCCGCATGCCCACTATACGCCCTCGCTCAAAGTCCGTCAACTGCACATACGGTTCACGCCCACGCTGGTCGCGGCATGCTACCAGTGTTAAAGACTGCGATGGAGATCCGTATGCCACGGCAAACTGGCTGACACTGACGGCGGCGGTGCACAAATGCTGCGCAGCTAGCGCCATTCGACGGCCAACACCGCGGTTCCTGGTGTGTCCGCTGTGCCGTGCGTGTGATCATTGCTTGTACAGCCCTCTCGCAGCGTCCGGAGCAAGTATGGTGGGTCTGACACACCGGTGTCAATGTGTTCTTTTTTCCATTTCCAGGAGTGTAGACTGGAGGTGGTTCCCTAATGGTTTGGATACATTTTTGGTATCATGAATTGGGCTGACTAATTCAGACTGGCGTGAAAGTAAAGAAGGATGTTTATTTGAGCATTGTCAGTGACCAAGTGCACCTGCACATTCCTGGTTTGACAGACACTCCGAGTGGTCCGCTAAATCTCGCGATGTTAATCCCACAAAAAAGCTCTAGGGACTATCTGCAGGCTCGAGAGACACATATCACTCAGCATCTGCAAATTTTGGTAGCTGTATGATGGGTTGTTTAATCTCACATGCCCACAGTGTGCACTAGAGACAGGCAAGGTGGTATATCCTTGGGAACTAGTTCACTGGTGGGAACCATTCATTTTTACTCGTTCACCGTTCATAGTGCTTGGTATATGGTTCTTATGAAAAACTGAAAATTAGTGGCATAGGTGAAGATGGAAGGCGCCAAGAGGGAGGCACTTGACTCTCCCCTGGAGTGAAAAGTTTCTATTCATAACCAAATTCACACACTTGTAATTTTCGTGATTCTGAAAAACATCTCGTTTAGCCAACTGCAGCGTTATGTGGCTGATCGCAGTGAAATGATATAAGGTGGCGCACGAAAACCTGGCCCCGAGTACAGACTGCTCGCCAATTACGCACGATTTGTTGACCGCTACGAGCAGAATAGATAAACATGTAATAATTAGGCACTGAAGAAATGACAAATATGCTAATGCAAACAACTTCGAAAGAACAGATGATTGGTAAGCGACAATGAGCAGTCTAGTACTCGGGGCCGATTTTTCATGCTGTACGACTGAAATAATATTGTAGGAGTTATCATATTTTCTTTACAAAATGTGACACCATACACTCGATTACGAAGCGCGGGTTTCATTCGGCTGTAAGTCGGTCTGCCTTCCATAACAATGAACATGCTCTTTTACACTGGATTAAAAAAAAAGACGGAAAATGGCCACTAGTGTGCGTCCTTTGCATGTCTAATAACAAAAAAATCTTGCGTTTTTACAAATATTTCTTCTGCTGTTTATCGAAATAGTGAAGTAAGCTGATACGTCGTTTTGTTACCTGAAAATATGTATGTATTACATACAACGTAAGTTTTATTTAATTTACGTAATCATAAAATACATTTTAACTACCAGTCGTGGACGCTCAATAGAATACGAGAAGAACCAGAAGTTCAGAGTTCAAAAAAGGTTTGAGACAGATCTAGAATGCGCGTGCGCAGCGAACGAAACGCGCACCTGGATACTGAACTAACTATGAGCAGTCGGCAGTGGAGCTGCGACGAGTGGCCACGCGAAGAAGGACGAGTCTGGCCGAGCGAGACCGAGACGGAGACAGAGAAACGCGAAGAAGGACGAGTGCGGCCGAGGGAGACCGAGACAGACGGGAACGGGACCGAGGCTGGAACGAGACCGGCCGACGTGTCGTTCGGGAACGAGACCGACCGTTTCCAGATTCCGGGAACTATTAGTACACTACTGCCCATTAAAATTGCTACACCACGAAGACGACTAGCTACAGACGCGAAATTCAACCGACAGGAAGAGGATCCTGTGACATGCAAACGATTAGCTTTTCAGAGCATTCACACAAGGTTGGCGTCGGTGGCGACACCTACAACGTGCTGACATGAGGAAATTTTCCAACCGATTTGTCATACACAAACAGCAGTTGACCGGCGTTGCCTGGTGAAACGTTGGTGTGATGCCTCGTGTAAGGAGGAGAAATGCGTACCATCACGTTTCCGACTTTGATAAAGGTCTGATTGTAGCCTATCGCGTTTGCGGTTTATTGTATCGCGACATTGCTGCTCGCGTTGGTCGAGATCCAATGACTGTTGGCAGAATATGGAATCGCTGGGTGCAGGAGTGTAATACGGAACGCCGTGCTGGATCCCAACGGCCTCGTATCACTAGCAGTCGAGATGACAGGCATCTTATCCGCATCGTTATAACGGATCGTGCAGCCACGTCTCGATCCCTGAGTCAGCCGGCTGGGGTCGCCGAGCGGTTCTAGGCGTTACAGTCTGGAACCGCGAGACCGCTACGGTCGCAGGTTCGAATCCTGCCTTGGGCATGGGTGTGTGTGATGTCCTTAGGTTAGTTAGGTTTAGGTAGTTCTAAGTTCTAGGGGACTGATAACAGATGTTAAATCCCATATTACTCAGAGCCATTTGAACCATTTTTTTGATCCCTGAGTCAACAGATGGGGACCTTTTGCAAGACAACAACCATCTGCACGAACAGTTCGACGACGTTTGCAGCAGCATGGACTATCAGCTCGGAGCTCGTCGCTGCGGTTAGCCTTGATGCTGCATCACAGACAGGAGTGCCTGCGATGGTGTGCTCAACGACGAACCTGGCAAAATGTCATTTTTTCGGATGAATCCAGGTTCTATTTACAGCATCATGATGGTCGTATCCTTGTTTGGCGACATCGCGGTGAACGCACATTGGAAACGTGTATTTGCCATCGGCATACTGGCGCATCACCCGGCGCGATGTTATGGAGTGCCATTGGTTACACGTCTCGGTCACCTCTTGTTCGCATTGACGGGACTTTCAACAGTGGACGTTACATTTCAAATGTGTTACGACTACCGTTCATTCGATCCTTGCGAAACCCTACATTTCAGCATGATAATGCACGACCGCATTTTGCAAGTCCTGTACGGGCCTTTCTGGATACAGAAAATGTTCGACTGCTGCCCTGGTCAGCACATTCTCCAGATCTCTCACAAACTGAAAACTTCTGATCAACAGCGGCTGAGCAACTGGCTCGTCACAATACGCCAGTCACTACTCTTGATGTACTGTGGTATTGTGTTGAAGCTGCATCGGCAGCTGTACCTGTACACGCCATCCAAGCTCTGTGTGACTCAATGCCCAGGCGTATCAAGGCCGTTATTACGGCCAGAGGTGGTTGTTCTCGGTACTGATTTGTCAGGATCTATGCACCCACATTGCGTGAAAATCTAATCACATGTCAGTTCTAGTATAATATATTTGTGCAATGAATCTGCATTTATTCCTGGTGTAGCAATTTTAATGGCCAGTAGTGTAGAAAGCCGCGACCGTTCCTTAAAATTCGTTCCCCATTCGTTCCGTTCATCTTTGTGAACCGTTCCTTTCGACTCGTTAGTTCGCGAACGACCCATCTCTAGTGTGTACCCAGGCGCTCATCCGCAGAGATCGGCAGGGGTGGGCAAACTGCTGGCACACAGGCAGTTAGATGGACCAGAGCCTATGCTACAGTTGTGTATGTGAGTGCATATGGGCAGAGTTGGTCAAGAAGTTCACAGGGGGGGGGGGGGGCATAATGTAAAAGGGCCGAATGGTACGTAGCACAAGCTAACTGCACTTTCCCGCTGATGGGCACCCATGACTTACACAGTATTACGTTTATGTGTCCTGAGGGTGACTAATTTCATTTTCCAAGTGGTCAACGCTATTTAGGAAGCAGTTACCCAAAGTGGCTGGCAACTGATAATTGGTCTAAAATATGAACACGTAACTATACGGAGTATCAGCAGACAGATGCTAGGCAGTGTGTGTGTGTGTGTGTGTGTGTGTGTGTGTGTGTGTGTGTGTGTTTTGTACGTACCTGTGAGAGCACCGGCCACCAGCGCTATAGCGAGGCTGTGCGCCAAAGCCAGCAGTTGGAACCCAGCCTGGGCCTGAGCAGACCGCCCCAGCAATGCAGATGGAGAGCCGTCAGGTCCTTCATGAGGCTGAAACACAAGGTGATGTGTGAAGCCTTCACAGCTGTCGACTATATGAACCAGGGTTCACTTCTCAAAGCCTGAACTTCGATAAGGAGACTGATCTACACTCAAGCTCATAATTTAAGGATAATACTGATACATCGTGAAACAGCACTCTGGTGGGAGGTTTGCGGGTTTAAATCACCTCGGTGTATGACCATGCGGTGCATTTGACCTGTGGTCGTCGCACGGTGGCGCTGGCAGCAGTCCACATACGCAGTGGTGTGTTGGTGCATGTCAGAGTGCGGTGCAGAGAGTAAGCGTGCAGACGTTTTCAGACGTTCTGATGGTGGATGAGTGTTGAAAATGGCTCAAATAACATGTATTGATGACGTTATGAGGTGTAGGATACTAGGGTGACTGGAGGCTGGTCAAACACAGCAGGTCGTAGCACAGGCCCTCCGTGTGCCACAAAGTATGATCTCAAGATGATGGCAACGATTCCAGCAGACAGGAGACGCGTCCAGGAGGTATAGTATGGAACCTCCACAGTGTACAACATCACAAGAAGACCGATATCTCACCATCAGTGCCCGCAGACGGCTACGGAGTACTGCAGGTAGCCTTGCTCGGGACCTTACCACAGCCACTGGAACAGTTGTCCCAGACACATAGTTTACAGACGACTGAACAGACATGGTTTATTTGCCCAGAGACCTGCAAGGTGCATTCCACTGACCCCTGATCACAGGAGAGCCCGTAAAGCCTGGTGTCAAGATCACAGTACACGGCCATTGGAACAGTGGTTCCAGGTTATGTTCACGTACGAGTCCAAGTATAGTCTGAACAGTGATTCTCACCAGGTTTTCATCTGGCGTGAACCAGGAACCAGATACCGACCCCTTAATGTCCTTGAAAGGGACCTGTATGGAGGTAGTGGTTTGATGGTGTGGAGTGGGATTATGATTGGTGCACGTACACCCTTGCATGTCATTGACAGAGGAACTGTAACAGGTCAGGTGTATCGGGACGTCATTTTGCACTAATATGTCCGCTTTTTCAGGGGCGCAGTGGGTCCCACCTTCCTCTTGATGGATGATAACGCACGGCCCCCACCGAGCTGCCATCGTGGAGGAATACCCTGAAAATATATCAGGCGAATGGAGTGGCCTGCCTGTTCTCCAAACCTAAACCCCATCGAGCAGACCTTGGATGCTCTCGATCTACGTATCGCTGCACGTATTCAAACCCCTACGACACTTCAGGAGGTCCGACAGGCACAGGTTCAAGAATTGGAGGCTATACGCCAGCAGCTGCTCGACCACCTGATCCTGATATCGGGGTACGTGTGCAGGATACATTGGTGTTTTGTAGTACATGTGTTTCGGGACGGTTTTCTCAACTTATCACCAACACCATGAACTTACAGATCTGTGTCGTGTGTGTTCCCTATGTTATTAGCGCCAGTTTTGTGTAGTGCCATGTAATGTGGCACCACATTCTGCAGTTATCCTTAATTTATGACGATGAGTGTATGAAGCTATACAGGTTGCTCTAAAATTTCCCTTACAAACTTCTAGCACTTGTAGAGGGCACTGAGTAGATAATATTTTGAATTGGAGCCCTTGTCCGGAAACGTACCATTTCAATGCTACAACCGCTTGAAAATATATTGGTTACGTGATCACTTTTATCCTCACGTTCAGATAAAAACAGAGCACTTTGAACGACTAGAGACTGTTGTTGTTGTTGTTGTGATCTTCAGTCCAGAGACTGGTTTGATGCAGTTCTCCATGCTACTCTATCCTGTGCAAGATTCTTCATCTCCCAGTACCTACTGCAACCTACATCCGTCTGAATCTGCTTTGTGTATTCATCTCTTGGTCTCCCTCTACGATTTTTAACCCCCCCCCCCACCACGCTGCCCTCCAATAGGAAATTGGTGATCCCTCGATGCCTCAGAACATGTCCTACCAACCGATCCCTTCTTCTAGTCGTTGTGCTACAAATTTCTCTGCTACACAGTTCTATTCAATACCTCCTCATTTGTCATGTAATTTACCTATCTAATCTTCAGAATTCTTCTGTAGCATAACGTTTCGAAAGCTTTTCTCTTCTAGTCTAAACTATTTATCCTCCACGTTTCACAATGCATGGCTACACTCCATACAAATACTTTCATAAATGACTTCCTGACACTTAAATCTATACTCGATGTTAACAAATTTCTTTTCTTGCCATTTCCAGTCTACATTTTATATTCTCTCTACTTTGCCATCATCAGTTATTTTGCTCCCCAAATAGCAAAACTCCTTTAGTACGTTAAGTATCTCATTTCCTAATCTAATTCCCTCAGCATCACCCAATTTAATTCGACTACGTTCCATTATCCTCGTTTTGTTTTTGTTGATGTTCATCTTATATCCTCCTTTCAAGACACTATCCATTCTGTTCAACTGCTCTTCCAAGACCTTTGCTGTCTCTGACAGAATTACAATGTCATCAGCAAACCTTAATGTTTTTATTTCTTCTCAATGGATTTTAATACCTACTCCGAATTTTTCTTTTGTTTCCTTCACTGCTTGCTCAGTATACAGATAGAATAACATCGGGGAAAGGCTACAACCCTGTCTCACTCCCTTCCCAACCATCGCTTCCCTTTCATGCCCCTCGACTCGTATAACTGCCATCTGGTTTCTGTACAAATTGTAAATAGCCTTTCGCTCCCTGTATTTTAGCCCTGCCACCTTCAGAATTTGAAAGAAAGTATTCCACTCAACATTGTCAAAAGCTTTCTCTAAGTCCTTAATCTATCTTCTAAGATAAGTCTTAGGGTCAGTACTGCCTCACGTGTTCCAACATTTCTGCGGAATCCAAACTGATCTTCCCCGACGTCGGCTTCTACCAGCTTTTCCATTCGTCTGTAAAGAGTTCGTGTTAGTATTTTGCAGCCGTGAATTGTTAAACTGATATTTCGATAATTTGCACATCTGTCAATACCTGCTTTCTTCGGGATTGGAATTATTATATTTTTCTTGAAGTCTGAGGGTATTTCACGTGTGTCATACATGTTGCTCCCCAGATGGTAGAGTACTGTCAGGGCTGCCTCTCCCAGGGCTAGACGACTAGAGATAGGTCGTTCACATTCACAGGACATGTACATTAGTATATTCTGCAGAAAAGATTAGGTTTGAAATGTGCCTGCAGCTCTCGTTGTCACTGTAGACCGAAGGTAATGGACTTGTGTGACTTGAGCAGACATATGCGTGAACCATGCCGCCAAATCAGTCAGTTTAAAAGGTTGTGCATTATTGGCATGAGAGTACGTGATGCATCCATCCGGGAAATTGATGCCACTGTGGGACGAAGTGTTCGGCAATGCAATGGTTGTGTGCAGAATGGTTCACGGAAGGCCATAGAATAAAACGAGATGGGTCAGCTTGAACCACGCAGACTATTGCCGTATGGCATTGCAGGACAGATCTGCGTTCTCATCGGCTCTGGCGCAACTGTGGAACGGTGTAACACATCGTACACTATCAGGGGTGGCAGACCGTCGCCGTACATTACCGCACGTTTTACGTGCGCATCACCCACTTTTCTGGCTATCTTTGACGAACGTGGAGAAACATGCTGGAGGGGAATAGAGTACGGAACGACGTCACTGGGTACGGAAATGGCATCAAGTAGTGTTTTTGGACGAATCCAGGTTCTGTTTGTTTGAAAATGATGGCCGCATTTTGGTTCGCCCCAGACAGGGCATTCGCAAAAGACATACAGCGCCAACTGAAGCCCTTATGGTGTGGGGTGCTACTGGCTGCAGCCACAAATCACAACTGATGGGAGTCCAGGGCACTGTGACCAGTGTGAGGTACGTGAATGACATCCGGCGACCCGTAGTCGTAGCCTTTCCTCACAACACCCCATACACCATTTTCCAGCAAGACAACGCACGACCACATTTTGCTGAACGAACACCTGCCTTGGTGGCTTCGTAGCCGTCCCTCACAACACCCCATACACCATTTTCCAGCAAGACAATGCACGACCACATTTTGCTGAACGAACACCTGCCTTGGTGGCTTCACAGGATGTCGTTTTGCTTTTGTTGATGTTAACCTTATATCCCCCTTTCAAGACACTGTCCATTCTGTTCAACTGCTGTTCCAAGTCCTTTGCTGTCTCTGACAGAATTACAATGGTCCTGGTCCGCCAGATCACCACACTTGTCGCCAATCGAAAACGTGCGGAATATGGTGAAACGACTGGTGCAGCGCTGTGACCCCATGCCAACCACCACACATGAACTTTGGCAACAGGTGAATGCAGTATGAATGGCTACGCCACAGGACGCCACTCGCGCTTGATACGCATCGATTCCATCACGTGTGGAACAAGCTATCAAAGCACATGCTTACCCTGTGTCTACTAGGCAACAGGACGCATGCTGACACATGCTGATCATTTATGCAAAACATATTAATGTACATGTCCTATGAACATGAACATCCTGTCTCCAGTGGTTCAAGCTTTTACTTTCTTGCTGAACGTGAGTGCGCAAGTGATTGATGAGGCGTGACCCAGTACATTACTTGTTTTAAAATTTTACACATTAATAACCAAAGAAACGAAAAGGAAACATAATCAGTTGTCCCAAACTACTCCAATTCCACTACGGGCGTCCAGCGTCTCCTCTGAGCGCCACAGTCACACCGGCTGACAGAGAAGCACCCCTTTCTCGAAGCCATTGCGTAATTGCGGCGAAAAGGGTACTCGATAGAGCCGGAAGTTGTGGGAAACGACATGGGTTTTCATTCATTTTATTGTCCACTCAGTCCCTTCTACAAGTCCTACGAGTTTGTAAGGGGAATTTTAGAGCACCCTGTAGAGGCTGGGCATAATAAAACTTATGCAGAGAATAATTTATGCATCTTAAAATATGCAAACCAACTCACGTCTCCTGCACCCGAGGTGGATAATATAAGTTGGATTGCCTATCATGTGGTGCGCTAAATACACTACTGGCCATTAAAATTGCTACACCAAGAAGAAATGCAGATGATAAACGGGTATTAATTGCACAAATATATTATACTAGAGCTGACATGTGATTACATTTTCACGCAATTTGGGTGCATAGATCCTGAGAAATCACTACCCAGAACAACCACATCTGGCCGTAATAACAGCCTTGATACGCATGGGCATTGAGTCAAAGAGAGGTTGGATGGCGTGTACAGGTACAGCAGCCCATGCAGCTTCAACACGATACCACAGTGCATCAACAGTAGCGACTGGCGTATTGTGACGAGCCAGTTGCTCGGTCACCATCGGCCAGGCGTTTTCAATTGGTGAGAGATCTGGAGAATATGCTGACCAGGGCAGCAGTCGAACATTTTCTGTATCCAAAAAGTCCTGTACAGGACCTGCAACATGCGGTCGTGCATTATCCTGCTGAAATGTAGGGTTTCGGAGGGATCAAAAATGGTTCAAATGGCTCTGAGCACTATGGAACTTAACTGCTGTGGTCATCAGTCCCCTAGAACTTAGAACTACTTAAACCTAACTAACCTAAGTAAATCACACATGTCCATGCCCGAGGTAGGATTCGAACATGCGACCGTAGAGGTCACGCGGTTCCAGACTGTAGCGCCTAGAACCGCACGGCCACTCCGGCCGGCTCGCAGGGACCGAATGAAGGGTAGAGCCACGGGTCGTAACACATCTGAAATGTAACGTCCACTGTTCAAAGTGGCGTAAATGCGAACAAGAGGTGACCGAGACGTGTAACCAATGGCACCCCATACCATCACGCCGGGTGATACGCCAGTATGGGGATGACGATTACACACTTCCAACGTCCGTTCACCGCGATGTTGCCAAACGTGGATGCCACCATCATGATGCTGTAAACAGAACCTGCATTCATCCAAAAAATGACGTTTTCCCATTCGTGCACCCAGGTTGGTCGTTGAGAACACCATCGCAGGCGCTCCTGTCTGTGATGCAGCGTCAACGGTAACCGAAGCCACGGTCTCCGAGATGATAGTCCATGCTACTGCAAACGTCGTCGAACTATTCGTGCAGATGGTTGTTGTCTTGCAAACGTCCCCATCTGTTGACTCAGGGATCGAGACGTGGATGCACGATCCGTTACACCCATGCGGATAATGCCTGTCATCTCGACTGCTAGTGATACGAGGCCGTTGGGATACAGCACGGCGTTCCGTATTACCCTCGTGAACATACCGATTCCATATTCTGCTAACAGTCATTGGATCTCGACCAACGCGAGCAGCAATGTCGCGATACGAGAAACCACTATCGCAATAGGCTACAATCCGACCTTTATCAAAGTCGGAAACGTGATGGTACGCATTTTCCCTCCTTACACGAGGCATCACAACAACGTTTCACCAGGCAACGCCGGTCAACTGCTGTTTGCGTATGAGAAATCGGTTGGAAACCTTCCTCATGTCAGCACGTTGTAGGTGTCTCCACTGGCGCCAACCTTGTGTGAAAATTCTGAAAACCTAATCATTTGCATATCACAGCGTCTTCTTCATGTCGGTTAAATTTCGCGTCTGTAGCACGTCATCTTCGTGGTACAGCAGTTTTAATGGCCAGTAGCGTATTTGCCATGTCATGCCTTCCTCGGAGAAGACAAAATTTCGACTTCGTAGTCGGTATTTATAGAGAAATAGGGCTGTTAACGAGGAGTACAAAAGTGGCTCTAAGAACAATGAGACTTAACATCCGAGGTCAGTGATCCCTTAGACGTAGAACTACCTAAGCCTAACCAACCTAAGGACATGACACACATCCCTGCCCCAGGCAGGATTCGAACCTGCGACCGCAGCAGCAGCGCGGTTCCGCACTAAAGCGCCTAGAATCTCTCGTCCACAGCGGCCGGCTAACGAAGAGTGTCTGCGTGATTACGATCAGCCATAGTGACAATATCACAGACTGCCAAGACACAGCAAACGTAGTTAGATCTCTTTGTATTACATATAGGACATCCAGTGCCCGCATCTCGTGGTCGTGCGGTAGCGTTCTCGCTTCCCACGCCCGGGTTCCCGGGTTCGATTCCCGGCGGGGTCAGGGATTTTCTCTGCCTCGTGATGGCTGGGTGTTGTGTGCTGTCCTTAGGTTAGGTTTAAGTAGTTCTAAGTTCTAGGGGACTTATGACCACAGTGCTCAGAGCCATTTGAACCATTTTTTGAACATCCAGTGCCACGCAAATAACTGTACCAAAGTTACAAGACGTCAATTATTGAACTATATGAAAAAAAAACACTAAATTAGATACAAACTGCGGGGTGCACACACGTTATTCCACATGTAAACGTCACTACATATATTCGGAATTAGGTTACGACATGTTCGGTATGCCTGACATCATTGGTGTTGACGTGGTACAGAGAAATAGTGAAATTCCGCATGACCCGCTGAAGTGTCGGAACATCTATGACCAATTGAGGCCCATGCCACCCTCCTCTCGGTAACCCACAGCCAGAATGCGGTCCTCGAAGTGCTCCTCCAGGACATCAAACACTCCCCTGCCTCGATGGGGTCGAGCTCAGTCTTCCACGAACCACATCTTGTCGAAATAAGGGTCACTTTGGGTAATGGGGATGAAACCAGCTTCAAAAATCTTCACGTACCGTTCGGTAGTCATCGTGCCATCAAGAAATGTCCCACCGATTGTTCCGTGACTGGACACTGCACATCACACTTTCACTCGCTGTGGGTAAAGAGACTTCTCGATCGCGAAATGCGGATTCTCAGTCCCCCAAATGCGCCGATTTTACTTACTGACGAACCCATCCAGATGAAAGTGGTCTTCTCACTCAACCAAACCATACACAGCATACTAATTCCTATGATCCCCGCGGCCAACCGTGCGGCTTGAACATCCTAACGCAAAGCGTTCAGAAGTTACGACGATTTTATTTCATATAGTTCAATAACTGTCAAATTGTAAGTAACACATTGCGTCAAAACTCTTGATAAATGTTACTGGTTATTTTTTATTGTGTTGCCACACATCTGTTCTAGCAAGTTGATAACGATAGCCTGCAGTCTGTCACCTTTTATTGTACGAGGCGCATTCAAGTTCTAAGGCCTCCGATTTTTTTTCTAATTAACTACTCACCCGAAATTGATGAAATTGGCGTTACTTCTCGACGTAATCGCCCTGCAGACGTACACATTTTTCACAACGCTGACGCCATGATTCCATGGCAGCGGCGAAGGCTTCTTTAGGAGTCTGTTTTGAGCACTGGAAAATCGCTGAGGCAATAGCAGCACGGCTGGTGAATGTGCGGCCACGGAGAGTGTCTTTCGTTGTTGGAAAAAGACAAAAGTCACTAGGAGCCAGGTCAGGTGAGTAGGGAGCATGAGGAATCACTTCAAAGTTGTTATCACGAAGAAACTGTTGCGTAACGTTAGCTCGATGTGCGGGTGCGTTGCCTTGGTGAAACAGCACACGCGCAGCCCTTCCCGGACGTTTTTGTTGCAGTGCAGGAAGGAATTTGTTCTTCAAAACATTTTCGTAGGATGCACCTGTTACCGTAGTGCCCTTTGGAACGCAATGGGTAAGGATTACGCCCTCGCTGTCCCACAACATGGACACCATCATTTTTTCAGCACTGGCGGTTACCCGAAATTTTTTTGGTGGCGGTGAATCTGTGTGCTTCCATTGAGCTGACTGGCGCTTTGTTTTCTGGATTGAAAAATGGCATCCACGTCTCATCCATTGTCACAACCGACGAAAACAAAGTCCCATTCGTGCTGTCGTTGCACGTCAACATTGCTTGGCAACGTGCCACACGGGCAACCGTGTGGTCGTCCGTCAGCATTCGTGGCACACACCTGGATGACACTTTTCGCATTTTCAGGTCGTCATGCAGGATTGTGTGCACAGAACCCACAGAAATGCCAACTCTGGAGGCGATCTGTTCAACAGTCATTCGGCGATCCCCCAAAACAATTCTCTCCACTTTCTCGATCATGTCATCAGACCGGCTTGTGGGAGCCCGAGGTTGTTTCGGTTTGTTGTCACACGATGTTCTGCCTTCATTAAACTGTCGCACCCACGAACGCACTTTCGATGCATCCATAACTCCATCACCACATGTCTCCTTCAACTATCAATGAATTTCAATTGGTTTCACACCACGCAAATTCAGAAAACGAATGATTGCACGCTGTCCAAGTAAGGAAAACGTCGCCATTTTAAGTATTTAAAACAGTTCTCATTCTCGCCGCTGGCGGTAAAATTCCATCTGCCATACGGTGCTGCCATCTATGGGACGTATTGACAATGAACACGGCCTCATTTTAAAACAATGCGCATGTTTCTATCTCTTTCCAATCCGGAGAAAAAAAATCAGAGGCCTTAGAACTTGAATGCACCTCGTACAATTGTACGAGCTATGTTTTTTATTTTCATCCAAATTTTTTTTCAAGAGGAACCAAAGTCGGGATACATAAAACTGTATGGAGCAGAGATATGGAGAATAAATAGGTATATAGACAAAAAGATAAAAGGCTTTTGAAAATAAAGGCCTGCGGAAGGTATCAGCACCAACTTTTGAGGGAAGAGAATGCTGAAGAAGAAAGAACAGGGAGCTCAGGGAGAGGTATACAGGGTGATTCAAAAAGAATACCACAACTTTAAAAATGTGTATTTAATGAAGGAAACATAATATAACCTTCTGTTATACATCATTACAAAGAGTATTTAAAAAGGTTTTTTTTCACTCAAAAACAAGTTCAGAGATGTTCAACATGGCCCCCTCCAGACACTCAAGCAATATCAACCCGATACTCCAACTCGTTCCACACTCTCTGTAGCATATCAGGCGTAACAGTTTGGATAGCTGCTGTTATTTCTCGTTTCAAATCATCAATGGTGGCTGGGAGAGGTGGCCGATACACCATATCCTTAACATACCCCCATAAGAAAAAATCGCAGGGGGTAAGATCAGGGCTTCTTGGAGGCCAGTGATGAAGTGCTCTGTCATGGGCTGCCTGGCGGCCGATCCATCGCCTCGGGTAGTTGACGTTCAGGTAGTTACGGACAGATAAGTGCCAATGTGATGGCGCTCCATCCTGCTGAAATATGAATTGTTGTGCTTCTTGTTCGAGCTGAGGGAACAGCCAATTCTCTAACATCTCCAGATACTGTAGTCCAGTTACAGTAGCACCTTCGAAGAAAAAGGGACCAAAAACTTTATTGGCTGAAATGGCACAGAAAACGTTCACCTTAGGCGAGTCACGTTCATACTGAGTTGTTTCCCGCGGATTCTCAGTGCCCCATATACAGACATTGTGACGGTTGACTTTCCCGTTAGTGTGGAAAGTTGCTTCATCACTAAACACAATCTTTGAAACGAAAGATTCATCTGTTTCCATTTGAGCAAGGATAAAATCACAGAAATCGATTCTTTTAATCTTATCAGCTGCAGACAGTGCTTGAACCAATTTCAGACGATAAGGTTTCATAACTAACCTTTTTCGTAGGACTCTCCATACAGTTGATTGTGGAATTTGCAGCTCTCTGCGAGTCGATTTTCCTGGGCTGTGAACAAATGCTTGCTGGATGCGTGCTACATTTTCATCACTCGTTCTCGGCCGTCCAGAACTTTTCCCTTTGCACAAACACCCATCCTCTGTAAACTGTTTATACCAACGTTTAATACACCACCTATCAGGAGGTTTAACACCATACTTCGTTCGAAATGCACGCTGAACAACTGTCGTCGATTCACTTCTGCCATACTCAATAACACAAAAAGCTTTCTGTTGAGCGGTCGCCATCTTAGCATCAACTGACGCTGACGCCTAGTCAACAGCGCCTCAAGCGAACAAATGTACAACTAAATGAAACTTTATAGCTCCCTTAATTCGCCGACAGATGTGTTTAGCTCTGCCTTTTGTCGTTGCAGAGTTTTAAATTCCTAAAGTTGTGGTATTCTTTTTGAATCATCCTATATAATGAAATAGATATTGCAGAAGCCAAGACAAGGGGACTGAGATGGACTGTACACATTTACAAAAAAGGACAGATCTAGACTGACAATCAGAGAAGTGTCAGAGAGAATACCTGAAGGACTTAGACTTTACAGACCGAAAATAAGATGGAGAGACCAGGTGTACAAGGTCCTTCAGATACTTGGAACAAGGTACGTTTTGACTCGGTCAAAAACCGATTGTGGTTTGTGGGGCCAGGAGAGTAAGTAAGTAAGTAAGTAAGTAAACTAGCGACCCAGCCGGGCTTCGCTACAGCTGGACAACTTGTTTATAATATACAGGATGTTCCAAAACTATTCGTTCAAATTAATAAAGGAAGCAGAGAAGATGGAGACAAATATATTTAGTTACGGTACGTATAGTCGGTGATGTAATTTCGGATGACGGCTTACACAGAGGGTAGTTTAGGACGTTACATACAGCAGGAGCATTCACTGGAACTTCTTGAATGCGTAACCACTGGCCTGTATGCATGCAGTACCTCGTCAGACCTTTGTTGCGCCCATTTGAAGAATCTTGGCATGTCCGAAATGGTACCAGGGGCGATGGCAATTCTAGCGACGAGGTCTTCTTTTGTTTCCACAGTGGTTTCAAACACCAGCTGCTTCATGTACTCCCAAAGGAAGAAATCCGGGCATGTGAGGTCAGGTGACCTGCGCAGACGATCCACATGGCAACCTCGGCCGATTCATTGATCCTCGAAGGTGGTTGTCTGATGATTCCCCACAGCAAAGCTGAAATGGGCTGGCTCCCAATCGCGCTAGAAGTACGAAGTGTGATTGGAAAGTTTTAAGAATGGATCTGCTACTGCTTACTGGTTTGGCGGGCAGGTACACGGAGTGTGGGAAGCGAGTCATTGCCTTGTCCTTGAACGCCCTTTGACAGGAAACTGCGTTGCCTTTATTCAGTTCGTTGTGGCAGCTGGTTGAGTGCGCGGCTGTTAGGGCTTGTTTCCGGATTCCGTCTGCGTGAAAATGGACGTAAAAACGAAGCAACGAATTTGTGTGAAATTTTGTTTTAAAACCGAGAAATGAGCTTCTGAGGCTTACAAACTATTAAAGACAGCGTTTGGAGATAATTGTATGATCCAGTCAAATGTTTTTGTCTGGTTCAACATATTTAAAAATGGCCGAGAATCATTTGAAGATGAATCACGGTCCGGCTGTCCTTCCACCTCAAAAACGAATGAAAATGTTCTGAAAGTTCGCGACTTAGTGCACTCTGATCGTAGGCTTGGCTGATGAACTCAATTTAAGTTTCTATGCAGTTCAGGCAATTTAACTGAACATCTGAACACGTGTCGTGTGTCTACTAAATTCATTCCAAAAGTGTTTTCAAGTGACCAGAGACAATACCGACTTGAAGTGTGCCAAGCACTGAATCTTCTTCTTCTTCTGTAGTGGTCAATCCAAGGAGTGGTTTGCAACAGCTACAATGGCAGCTTGTCTCCATTCTGTGCGTCTTTCAGCTTTTCTCTTCATTTCTTTATAGGTGTCACATCCCACATCTTTCACGATTTGATCCATGTACCTCAGTCGTGGTCTTCCTCTTGGTCTTTTTCCCTCGACATATCCCTCTATGATTGTGTTCAGGAGTCCTTTATGTCTTAGTAGATGGCCTGTAAATTGCACTCTTCTTTTAACAATGAAACTCCAGAAGCTTCTCTTTTCACCTGCTCTTTCCAGAACCGCTTCGTTTGTGACCTTGTCGATACATCTTATTTTGAGCATGCGTCTATAGCAACACATTTCAAAAGAATTTAGCTTCTGGTCTTCCTCTGTCCTGAGAGTCCATGTTTCACACCCATAGCATGTCACACTCCACACATATGATTTCAAAAATCTTTTCCTGGTTTCAAGGCTGATGCTCTTAGATGTTAATATGTTTTTCTTCTTGTTAAAAGCATCCTTTGCTTGAGCTATTCTACTTCTCACTTCTGCCTTGCTCCTTCCATCCCTGGTAATATTACTGCCCAGATAAGTAAATTTATCAACTTGTTCAAGCAGTTCATTGCCTACATGAACTTGGACTTTGACTTGATCTTCTTTGTCGCACATTCTCATATTATATTCTTCACTCATAACTTTATCCATTCTATTCAGTAGGACTACAAGATCTTCTTCACTTTCAGCCAGGACAGCTACATCACCGGCATATATTATCATATCTATTCGTTGGCCATGAATTCCTACAACTGTCTGTGAATTTTTCCTTACTTTTTTCAGCGCCTCTTCAATGTATAAGTTAAAGATAACAGGGGATAGTGCGCAACCTTGTCGGACACCTTTCCGTATCTGCACTGATAAGTTAATTAAAGGTGATGTATACGTATATGGATATGATCCGGGAACCAAATTGCAGTCCTTGCTGTGGAAGACTCGAGGTTCACCACGACCGAAAAAAGCACGGCATAGTCGGTCGACGGTAAAGACAATATTGGTGACTTTTTTCCACTCTACCGGTATTGCGCATCATGAATTTATCCCTGGAGGACAGACAATTAACCAGGAATACTATAAATGTGTCCCTGAGCGTTTGCGGGAAAAGGTGCAGAAGAAAAGGCCTGCGTTGTCGACAGGAGCTGGGTGCTACACCGTGACAATGCTCCGGCTCATCGTGCCTTCTCCATTGTTGTATTTCTGACCAAATTCAAAATTCCTGTGCTTCCACAACCGCCATATTCCCCTGATTTGGCCCCTGCGGAGATCTGCCTGTTTCCTAAACTGAAATTTTCACTGAAAGGGAAACGATTTGATTCTATTGAAGACATCCAGGCAAATACAGACAGCGTCCTTAACACACTACAGGAAAAAAAAATATCCAGGAATGTTTCCAAAAGTGGAAAGCGAAGTCGGTGCGTTCAGTCAGAAGGGGACTATTTTGAAGAAGATGCATAACAGTAGCATGTACCACCATTGTACAATTACAAGCCTATTCTTAAAACTTTCCAATTACACCTCATACGTCCTTTGTCTAAAATTCAGAGGTATATCCTCAGCTGTTCTGGCAGCACATGCTCCACGAGAGTGCGATATCTCTGGCCTTTAAGCAAGAATGGAAGGATGCATGGCACAGTTAACTCATCCCCGAGAATGCAGACCCACGCGTTAACACCGAATCGCTGCTGATGAGCATGAGGTCAATTACCTCGTGCATTCACATGTCTCCAAACATGTGAACTCCGGATATTTGAATGTCAGTACACATTTATAATCAGGGCACACTGACGCAACAGCTCGTTTGGTTTGGCTGCTAGAATCTCGACGACTACTTACCAACGTACAATGTGGATTTCGTAGGCGCCGCTCTGCTGTTGACCATCTGGTTACCTTGTCGACCTTCATCATGAACAACTTCTTGCGGGAGCGCCAGACAGTGGCTGTGTTCTTAGATTTGTAGAAGGCTTACGACACCTGTTGTAGGGCGGGCATTCTCCGCACCATGCATACATGGGGCCTTCGCGGTCGCCTCCCTCTTTTTATTCGTGCATTTTTAATGGATCGACAGTTCAGGGTACGTGTGGGCTCTGTCCTGTCCGACGCCTTTCGCCAGGAGAATGGGGTGCCACACGGCTCAGTTTTGAGCGTCGCTCTCTTCGCCATAGCGATCAATCCAATAATGGATTGCCTCCCAGCAGATGTATCAGGCTCCCTTTTCGTGGACGATTTTACCATCTACTGCAGCGCGCAGCGTACATGTTTCCTGGAGCGCTGTCTTCAGCGTTGTCTTGACCGTCTTTACTCCTGGAGTGTCGCCAATGGCTTCTGTTTTTCTGCCGAGAAGACGGTATGTATTAACTTCTGGCGCTACAAAGAGTTTCTCCCACCGACCTTACATCTCGGTCCCACTGTTCTCCCATTCGTGGAGACAACAAAACTTTTAGGTCTTACATTTGACAGGAAACTTAGCTGGTCTCCACATGTGTCATATTTGGCTGCCCGTTGTACCCGTTCCCTAAATGTCCTCCGTGTTCTCAGCGGTACGTCGTGGGGAGCGGATCGAACCGTCCTACTTCGCTTATATCGGTCGATCGTCCGCTCAGCGGGATTATGGGAGATTTGTGCACTCCTCTGCACGGCCGTCCACTTTACGCCTCCTCAACTCTATACAACATCAGGGGTTACGTCTTACGATCGGAGCGTTCTATACTAGTCCCGTCGAGAGTCTTCATGCTGAAGCCGGTGAATTGCCACTAACCTACCGGCGCGATATACTGCTTTGTCGGTATGCCTGTCGGCTATTATCAATGCCCGACCACCTGTCTTATCGTTCCTTTTTTGATGACTCTCTCGACCGTCAATACCGGTTGTATGTATCTACCCTGATACCCCCTGGAGTTCGCTTTCGTCGCATCCTTCAGCACCTTGATTTTTCACTCCCTGCAACCTTTCGAGTGGGCGAGAGCCAAACGCCACCTTGGCTCCAGACTCAGGTTCGCGTTCACCTTGACCTCAGCTCGCTCCCAAAGGAGGTTACCCCAGCTTCGGTATACCGTTTGCGGTTTGTCGAACTTCGTTCGAAGTTCATTAATACGATCTTCATTTATACAGATGGCTCTAAGACCAATGACGGTGTCGGGTGTTCTTTTATTGTCGGGGCACACAGTTTCAAATACCGGCTCCATGGCTATTGTTCGGTCTTCACAGCTGACCTTTTTGGCCTCTATCAGGCTGTTCTTCACATCCACCGCCACCGACATTCTGCTTATGTCATCTTGTCTGATTCCCTGAGCGCCATCCAGAGCCTCAGTGGTCCGTATCCGGTTCACCCTTTCGTGCACCGGATCCAACGCTCTCTTCAGCAGCTGGCGGGAGACGGTTCTCCGGTTACCTTTATGTGGGTTCCTGGCCGTGTCGGTGTCCCTGGGAACGAAGCCGCAGATGGCGCGGCCAAGGCTGCGGTCCTCCAGCCTCGGACAGCTTCTTGTTGTGTGCCTTCATCTGATTTTAGCAGGGTCATTTGTCAGCGCATTTTATCGCTGTGGCATGCCGATTGGTCTACACTTACTGAAAACAAGCTTCGGGCCTTGAAATCTCTCCCCACGGCTTGGACGACCTCTTCACGCCCTTCTCGGTGGGAGGAGGTCGTTTTGGCCCGGTTACGGATTGGACACTGCCGGTTCAGCCATCGCCATTTGCTGACGGCTGCACCGGCGCCGTTCTGCCCGTGTGGGCAATTGCTAACGGTACGCCACATTTTAACGTCCTGTCCGAATTTTAATACACTGCGCGTTGATCTTGGCCTGCCATGTACTTTGGATGCCATTTTAGCGGATGACCCAGGAGCAGCTGCTCGCGTTCTTCGTTTTATCCACTTGACAAACCTGTCTAAGGACATTTGATTATGCTGTTTTCTTTCAATCCCTTGCCTGTTAATGTGACTTTTACAGTGTTGTCCTTTTTAGTTGCTGTTTTACCCTTGTGCCTCGCAGTGCATTCATAATTTAGTGTGGGCGCTAATGACCACTGTAGTTGTGCGCCCTAAAACCACAAAAAAACATTAACAGAATATTTCCTAACATTACGATTGACTTCAGAGACCATACATTCCTTATCGAAATACATTTGTTTTGATGTTCTCTATCTCCTGTACTAATCTGGACGAATAACCCTCGTATAAGAAGGCGATCGGAAAGTATCCGTTTGAGGGCGTTGCTGCAGCGTATATACAGATCAGCCAGAACACTGTGACCACAGATTTACTATCGATATAAACCCGGCGAGACCACAGCAGCGTCACGTGGCGAGGAATGACTGCTAGTCAGACACACGCTTGGTCCATGTCGTACCAGCGAGCGTGCTGCCCAAGTGTAGAATGGGGAAGGTGCGCGATCTATCTAAATTTGACCGAGGGCAGATTGTGTCGACCTGGAGGCTCAGCAGAAGAGTTTCGGACACTACACTGCTTTTCGGGCACTGGCGATGTGACATGGCGCATTATCTTACTGAAAAATACCACTGCCTTCGGTAAACGTGATCATCATGAAGGGCTGTAAGTAGTCTGCAACCAGAGTTTGTTTGGCCGTCATGGTGCCTTGCACGAGCTCCACTCGACTCACAGATACCCACGTGAATGTTCTCCAGAGCATAATGGAGTCGCTGTCAGCTTGGCTCCGTCCCACAGTGCACTTATCAAGGAGCTGTGCCAATGAAGACAATGGATTAGAGGCCTCCCATCGACGTGATGAAGAAGGTATCGGGATTCGTCAGACCATGCAAGGCTGTACAACTGCGCCAACATCCAGCGCCGATGGTCACGTGCCAATTTCAGTCGTAGTTGCCGATGTCGTGGTGTTAACATTGGCACATGCATGGGACGTCGGCTGTTGAGGCCCATTGTTAGTAGTGTTTAATGTCCTCTGTGTTCAGACACACTTCTACTCTTCCGGGTGTTTAAGTTTGCTGTTAGTTGCGTCACAGTTCGCTGACTGTCCTGTTTTACCAGTTTGCCCATCCAAGAATGTCCGCAATTTGTAATGAGAGGTGTCCGCCCAACTCCACGACGTCTGGACGTGGTTCAAATGGTTCAAATGGCTCTGAGCACTAGGGGACTCAACATCTGTGGTCATAAGTCGCCTAGAACTTAGAACTACTTAAACCTAACTAACCTAAGGACATCACACACATCCATGCCCGAGGCAGGATTCGAACCTGCGACCGTACCGGTCACGCGGTTCCTGACTGAGCGCCTAGAACCGCTAGACCACCGCGGCCGGCGTCTGGACGTGGTTTCGCTTTGGTTTCGCCAAGTGTTGAAGACACTTACCACGGCAGTCCTCGAACACACGATAGGCCATGCGGTTCCAGAAACGTTTCTACTGAGCCTCCCGGTCATCACAATCTTCCCTCAGTCAAATTCAGATACATCGGGCACCTTCTCGATTCTAGACTTGGACAGCATGCTCAACATTGCTACATGGACCGTGCGTGTGTCTATCAGTCATTCCTCGTCACGTGACGCTGCTATCGTCCCGCCGGGTTTATACCGATAGTAAATCGGTGGTCGTGCTGTTCTGGCTGACCAGCGTACACGCTGCAGCAACGCCCTGAAACGTATACTTTTTGATCGCCTTCTTATACGAGGGTTATTCGGAAAGTAAGGAACGATCGTCCGCGAAATGGAAAATACAGTGAAAATCTTATAAAGCTTTGCACAGATGCGTTGGGCACCGTGTCTAGTACACCCGTCGATTGCATCATGTCGCTCTTTTCAGTTCTCAGCTCACAGTGAGAACGTGAAGATGGCTACAAATTAGCGACTCCCGCCAAGTATGAGGGCCTGGTGAAAGATTTCGCCTAATGCTATGCAATCCACGTGACATAACTGTCATGCAATTAGTTCTACATGACAATTCTCGGTCGCACTTTGCAGGGGCAATGAAGATGCTCCTGCAGCGTTTACGATGGGAAGTGTTTGATCACCCACAATACAGCCCGTAATTGGCTACCCCTGAAGTTCATCTCTGCTCAAATGAACCGCTGGCTATGAACACAATATTTTGATACAGACAACGAGATGCAGTCCAGAGTAGAAAATTGTCGCAAAGCCCTGGCGGTTGTCTGCTTAAATTAACCGCTGGCTATGAACACAATATTTTGACACAGACAACGAGCTGCAGTCCAGAGTAGAAAATTGTCGCAAAGCCCTGGCGGTTGTCTTCTATAACGATGGAATTCAAAAGATGATACAACACTACGACAGATGTCTAAGTCTGAGCAGCTACTGTGTAGAGAAGTAGCTGGAAGGTGTAGCTAACAGTTGCAAACAAAAACAGTTTTGATTTTCACTTTGGTTCCCATTTCGCGACATATCGTTTCTCACTTTCCGAATAGGCATTGTACTTGTTTTCATCATTTCATTGTCAGACATCCTTAGCAACATAGATATTTCACACATATTAATACATTTCATACATATTTCAGGTGTTTCTATGAAGAATTTGGCCCTGTAGTTTCGTTTCCATGTAGCTCGATGTTAATGGCGTCATATTTCCTAAACTATGGGTCGTACTCTGGTATAATTGTGGAGGAACATTCGGGGACATAATGCGAAATGTGCAGCGAATAGAATTAGTAGCGAATAAGCGTCAAGTATTTGATAATGACAGCACTTATTGACTTGCAGTAAACTTTACAAACAGTGTCAAGTCCTTACGAAACTTCAAACATTATGGACGATGTGACAGTTCTTCACGCATCTCAATGTTTATATGTCATAGCTTCTGCACTATGTGCCGTACAGTGATATAATTTTACAGGCACATTCGCTCGTATATTTACATTCCATATACGAAATTTGTTCTTATTAGAGTTTGTGGTAAAGACGTAAGAAATTAAAATGTCTAGTATGTTGCGGCAGCTCTTCACACATCTCAGTGTTCATAATGTCACGTCTCCTGAAATGTGTGCCACACAACGATATAATTTCGTTGGCAGTGACATATATGGAAACTGTATGTGAAAGTTTTTGTAAATAGGGTTAGTAGCAGAGAAGGAATAAATTTAACTCATGCGGCAGTTTCATTGCATGAACAGCGGAAATGTATTTAGTGATTAAATTTTTTGCTTTCGTCATTTTGTGGTGATGTGACTGAGACAAAGTTTCGTAAGGGCTTGAAACTATGTGTAAGGTTGCTACAACTCAATAAGTGGTGTCATACCTGATGACTGAAGTGTGGGTATTTGCACATCATGAACTGCACTACTTTCTAACCTCTGACCCTTCGCTAGGTACATAGTTCTTAGTCCCACAGCGAATGTCCCCCGATAGTAAGTAATGTGTATACCAAGTCTGGTTGAAACCGGTCCAATTGTGTAGGAGGAGATGTGGAACATACATACATACACATATAGCTACATCCTTCTTCATAATATACATGAACATATACACAATACTTACATACACTGACCTGCATCCACGGTTCAGTGGGTTGACATACCTGGAGAGCACGTGCTGGGAAAATCTTGTAGAGGGCAGGACCGTAGCTCTGCTCAGAAGCGAGTCCGGCGGCAATGGCTGCTGCTATGCCTGCCAAGACACCAGGGAGTCCATGCAAACAATGCACTCCACACGTGTCGTGCAGGCCCACCCGACGAAGTAGCCAAGGCTGTGAATATGTGGAGAGCAGTTGGTCGTTAGGTACCTCGCACATACACACCTAACAAGGGAACCTCCCCATCGCACCCCCTTCAGATTTAGTTATAAGTTGGCACAGTGGATAGGCCTTGAAAAACTGAACACAGATCAATCGAGAAAACAGGAAGAAGTTGTGTGGAACTATGAAAAAAAAAGCAAAATACACTCCTGGAAATGGAAAAAAGAACACATTGACACCGGTGTGTCAGACCCACCATACTTGCTCCGGACACTGCGAGAGGGCTGTACAAGCAATGATCACACGCACAGCACAGCGGACACACCAGGAACCGCGGTGTTGGCCGTCGAATGGCGCTAGCTGCGCAGCATTTGTGCACCGCCGTCAGCCAGTTTGCCGTGGCATACGGAGCTCCATCGCAGTCTTTAACACTGGTAGCATGCCGCGACAGCGTGGACGTGAACCGTATGTGCAGCTGACGGACTTTGAGCGAGGGAGTATAGTGGGCATGCGGGAGGCAGGGTGGACGTACCGCCGAATTGCTCAACACGTGGGGCGTGAGGTCTCCACAGTACATCGATCTTGTCGCCAGTGGTCGGCGGAAGGTGCACGTGCCCGTCGACCTGGGACCGGACCGCAGCGACGCACGGATGCACGCCAAGACCGTAGGATCCTACGCAGTGCCGTAGGGGACCGCACCGCCACTTCCCAGCAAATTAGGGACACTGTTGCTCCTGGGGTATCGGCGAGGACCATTCGCGACCGTCTCCATGAAGCTGGGCTACGGTCCCGCACACCGTTAGGCCGTCTCCCGCTCACGCCCCAACATCGTGCAGCCCGCCTCCAGTGGTGTCGCGACAGGCGTGAATGGAGGGACGAATGGAGACGTGTCGTCTTCAGCGATGAGAGTCGCTTCTGCCTTGGTGCCAATGATGGTCGTATGCGTGTTTGGCGCCGTGCAGGTGAGCGCCACAATCAGGACTGCATACGACCGAGGCACACAGGGCCAACACCCGGCATCATGGTGTGGGGAGCGATCTCCTACACTGGCCGTACACCACTGGTGATCGTCGAGGGGACACTGAATAGTGCACGGTACATCCAAACCGTCATCGAACCCATCGTTCTACCATTCCTACACCGGCAAGGGAACTTGCTGTTCCAACAGGACAATGCACGTCCGCATGTATCCCGTGCCACCCAACGTGCTCTAGAAGGTGTAAGTCAACTACCCTGGCCAGCAAGATCTCCGGATCTGTCCCCCATTGAGCATGTTTGGGACTGGATGAAGCGTCGTCTCACGCGGTCTGCACGTCCAGCACGAACGCTGGTCCAACTGAGGCGCCAGGTGGAAATGGCATGGCAAGCCGTTCCACAGGACTACATCCAGCATCTCTACGATCGTCTCCATGGGAGAATAGCAGCCTGCATCGCTGCGAAAGGTGGATATACACTGTACCAGTGCCGACATTGTGCGTGCTCTGTTGCCTGTGTGTATGTGCCTGTGGTTCTGTCAGTGTGATCATGTGATGTATCTGACCCCAGGAATGTGTCAATAAAGTTTCCCCTTCCTGGGACAATGAATTCACGGTGTTCATATTTCAATTTCCAGGAGTGTATACAAACTGAGTAGTCCATGTGCAACATAAGGAACATCAAGGATAGTGTGAGCTTAGGAGCGCCGTGGTCCCGTGGTTAGTGTGAGCACCTGCGGAACGAGAGGTCCTTGGATCAAGTCTTCCCTCGAGTGAAAATTTTAATTCTTTATTTTCGTAAAGTTATGATCTGTCCGTTCATTCATTGACGTCTCTGCTCACTGTAATAAGTTTAGTGTCTGTGTTTTTGCGACCGCACCGCAAAACCGTGCGATTCGTAGACGAAAGGATGTCACTCTCCAATGGGAACCGAAAACATTTGATCGCAAGGTCATAGTTCAACCGATTCCTCCACAGGAAAACACGTCTGATATATTCTATACGACAATGGTGACGGCATGTGCGTCACATGACAGGAATATGCTGTCAACCCACCTAACTTGTACACTTGGCGAATGGGTAAAAAGGTTCTTCTACCTTGCCCGATTTAGGTTTTCTTGTGGATGCGATAATCACTCCCAAAAAATTGATGAAAACATAAGAGTTTGTCGCATAAACTGCAACAAATGAATGCAACAGTTTCACAGTCGCACAGTTTTCCCTGTGCTCTGTCAAAACATATGTTTTTAACGTTTTCAAATTTTTCCGTGTGTGGACCGTCAAATCCTGCATATGTCCAAGCAAATCTGAACATGTCCTGGAATTTTTGAGAGCGAAGTTGATTATGTGTGAGTGCCTGAACTTTGATAATTGACACACGATCACAGCGAATTTGATTATGTGTGAGTGCCTGAACTTTGATAACTGACACACGATCACAGCGAATTTGATTATGTGTGAGTGCCTGAACTTTGATAATTGACACACGATCACGTAAACAATACTGCTCTGTGTACCTGTGCAGCTTCGCAAAATAATTGTCTGAAAATTTAAACTTGTCACTCGAGGGAAGACTTGAGAACCAAGGACCTCTCGTTCTGCAGCTGCTCACGTTAACCACGAGACCACGGCGCTCCTGAGCTCAGAGTGTCCTTCATGTTACTTATCTTACGCATGGACTACTCAGTTTGTATATTTTACTAATTTTTTTCATAGTTCCACACAACTTCTTCCTGTTTTCTCGATTGATCTGTGTTCAGTTTTTCAAGGCCTATCCACTGTGCCAACTTGTAACTAAATCTGAGGGGGGTGCGATGGGGAGGTTCCCTTGTAAGCATGCAACAACAGATTACATATTTATTGGGAAGAACCACAAGTATATCTGACAAATTTGTGGACACTTGGAGAGCATGTGGGCGTATGATGCATACAGGTAGCGCACTGTACGCATGTGACACAGGCCCAGGCAGTGCAGCTGCCCCAGCTATGGACACATGCAGGGCACGTGCATATTGGTGATCCCTTTATGCCTCAGAATACGTCCTACCAACCGATCCCTTCTGCTAGTCAAGCTGGGCCACAAATTCCGCTGCTCCCCAGTTTTATTCAATACCTCCTCATTAGTTATGTGATCTACCCACCTAATCTTCAGCATTATTCTGTAGCACCACATTTCGAAAGCTTCTATTCTCTTTTTGTCTAAACTACTTATTGTCCACGTTTCACTTCCATACATGGCTACACTCCATACAAATACCTTCAGAAAAGACTTCCTGACACCTAAATCTACACTCCTGGAAATTGAAATAAGAACACCGTGAATTCATTGTCCCAGGAAGGGGAAACTTTATTGACACATTCCTGGGGTCAGATACATGATCACACTGACAGAACCACAGGCACATAGACACAGGCAACAGAGCATGCACAATGTCGGCACTAGTACAGTGTATATCCACCTTTCGCAGCAATGCAGGCTGCTATTCTCCCATGGAGACGATCGTAGAGGTGCTGGATATAGTCCTGTGGAACGGCTTGCCATGCCATTTCCACCTGGCGCCTCAGTTGGACCAGCGTTCGTGCTGGACGTGCAGACCGCGTGAGACGACGCTTCATCCAGTCCCAAACACGCTCAATGGGGGACAGATCCGGAGATCTTGCTGGCCAGGGTAGTTGACTTACACCTTCTAGAGAACGTTGGGTGGCACGGGATACATGCGGACGTGCATTGTCCTGTTGGAACAGCAAGTTCCCTTGCCGGTCTAGGAATGGTAGAACGATGGGTTCGATGACGGTTTGGATGTACCGTGCACTATTCAGTGTCCCCTCGACGATCACCAGTGGTGTACGGCCAGTGTAGGAGATCGCTCCCCACACCATGATGCCGGGTGTTGGCCCTGTGTGCCTCGGTCGTATGCAGTCCTGATTGTGGCGCTCACCTGCACGGCGCCAAACACGCATACGACCATCATTGGCACCAAGGCAGAAGCGACTCTCATCGCTGAAGACGACACGTCTCCATTCGTCCCTCCATTCACGCCTGTCGCGACACCACTGGAGGCGGGCTGCACGATGTTAGGGCGTGAGCGGAAGACGGCCTAACGGTGTGCGGGACCGTAGCCCAGCTTCATGGAGACGGTTGCGAATGGTCCTCGCCGATACCCCAGGAGCAACAGTGTCCCTAATTTGCTGGGAAGTGGCGGTGCGGTCCCCTACGGCACTGCGTAGGATCCTACGGTCTTGGCGTGCATCCGTGCGTCGCTGCGGTCCGGTCCCAGGTCGACGGGCACGTGCACCTTCCGCCGACCACTGGCGACAAGATCGATGTACTGTGGAGACCTCACGCCCCACGTGTTGAGCAATTCGGCGGTACGTCCACCCGGCCTCCCGCATGCCCACTATACGCCCTCGCTCAAAGTCCGTCAACTGCACATACGGTTCACGTCCACGCTGTCGCGGTATGCTACCAGTGTTAAAGACTGCGATGGAGCTCCGTATGCCAAGGCAAACTGGCTGATACTGACGGCGACGGTGCACAAATGCTGCGCAGATAGCGCCATTCGACGGCCAACACAGCGGTTCCTGGTGTGTCCGCTGTGCCGTGCGTGTGATCATTGCTTGTACAGCCCTCTCGCAGTGTCCGGAGCAAGTATGGTGGGTCTGACACACCGGTGTCAATGTGTTCTTTTTTCCATTTCCAGGAGTGTATATTCGGTGTTAACAAATTTCTCTTCTTGAGAAACGCCTTCCTTGCCATTGCCAGCCTACATTTTATATCCTCTCTAATTCGACCGTCATCAGTTACTTTGCTCCCCAAATAGCAAAACTCCTTTACTACTTCAAGTGTCTCATTTCCTAATCTAATACCCTCAGCATCATCGGATTTAATTCGACTATATTCCATTATCCTCGCTTTGCTTTTGTTGATGTTCATCTTATATCCTCCTTTCAAGACACTGACCATTCCGTTCAACTACTCTTCGAGGTCCTTTGATGTTTCTGACAGAATTAGAATGTCACCGGCGAACCTCAAACTTTTAATTTCTTTTCCATAGATTTTAATTCCTACTCCAAATTTTTCTTTTGTTTCCTTCACTGCTTGCTCAGTATACAGATTGAATAATATCGGGGATAGGCTACAACACTGTCTCACTCCCTTCCCAAGCACTGCTTCCCTTTCATGCCCCTCGACTGTTATAACTGCCATCTGGTTTCTGTACAAATTGTAAATAGCCTTTTTCTCCCTGTATTTTACCCCTGCCACCTTCAGAATTTGAAAGAGACTATTCCAGTCAACACTGTCAAAAGCTTTTTCTAAGTCTACAAATGCTAGAAACGTGGGTTTGCCTTTCCTTAATCTGTTTTTTAAGATAAGTCGTAGGGTCAGTATTGACTCACGTGTTCCAACATTTCTACGGAATTGAAACTGATCTTCCCCGAGGTCGGCTTCTACCAGTCTTTACATTCGACTGTAAAGAATTCGTATTAGTATTTTGCAGCCGTCGCTTCATAAACTGATAGTTCGGTAGTTTTCACATCTGTCAACCCCTGGTTTTTTTGGGATTGGTATTATTATATTCTTCTTGAAGCCTGAAGGTATAAGACAAGCAAAAAGGAGAAAGTATTAAGATAATCAAGTATGCAAATGCTCAAGAAACGTTGCCTGTATTTGTTTACTTATTTATTGTTTATTTCTTTATTAATTTAACACGGCAAATTAAGGCACCAGGTCCTCTCTTACATGTAACCACACGTTCTGTGTACACTGGTCTGCAAAACGTAAGGAGAAAAGTGAATGAAATGAATGATGCGACACTACTACGTAACATTCCTCGATGAAATTTGGAGTATATGTAGAAAAAAACTGCTACAGAGTGATACAGAAGGTAACTGAAAGAAAATATGCAATCATACGAACAAAAATGACACTTTTATTCAAAGAATATAATTATAATGAAGTCACTGCTATTTCTGATATCATGCAAAGCTAATACCAATAAGTACAGGTAAATGTAAAAAATGTTATTAATCCGTCCTGTACATTTTACTATCTTGTATCTATTGTCAACATGAAAGGAAGGATAAAATACATCTTTATCTTTCATCAGCACCAGCAATATGCTCATAGAGTTGCTTTGGAAATGGAGAAACTATGGGATGGAGCGTCTCTATCCAAAATATTCCCTACACTCGGGAATTTTTGACTTGCATCTATTCCTGCAAATCAATAAATTTCTGACTGGATTCTGGGTAACTCCAACGAAGACGTTGCAGCAGTCATGCATTAAGTATTTTTGAAACAAATCATAATTGCAGTCGGGGGTTACAGTCTATTCACTGAGATAGAAAGATTGGATTACCTGTTTTCACCTAAAAGAGGTTATGTTGTAAAGCTAAAAAACCGGTTTTTTTATTTTTAGGGTAACAAATTTTATTTTGTGCGTATAGGTTTTATTTGTTTCAAGGCAATGCTTGTTATAAACTTCTATCTTCAGTAGTCACATATCGTAACGTTTACACACTGTGTTAGTTGAGTCACGGACAGTACCTGCAGGTACCTGTAGGCTAGGGTTGAGATGATGCCGGCCACAACACCCACAGCAACGGCTCCAGCAGGCCTGAGCAGCATGTCACAGCCAGAACCAACTGCCACGCCCCCTGCGAGGGTCGCGTTTTGCACATGCACCTGTGAACAGTACACCTCATGTGGAAAACATGTACTACAAGCATAAACTGATAAAAGTACAGATATAGCTGTCTTCTACATCTACATCTACATCTACATACATACTCCGCTATCCACCATACGGTGCGTGGCGGAGGGTACCTCGTACCACAACTAGCATCTTCTCTCCCTGTTCCACTCCCAAACAGAACGAGGGAAAAATGACTGCCTATATGCCTCTGTACGAGCCCTAATCTCTCTTATCTTATCTCTGTCGTCTTTCCTCGAAATATAAGTTGGCGGCAGTAAAATTGTACTGCAGTCAGCCTCAAATGCTGGTTCGCTAAATTTCCTGAGCAGCGATTCACGTAAAGAACGCCTCGTTTGCTCTAGAGACTCCCACCCAAAATTCTACTAATGAACCGAAGACGACTATCCGCCTTCCCCACAACTGCCATTACATGCTTGTCCCAATTCATATCGCTCTGCAGTGTTACGCCCAAATATTTAATCGACGTGACTGTGTCAAGCGCTACACTACTAATGGAGTACTCAAACGTTACAGGATTCTTTTCCCTATTCACCTGCATTAATTTACGTTTATCTATATTCAGAGTTAGCTGCCATTCTTTACACCAATCACAAATCCTATCCAAGTCATCTTGTATCCTCCTACAGTCACGCAATGACGACACCTTCCCGTACACCACAGCATCATCAGCAAACAGCCGCACATTGATATCCACCCTATCCAAAAGATCATTTATGTAGATAGAAAACAACAGCGGACCTACCACACTTCCCTGGGGCACTCCAGATGATACCTTCACTTCCGATGAACACTCACCATTGAGGACAAGGTACTGCGTTCTATTACTTAAGAAATCTTCGAGCCACTCACATGTTTGGGAACCAATCCCATATGCTCGTACCTTAGTTAGGAGTCTGCAGTGGGGCACCGAGTCAAACGCTTTCCGGAAGTCAAGGAATATGGCATCCGTCTGATACCCTTCATCCATGGTTTGCAAGATATCATGTGAAAAAAGGGCGAGTTGCGTTTCGCAGGAGCGATGCTTTCTAAAGCCGTGCTGATGCATGGACAGCAACTTCTCTGTCTCAAGGAAATTCATTATATTCCAACTGAGAATATGTTCGAGAATCCTGCAACAACCTGATGTTAAGGATAATGGTCTGTAATTTTGAGGATCCGTCCTTCTACCCTTCTTACATCAGGCGTCACCTGCGCCTTTTTCCAGTCGCTCGGGACTTTACGTTGGGCAAGAGATTCGCGATAAATGCAAGCTAAGTATGGAGCCAATGCAGTTGAGTACTCCCTGTAAAACCGAATTGGAATCCCATCGGGACCTGGCGATTTATTTATTTTCAACCCATTCAACTACTTCACAACCCCAGGGACGTCTATCACTACGTCCTCCATACGCGAATCTGTACGAGACTCAAACGGCGGGCCCACCGAGCGAGGTGGCGCAGTGGTAGCACACTGGACTCGCATTCGGGAGGACGACGGTTCAATCCCGCGTCCGGCCATCCTGATTTAGGTTTTCCGTGATTTCCCTAAATCGCTCCAGGCAAATGCTGGGATGGTTCCTTTGAAAGGGCACGGCCGATTTCCTTTCCCCATCCTTCCCTAATCCGATGAGACCGATGACCTCGCTGTTTGGTCTCTTCCCCCAAACAACCCAACCCAAACAAACGGCGGTATGTTTGTACGATCCTCCTGCGTGAAAGATTTCTGAAATGGTAAATTTAAACTTTCAGCTTTGGTTTTGCTATCTTCCGTTGCCAGGCCAGACCGATCAGTGAGTGACTGGATGGAAGCCTTCGACCCGCTTACCGATTTTACGTCTTGAGCAGCATGCCACAGCTGGAGTCTACTACCACATCACCCCAGACAGACTCATCATCTGTATATGAGCCTGCGAACGCGATGCTCTAAGTGGGAAATACGTTCCACTAGAATAACCATTTTAGATTACCTGTGGCCAAAACGCCCAAGTGACAGCTTCTGCTAGATTGAGCGGTATGCTACCGGCTCAGATCACCACCATCCTGTCTGGCAGCATGGCATTCTGCATCCGTGTTATACGGGGTGAAAAGTATTTAAACCGACAAACTCTGGGAGTTTGCAGGGGACACCAAAACAAATATTTTTCCCTAATATCATTTTTTCCTATGAGGAGTATTTAAACCAGTAGAGGAAGATTTCTCTGACGGGAAATCAATTAAACCAACAAACACTTTTCCATTTTTTATGACCAACTGACAACACATTAACACAACCCAATTTCAATTACAGTAGATTTTCAAAAATGCCTCCATTGACACGTAAACAAAGGTTACACCGTCGGATCATGTTCTGTCTGACGCGAGCAAAAACCCCAGGAGTATCCTGTTCCTGCTGCTGCTACTATCCGAGCAACCAGATCGTCTTCTGATGCAACAGGAGCTGCGTAAACAAGGTTGCGCATCTCTCCTCATACAAAAAAGTCCAGAGGGGACATATTTGGGGTCGAGCAGGCCATGGTACATGACCACCTCTGCCAATCCAAGTTTCTGGGAACCGTCGGTCCAGGAATCGACGCACACGACGGCCGAAATGTGCCGGCGCCCCGTCATGTTGGAACCACATGCGTTGTCTTGTAGGGAGCGGGACGTCTTCCAGCAATTCTGGCAATGCTCTGGCAAGAAAATTGTAATAATGGCTGCCATTTAATGGCCTAGGTAGCCGATACGGCCCAATTAAGCAGTCCCCAGCAACACCGACCCACACGTTAACGAAGAACCGCACTTGATGAGCGCTAGTGACTGTGGCATGTGGGTTATCCTCACTCCAAACATGCGAATTGTGCATGTTGAAGACTCCATCACGCCCGAACGTTGCTCCATCGGTAAACAACACAGAGGATGGAAATGTAGGATGCATTTCACACTGTTCCAGGTACCACTGCGAAAACTGTGCTCTGTGTGGATAATCAACTGGTTCCAGGTTGTGGTCACGCTGCAAGTGAAATAGACGAAACAATTGCTATCGAAGGACTGTTCTTACATTCGTCTGATTCGTCCCCATATTACGTGCTATTCTACGAGTGCTGTTGAAGGATCCCGCTCCACATGCTGCAAGACAGCTTCCTCAAATTGCAGCTTTCTTACCGTGCGACGGCGCCCCTGTCCAGGTAATCTGCTAAATGACCTGGTCTCACGCAGACGTTGGTACACAGCAGCAAAGGTCGTATGATGCGGGACACGGCGATTAGGATATTGCCGTTGATAAACCCGCTGTGGAGCTCGTCCGTTGTGGTACGCTACGTAGTACGCACCTACCATATCAGTGTACTCACTCCAGGTGTATCGCTCCATTAGTACACAGAGACAATGCACTACTACACTGGTGGACAGCAGTTGCCTACAACTGAAGAGCGTAATACGCCCTCTAACAACTGAAGAGCGTAATGTGGCCTCCACCAGTTTAAATAATCCTCATAAGAAAAATGACATTAGGGAAAAATATTTGTTTTGATGTCCCCTACAACCTCCCAGAGTTTGTCGGTTTAAATACTTTTCACCCTGTATGTAGTACATTTCCCCAACATCTGCTAGTGGTCGCATTCTCAACTTCCACACAGGAAACACAGTGTGAGAAGCACATCCCACCACCATAAATATCTAAATTTTTCCATTGTCGCAATTACCAATGTCTTGAACAGCATGTCGCAGTTGGAGTCTACGACCATGGGTCCCCCGGTCTGGTGATTTGCACGTGCATCTACAGACAGAGCCCTTACATGGGGAAAGTGAACCACTAGCATAAACACCTAAGATTCTCTGTGGCAGAAACTCCCAGAGCGACAGCTGCTGTTAGCTTGAGCAGCATATTGCAACCAGAGACTATCACCAATCCATTAAATTCTTCGTTTGTGTGACCGTAGTGTCCGTGGTTACTTTATAATTCTCGAGGGAATTTCTGTTCTGTCGTTGCAACTAAAAAAATGTGTCATTTTTTCACCAGACGCGTTTCGATTTATTGAGGTAAAGTATAATCAGTGGTCTGTAATTAAGTTATGTACATTCTGATTTGGTTTTAGGTCGAAAAACAGTTCGTTAAGAATAGGTTGATTTGTACTTACGTTCACTTTTCAGCTGATTTCTCGCTTACATCGCGACATGCCGTCTGCTATCACGTCGCTGTTTTTCTGTCTTACACACATAATTTCGGTCTACTGTTTGGATGTCAGAACTGTCAGAACATGCATTTCTTATGTTTTTCACATCACACTTTTATGCACACCACTGTTTTCTGTTCGTTGTTGTACTTCAAGTATGTGTTGTGGTTTGTGTTTCCACTACTTTGTCTTTGACGTGCATTTTAAAAAAAAAGGATATTGTATGTGTGTAGTTCTATTTAATTATGAATCTGTGTATTTATGTACTGTGTAAGAGTAGAGAAGGAATAGCTATGGAGGGAATTTTAAGGGGGTGGGAAACCATTAGGACGTAAGTATATAGCAGTGTGATGGAGTGTGAGTTAGAGGAGAAGGTGAGAAGCGAGAAGCGAAATGAAACTATGAGTGTGGAGGGGAGGGGATGTTGTGGGAGAGGAGGAGGGGGGGGGGGTGAAGGATGGAAAAGGCTCTTTTCTTTCTCATGTAATTTCATCAATTATTCTATATAGACTCTGGTTTCCCATATTTTATGTTGTGTTAATGCATTTTGTATCTAGAAATTATCTCGTATCCCTCCATCGCTATTCTTTCTCTACTCTTAAAAAGTACATATATGCAGAGGAACATAATTAAATAAAAGTACGCACATACAATAACCTAATTTTTTTTAAAAAATGTTGTAGGCCGAACACAAAGCAGTGCAAAAGTTATGGTGGCAAGATTACAAAACACAAACCACAACACATACTTGAAGTATAACAACAAACAGAATACAGTGGTGTGCATAAACGTGTGCTGTGAAAAATATAAGAAATGCATAGTGCTGCAGAACATCTAAAAGTTAGACCAAAATAATCAGTGTCTAACACAGAAAAACAACGACGTGAAAGCAGACGGCATGTCCCCGTAAGTACAAATCGACCTATTTTTAACGAATTGTTTTTCGATCTAAAACCAAATCAAAATGTAAATAACTTAACTACAGTCCATTCAAGATGCTTTACCTCAATAAAGCGAAACGCGTCTGGTGAAAAAGTCACGCATTTTTGTAGTTGCGACGACAGAACTAGAATACCCTCAAGTAGCACCAAGCTGTTCGCTAGTATCGCACTCGGCAAGTGTACCTTCAAAGAGAACGTGCCACGTAGAAAAAAATACCACAGTCACAATAATATCCGTTTCTTCGTGCCCTTGACGCCTAGAGTGACTTCTTTTGTGAGCTAGAGCACTATGTCATAGCCAGACGCATTGGCCAAGCGCCATCTGCTAGCATCGTTCCCGCACGTTCACCTGTAAACAGGAGCCCTACATAGGTAACATGTGCTTCTCAAATACACTCTGCCGGCCAGTGTGGCCGAGCGGTTCTAGGCGCTTCAGTCTGGAACCGCGCGACCGCTACGGTCGCAGGTTCGAATCCTGCCTCGGGCATGGCTGTGTGTGATGTCCTTAGGTTAGTTAGGTTTAAGTAGTTCTAAGTTCTAGCGGACTGATGACATCAAATGTTAAGTCCTAGAGTGCTCATAGCCATTTGAACCAAATACACTCTAAGATAAAAAAAGACGCACCACGAAAGAATTATCAGAATGGGACGAAAATGTACAGATATGATGTACATGTACAGACAAAAAACTGATTACAATTTCAGAGAAGTAGGATGATTAATTCAAGAGAAAGACATTCAAAAATTAAGCAATTCAATAATTTGTCGGTCCACCTCTGGCGCTTACGCAAGCAGTTATTGCGTTGGCATTTAGTTCATGTCGTCCTTAGCAATATGGTGCCAAATACTGCCCAACTAGGGCATTAGACTCTGAAAATTCTGCGCTGGTTGGCGGGCCTTGCTCCAAATGCTCCATACGTTTTCAACTGGGAAGAGATCCGGGGAGACCAATTGTGTGATTGGATTGAAGAGTTCCTAGATAACAGAACGCAGCATGTCATTCTCAATGGAGAGAAGTCTTCCGAAGTAAGAGTGATTTCAGGTGTGCCGCAGGGGAGTGTCGTGGGATCGTTGCTATTCACAATATACACAAATGACCTTGTGGATAACATCGGACGTTCACTGAGGCTTTTTGCGGATGATGCAGTGGTACATCGAGAGGTTGTAACAATGGAAAATTGTACTGAAATGCAAGAGGATCTGCAGCGAATTGACGCATGGTGCAGGGAATGGCAATTGAATCTCAATGTAGACAAGTATAATGTGCTGCGAATACATAGAAAGATATATCCCTTATCATTTAGCTACAAAATAGCAGGTCAGCAACTGGAAGCAGTTAATTACATAAATTATCTGGGAGTATGCATTAGGAGTGATTTAAAATGGAACGATCATATAAATTTGATCGTCGGTAAAGCAGATGCCATACTGAGATTCATTGGAAGAATCCTAAGGAAATGCAGTCCGAAATTAGGAAGTAGGTTACAGTACGCTTGTTCGCCCACTGCTTGAATACTGCTCAGCAATGTGGGATTCGTACCAGATAGGGTTGATAGAAGAGATAGAGAAGATCCAACGGAGAGGAGCGCGCTTCGTTACATGATCATTTATTAATCGCGAAAGCGTTACGGAGATGATAGATAAACTCCAGTGGAAGACTCCGCAGGAGAGACGCTCAGTAGCTCGGTACGGGCTTTTGTTGAAGTTTCGAGAACATACCTTCACCGAGGGGTCAAGCAGTATATTGCTCCCTCGCGAAGAGACCATGAGGATAAAATAAGAGAGATTACAGCCCACACAGAGGCATACCGACAGTCTTTCTTTCCACGAACAATACGAGCCTGGAATAGAAGCGAGAACCGATAGAGGTACTCAAGGTGCCCTCCGCCACACACCGTCAGGTGGCTTGCGGAGTATGGATGTAGATGTAGATGTAGAACTTGCTCTGCAAGGTAAGCCTTGGCAAGCGTTATGACAAGCAATGGTGACGGAAACATTCTGACTGGATTCTCACTGACCAGCGTAGAACTGTCTTCAGTGATGATCGCTGCTTCCAACTGAGCCACGACGACCAGCAAAGACTTTTCTGGTGGCGCCCCAGGCAGTAGTGGGATACCAAACTGACTGTCGCCCGCCATGTAGCTCCACAACCAGAAGGGACTGCCTGGAGCTCCATTTTCTTTCGTAGCAGGATCCACTTGGTTTTCATCCGCAGCACTCTTACAGGACAGTAGTACGGCGACGATATTCTACGTCCCATTTGTTATCCCTAATGGCAAGTCACCCTTGTCTTACATTTCAGCGAAATAATGCCCTCCCACTCAGTGCGAAAGTTTACACTGGTTGCCTTCAGGAAGCTTACCAAACCCTATCTAGACCACCAAGGTCGCAGCATCACTCTCCAATTGAGAACGTTTGGAACATTATGGGCACATGAGTTTCTCCTGGCGTATACAACTTTCAAATAACTTCCGGGAATTCAACCAGGTAAGACTTTCAGCGACCGCCGATATTTCGGCGGGAGGACACCCCGCCATTTTCAAGGCAAACTGCAACGGACAGGCGGCGTACATGCAAATTTAATACCTCGGTTCTCCGACAGAAGCAGGAAAACACATTTCACATCGTATTTCCGTAAACTACGAGCGTGATAAACAGATTGAACGTGCGTTGCGCTATCGACCAACTGTACATCGGGTGATTGATGATAATTCTGAGTCAACACCTAAGTCTACTGCCTTTTTGCCTTACGTAGGAAACACGTCCAATAAGATCGGTCGTATTTTACGGAAATACGATGTGAAATGTGTTTTCCGACCTCCATCTAAAATTAGAGCACTTTTGAGTTCCGTTAAGGATGATGTTGGACTGCGTAAGGCGGGTGTATATCGTATTCCTTGTAGCTGCGGCATGGCATATATTGGTCAAACTATCAGGACCGTGGAGGACAGATGTACTGAGCATAAACGGCACACACGATTACAGCAGCCAAATAGATCTGCTATTGCCGAACATTGCTTGGATACTGGTCACCCCATGTTATATAATAACACCGAGATATTGGCATGCACATCCAGCTATTGGGACAGTGTCATTAGGGAGGCAGTTGAGATTAAATTAGCGAGCAACCTCGTTAACAGGGATGGAGGTTTCTGTTTAAACTCTGTTTGGAATCCGGCTCTCTCCCTTGTCAAAAAACAGAGGAACAGAGTCAATGCTGCCTCACCTGCGAATTCATAGTCTCACTATCGATAGCTCTGACTTTGGTCGTCTTTGGTGGCACTAGTGTTCAGTGTGTGTGTGTGTGTGTGTGTGTGTTGTCTTTCCTGCTTCTGTCGGAGAACCGAGGTATTAAATTTGCATGTACGCCGCCTGTCCGTTGCAGTTTGCCTTGAAAATGGCGGGGTGTCCTCCCGCCGAAATATGGACGGTCGCTGAAAGTGTTACCTGGCTGAATTCCCGGAAGCTATTTGAAAATTATGGGCACAGCCCTACAACCATCTCAAGACTTTCACAATCTAACGCGGCAAATGGACAGAATTTGGCACGATATCCCTCTGGAGGATATCCACCAATTGTAGCAGTCAATGCCACGGCGAAGAACTGCCAGGGCCAGAGGTGGACCATTGGGTTATTGATCTGCTCCATCTGTGAAGCTCTTTCTTTTGAATAAAACATCCAGTTTCCTGAAATTTCATGATCTATTTGTCTGTACATGTTCATCATATCTACCGATTTCCGTCCCATTAGCATAATACCTTCGTGGTGCTTTTCTTTGTCTTCATCATTAAACAAGATACATGAAACATCTGGCGTATCCTGCCTTAGCGCCCATGCACAGGACACGATTCTCATGATCATTTCCATGCACCTCTTAATGGAGAGAGTTGTGGTAGGGACGGAAACTAAGTCGACAGAGATTGGGTAGGACACTTGCCTGACTCGTGTCCTTCTCCTTACGACTGCACTGGAGTTAAGGTGCGGATCAACTGCAGAACCTTGGTTCAAAATGGTTCAAATGGCTCTGAGCACTATGGGACTTAACATCTGAGGTCATCAGTCCCCTAGAACTTAGAACTACTTGAATCTAACTAACCTAACGACATCACACACATCCATGCCCGAGGCAGGATTCGAACCTGCGACCGTAGCGGTCGCGCGGTTCCAGACTGAAGCGCCTAGAACCGCTCGGCCACACCGGCCGGCAACTGCAGAAACAGCAAGAACATTAATCCCCCCGCCCCGTTTCTGTCGTCACTTGCTTCCTTACGTTACGTTGTCTAAGTGTTACACTACCTCTTTCACGTAACTGGTTGAAGAGGTTGATAAATAACTGCCGAGATGGTTCACCTCTATAGGTATACCTTGTGGCACACACTATACAAGAATGGACTGCATTTTTCCTACACTCTCCACACAAAACGAGCATGTCGGCTGTTTCTGCAATGGTAAATCGCATCATCCACTCACGACCTATTGCTTGAACTGTCACACACCAACTAACTACCAAGACGCAGTGCACTGAAGGAACATGCAAGCACACAGTACGCGAACATAGCAACATCGTGCCTAGCATTTACACAGGTTGAGCAGCACAAAGAAGTGTCGTAAGGAAACTTTTCAAAATACGATATCTCGTAAACGACTCGCACTACAATCCTGTAACAAACATCACTGGCACCAGAATTTTCCCTACTTTTAGTTTGATAATGTAAATAGGAATGGTTCCATTTAAAAAGTGTATGTTTGCACAAGAAATACATTTTCTAAGTATTACTACAATCTACAGTGAAGAGCCAATTAAAATGGTACACCTGCCTAATATCGTGTAGGGCCACCGCGAGCACGCAGAAATGCCGCAACACGACATGGCATAGGCTGGACTAATGTCTGAAATATTACCGGAGGGAACTGACACCATGAATCCTGCACGGCTCTCCATAAATCCGATAGAGTACAAGGAAGTGGAGATCTATTCTGAACAGCACGTAGCAAAGTATCCCAGATACACTCAATAATTTTCTTGTCTGGGTTGTTTGGTAGCCAGTGCAAGTGTTTAAATTCAGAAGAGTGTATCTCCAGAGTGGCTACTCTGGAGCAATTCTGGACGTGTCGGGTGTCGCATTGTCCTGTTGGAACTGCCCGAGTTCGTCAGAATGCACATTGGACATAATGGATGCAGGTGATCAGGTAGGATGCTTAAGTACGTGTCACCAGTCAGCGTCGTATCTAGACGTATCAGTGGTCCCAAATCACTCCAACTCCACCCGCCCCATACCATTACGGAGCCTCCACCAGCTTGAATATTCTCCTGTTGACATGCAGGGTCCATGGATTCACGAGGTTGTCTCCGTACGCGTACACATCCATCCACTCGAAACAATTTGAACTGACAGGGAACTGAACAGGGAACTGGCACCATGAATCCTGCACTGCTGTCCATAAATCCGATAGAGTACAAGGAAGTGGAGATCTATTCTGAATGGCACGTTGCAAGGTATCCCAGATACACTCAATAATTTTCTTGTCTGGGTTGTTTGGTAGCCAGTGCAAGTGTATAAATTCAGAAGAGTGTCCCTCCAGAGTGGCTACTCTGGAGCAATTCTGGACGTGTGGGGTTTCGCATTGTCCTGTTGGAACTGCCCAAGTTCGTCAGAATGCACATTGGACATAATGGATGCAGGTGATCAGGTAGGATGCTTAAGTACGTGTCACCAGTCAGCGTCGTATCTAGACGTATCAGTGGTCCCATATCATTCCAACTGCACCCGCCCCATACCATTACGGAGCCTCCACCAGCTTGAATATTCTCCTGTTGACATGCAGGGTCCATGGATTCACGAGGTTGTCTCCGTACGCGTACACATCCATCCACTCGAAACAATTTGAACTGACAGGGAACTGAACAGGGAACTGGCACCATGAATCCTGCACTGCTGTCCATAAATCCGATAGAGTACAAGGAAGTGGAGATCTATTCTGAATGGCACGTTGCAAGGTATCCCAGATACACTCAATAATTTTCTTGTCTGGGTTGTTTGGTAGCCAGTGCAAGTGTATAAATTCAGAAGAGTGTCCCTCCAGAGTGGCTACTCTGGAGCAATTCTGGACGTGTGGGGTTTCGCATTGTCCTGTTGGAACTGCCCAAGTTCGTCGGAATGCACATTGGACATAATGGATGCAGGTGATCAGATAGGATGCTTAAGTTCGTGTCACCAGTCAGAGTCGTATCTAGACGTATCAGTGGTCCCATATCACTCAAACTGCACCCGCCCCATACCATTACGGAGCCTCCACCAGCTTGAATATTCTCCTGTTGACATGCAGGGTCCATGGATTCACGAGGTTGTCTCCATACGCGCACACATCCATCCACTGGAAACAATTTGAACTGACAGGGAACTGAACAGGGAACTCACACCATGAATCCTGTACCGCTGTCCATAAATCCGATAGAGTACAAGGAAGTGGAGATCTATTCTGAACGGCACGTTGCAAGGTATCCCAGATACACTCTATAATTTTCTTGTCTTGGTTGTTTGGTAGCCAGTGCAAGTGTATAAATTCAGAAGAGTGTCCCTCCAGAGTGGCTACTCTGGAGCAATTCTGGACGTGTGGGGTTTCGCATTGTCCTGTTGGAACTGCCCAAGTTCGTCGGAATGCACATTGGACATAATGGATGCAGGTGATCAGATAGGATGCTTAAGTACGTGTCACCAGTCAGAGTCATATCTAGACGTATCAGTGGTCCCATATCACTCCCACTGCACCCACCCCATACCATTACGGAGCCTTCACCAGCTTGAATATTCTCCTGTTGACATGCAGGGTCCATGGATTCACGAGGTTGTCGCCATACGCGTACACATCCATTTACTCGAAACAATTTGAACTGACAGGGAACTGAACAGGGAACTGACACCATGAATCCTGCACGGCTGTCCATAAATCCGAACCGGCCGAAGTGGCCGTGCGGTTAAAGGCGCTGCAGTCTGGAACCGCAAGACCGCTACGGTCGCAGGTTCGAATCCTGCCTCGGGCATGGATCTTTGTGATGTCCTTAGGTTAGGTAGGTTTAACTAGTTTTAAGTTCTAGGGGACTAATGACCTCAGCAGTTGAGTCCCATAGTGCTCAGAGCCATTTGAACCATTTGAACCATAAATCCGATAGAGTACAAGGAAGTGGAGTTCTATTCTGAACGGCACGTTGCAAGGTATCCCAGATACACTCAACAATTTTCTTGTCTTGGTTGTTGGTAGCCAGTGCAAGTGTTTAAATTCGGAAGAGTGTCCCTCCAGAGTGGCTACTCTGGAGCAATTCTGGACGTGTGGGGTGTCGCATTGTCCTGTTGGAACTGCCCAAGTTCGTCAGAATGCACATTGGACATAATGGATGCAGGTGATCAGATAGGATGCTTAAGTACGTGTCACCAGTCAGAGTCGTATCTAGACGTATCAGTGGTCCCATATCACTCAAACTGCACCCGCCCCATACCATTACGGAGCCTCCACCAGCTTGAATATTCTCCTGCTGACATGCAGTGTCCATGGATTCACGAGGTTGTCTCGATACGCGTACACATCCATCCACGCTAGACAATTTGAACTGACAGGGAACTGAACAGGGAACTGGCACCATGAATCCTGCACTGCTGTCCATAAATCCGATAGAGTACACGGAAGTGGAGATCTATTCTGAACAGCACGTTGCAATGTATCCCAGATACACTCAACAATTTTCTTGTCTGGGTTGTTTGGTAGCCAGTGCAAGTGTTTAAATTCAGAAGAGTGTCCCGCCAGAGTGGCTACTCTGGAGCTATTCTGGACGTGTGGGGTGTCGCATTGTGCTGTTGGAACTGCCCAAGTTCGTCGGAATGGACATTGGACATAATGGATGCAGGTGATCAGATGGGATACTTAAGTACGTGTCACCAGTCAGAGTCGTATCTAGACGTATCAGTGGACCCATATCACTCCCACTGCACCCACCCCATACCATTACGGAGCCTCCACCAGCTTGAATATTCTCCTGTTGACATGCAGGGTCCATGAATTCACGAGGTTGTCTCGATACGCGTACACATCCATCCACTCGAAACAAATTGATTCCAGACTCGTCCGACCAGTCAGCAACAATCCAATGTCGGTGTCGACTGGCCAGCATTAATGACTGCAGCAATTTGAGAAGGGATTGCATATCTGCCACGTTGAACGATTCTCTTCAGTCGTCATTAGTTCTGCTCTTGCAGGATCTTTTTCGGGCCTCAGCGATCGGAAATTTGATGTTTTATCAGAGTCCTGATAATCACGGTACACTCGTGAAATTGTCGTACGGAAAAATCCCCACTTCATCGCTACCTCGAAGCGCGGACTATAACAACACGTTGAAACTCGCTTAAACCTTGATAAACTGCCATTGTAGCAGCAGTAACCGATCTAACCACTACGCCAGACACTTGTCTTATATAGGCATTGCCAACCGCAGAGCCTTATTCTGGCAGTTTATATATCTTGTATTTGAATACGCATGCCTGTACCAGTTTCTTTGGCGATTCAGTGTGTAACAAAGTGGTAATATTGTTCGTAAAAATCTTCAAGGAGGTGAGAAAGATATGTGGAAGAGAGAAACAAAGAAAGGGGTGACGAGGTGATGGTCAGTGAGAGAGTGGGGTGAGAAGGAGATCCAGTTTTATGGACAGCCCTGCTGGATTCATGGCGTCAGTTCCCTCCAGACATTAGTCGAGCCCACGTCACGTCGTGTTACGGCACTTCTGCGTTCTCGCGGTGGCGTTACACTATATTAGGCAGGTGTACCAGTTTCTTTGGCTCTTCAGTGTGTATAACCTATGTCCGTCCGAAAGTTTATTGAAATGTCGTGTAAAGATCTGAAGTAAATCGATCAAGTACTCTTCGAGGTTTTTGGTAACAACGATAAACAACGACTTGTCTTTATACAGTAGTATAGATAAGAATATACGAGGTGCGTTCAATAACTAAAATAAACTAATGAACATAAACGATCTGGTTGATGGTATTGACAGCGGCCTTAGACTGTTTGGCGATGAAGCTGTAGTCTACAGGAAAGTAGTATCACACGAAACTTGTGAACAAATCAATGAGAATTTGCAGAAAATAAATGCGTGGTGTAATGACTGGCAGTTATCTCTCAATAGTAGTAGGTGTAACCTTCTGCGTATAACAAGGTGAAAATCCCCATTAATGTACGAACAGAAAATAAATACCCAGTCTTTGGAAGCGGTAACGTCCGTCAAGTATCTGGGTGTGACTATTCGAAATGATCTCAAATGGAATGATCAGATTACACAAGTAACGGGTAAGGCAAACTCTAGATTGCGGTTTATTGGTAGAATCCTGAAGCGATGCAGTCGTTCAACAGAGGAAACAGCTTACAATATGTTAGTTCGTCTAGTCTTGGAGTATTGTTCGTCTGTGTGGGACCCTTACCAGTTGGGTTCGATTCAAGAGATTGAGTAGGTCCAAAGAAGAGCGGCAAGATTCGCGACTGGTACATCTAGCCATCGCGAGAGCGTTACAAATCTCATAGGAAGTTTGCAGTGGGACACACTTGCAGATAGACGGCGTGCTAAACGGAAGGGGCTCCTCACTAAATTCCAAAATCCGATCATCGCCGAGGGTGTAGAGCATACGTTATTGCCACCAACTTTCAAATCGCGCAGTGATTACCATTCAAAGATAAGGGAAATTAGAGCTCGTACTGAGGCGTTCAGACAGTCGTTTTTCCCTCGCGCGATCCGAGAGTGGAACAGAGGGGGGAAAATATGACTTTGGCGCGAATTGTGCCCTCCACCACACACAGCTCGGTGGTTACCGGAGTATATATGTAGATGTTCAAAAATGGTTCAAATGGCTCTGAGCACTATGGGACTCAACTGCTGAGGTCATAAGTCCCCTAGAACTTAGAACTACTTAAACCTAACTAACCTAAAGACAACACACACATCCATGCCCGAGGCAGGATTCGAAACTGCGACCGTAGCGGTCGCGCGGTTCCAGACTGTAGCGCCAGAACCGCTCGACCACCAGCGGCCGGCTATGTAGATGTAGTAGTAGTAATGTAACATATTCTTTTATTTCATACCAGGTTGGTTTTATCCAGGACTCAAGTACACCATATTATTCGCCACTCTTTTGGCTACAGAACCCTATTTCTCAACGCACTCTCCTTTCAGTGAGACAGACTTACGCCACCTCACTTGGAGGGCTGTTTGCCTGCATGACACGGCTCTACTTCTTGACGTCAGATCCAACGTCCTGCTGTATCAATAAACTACCATTATGCGCGTACTGGTTCCAGCGGAGTGTATCCTCCATTAGGACTAACAGGTGGGACTCGAAATGTGCGGGAACCAGGCTGTAGAGTGGGACAGTCCACTGAAGTTTTGTGGGCTCCTCTGGGGGGCGCAGAGTTCGGTGAGGCCATGCGTTGCCATGAATATAGACAAGTTCGTTTGCATTTTTGTGGCAACGAACACACTGAAGTCATTTCTTCAATTTCCTGAGGGTGGCACAACTGTGTGCGGCCGGCCGGCACGAGGGAGATCCGACAGGTCTGCACGACCTTGTTGCGACGATGACAGACACCTCGCCCAACGACTCGCCGTGCTTTTGTTCACTATCAGATATGCCTAGACATTGTGAAACTCGATGACAGCTCTCCGTGGCGGAAGCACATCCGTTACGGACGCGTTTCAAGGCTCCGTATATCGCCACCACAACAAACACTCCATTTTTCTCGAATGAAACTGGCCGCGAAAAAAAAAACACAGAAAAAACGTGTTGAGTTTGTTATTGAGCGCTCCTCGTAATTTCAATTTTCAGTATTGGGTAGTAGCGTCGCTAGATCCGATCATTGCTAACTTTATTTAAACTTCAAATATGCACACCCTGCTGTTGTAGTTTTATGTACTAAGTATGCGCCTGCACATCGCTGCTAAATTTTTAGTTAATTTCTTCATTTTATTCGTACATTTGTTTAGTAACTATAAGTGTTTATTCCTCATTTTTAGATCTGATGATGGCTGGGAAGTTTAAATCTGTGATAAATTTTAATGAAATATTTTGTGGGCAAGACACTGACTTTTATAACAATGAGTGACTGAACGCTGTAGAAAGGGGCGAAATACAGAACAGAGGTAGGACAGCGTACGGAGTCTCAGTAGTAAGAACAAGAGAGGAGAAAGACTACCTGAATTCTGCAGTAAATTTAAGATACACTATTGGCCATTTAAATTGCTACACCACGAAGATGACGTGCTACAGACGCGAAATTTAACCGACAGGAAGAAGATGCTGTGATATGAAAATGATTAGCCTCAGACCATTCACACGAGATTGGCGCCGGTGGCGACACCTACAACGTACTGACATGAGGAAAGTTTCCAACCGATTTCTCATACGCAAACAGCAGTTGACCGGCGTTTCCTGGTGAAACTTTGTTGTGATGCCTCGTGTAAGGAGGGAAAATGCGTACCACCAAGATTCCGACTTTGATAAAGGTCGGATTGTAGCCTATTGCGATAGCGGTTTATCGTATCGCGACATTGCTCCTCGCGTTGGTCGAGATCCAATGACTGTTAGCAGAATATGGAATCGGTGGGTTCAGGAGGGTAATACGGAACGCCGTGCTGAATCCCAACGGCCTCGTATCACTAGCAGTCGAGATGACAGGCATCATCCGCATGGGTGTAACGGATCGTGCATCCACGTCTCGATCCCTGAGTCAACAGATGGGGACGTTTGCAAGACAACAACCATCTGCACGAATAGTTCGACGACGTTTGCAGCAGCATGGACTATCAGCTCGGAGACCGTGGCTTCGGTTACCCTTGACGCTGCATCACAGACAGGAGCGCCAGCGATGGTGTACTCACTGACGAAACTGGGTGCACGAATGGGAAAACGTCATTTTTTGGGATGAATCCTGGTTCTGTTTACAGAATCATGATGGTCGCATACGTGTTTGGCAACATCGCGGTGAACGCACATTGGAAGCGTGTATTCGTCATCGCCACACTGGTGTATCATCCGGCGTGATAGTATGGGGTGCCATTGGTCACACGTCTCGGTCACCTCTTGTTCGCATTGACGGCACTTTGAACAGTGTACGTTACATTTCAGATGTGTTACGATCTGTGGCTCTACCCTTCATTCGATCCCTGCGAAACCCTACATTACAGCAGGATAATGCACGACTGCATGTTGCAGATCCTGAAAACGTCTGGTCAATGGTGGCCGAGCAACTGGCTCGTCACAATACGCCAGTCACTACTCTTGATGAACTGTGGTATAGTGTTGAATCTGCAAGGGCAGCTGTACCTGTACACGCCATCCAAGCTCTGTTTGACTCAATGCCCAGGCGTATCAAGGCCGTTATTACGGCCAGAGGTGGTTGTTCTGGGTACTGATTTCTCGGGATCTATGGACCCAAATTGCGTTAAAATGTAATCAGATGCCAGTTCTAGTATTATGTATTTGTCCAATGAATACCCGTTTATCATCTGCATTTATTCTTGGTTTAGCAATTTTAATGGCCAGTAGTGAATTATCTGCGAATATACTGTTTAACAACCACAAGAGGATGAGGTCTATTTGAAGAACGCCTGATTCTATGTGGATTACATCACGGTCATGAGGAGACAGCGATTAAGGAATCAGATATTGGAACGCAAGGTGAAGTCAGCAGCATATGTAGACTCAGGTCACAAAATAGTAGCGATGAAGAGTAGCCTGAAGTTTAAGAGAATGGTCCGTAACAATAACTGTGGAAAGAAATGATGTACTGAAGTACTGAGGAGAGATGAGGTCCGCTAGAGCTGCAGATCCTACGATAACGAATACTGCAAAAGACAGTTCAGTTGAAGAGGAATAGACATCTCTACAAAGGACAACCTCAGAAGTTGGACGAACAAATATGAGTAAAAGGGAGGTAACTGGGACGGAACCTTAGATACCAGAAGAAATTAACTGATTGAAGAAAGAAAGAAATAAAAAATATTTACAGACATGACAAGAATACAGCAATATAAGTCACTGAGAAGTGAAATAAGTATGAAGCGCATGGAAGCGAAGCCGAGATCTTTGCACGAAAACGCGAAGAAATGGGAAAAGAAATTTGTAAGTGAAATGAAAAACTCGCATCCTAAATGTACACTATGTGCACTGAGACGACTAACGTCATGGGACAGCGATGTGCACATATACATGGAGATAGTACCAAAAATGGTTCAAATGGCTCTGAGCACTATGGGACTCAACTGCTGTGGTCATAAGTCCCCTAGAACTTAGAACTACTTAAACCTAACTAACCTAAGGACAGCACACAACACCCAGCCATCACGAGGCAGAGAAAATCCCTGACCCCGCCGGGAATCGAACCCGGGAACCCGGGTGTGGGAAGCGAGAACGCTACCGCACGACGGAGATAGTACCATGTGATCATGTGCACAAGGCAGTAAAGGGCTGTACATTAGCGCAGCTGCCATTCGTAGTCAGGTGATTTCGTGTGAATCGGTTCCCGACGTGATTACAGCTACACGAAGGGAAATAACAGACTTTGAACACAGAATGGTAGTGGCAGCTAGACATGTGACATTCCATTTCGGAAGTCATTAGGGAATTCATTATTCCGAGAAACACAGTGACAACAGTGTGCCGAAAGCACCCAATTTAGGGCTTTACCTCGCCCCACCGACAACACAGACGCCGAAGCCTTCACTTAACGACCGAGAGCAGCGGCGTTTCCTTAGAGGTGTCGGTGCTAACAGACAGGCAACACTGCGTGAAATAACCGCAGAAATCATTGTGGGGCGTAGGACGAACCTTTTGTTTAGGGCAGTGCGGCGAAATTTGGCTCTCATGGGTTGTGGCAGCAGACGAGAGACGAGAGCGCCTTTGCTAACAGAAGGACATCGCTAACGCGCCTCTACTCGGCTCGTGACCAAATCGGTTAAAGTGAACACATAGTGTGTTGTGGGGCGATCACTCTGTTGTATAAATAATTCAAGAGCCAAGATTCTGGCGGTACACCTGGTCTTTCAAGTGTCCCCACAGAAAGAAGTCACAGGGGTTCATGTCTGGCGAATAGGGAGGCCAATCCACGCCGCCTCCTGTATGTTTCGGATAGCCCAAAGCAATCACACGATCATCGAAATATTCATTCAGGAAATTAAAGACGTCGGCCGTGCGATGTGGCCGGGCACCATCTTGCATAAACCACGAGGTGTTCGCAGTGTCGTCTAAGGCAGTTTGTACCGCCACAAATTCACGAAGAATGTCCAGATAGCGTGATGCACTAATCGTTTCGGATCTGAAAAATGGGCCAATGATTCCTTTGGAAGAAATGGCGGTCCAGACCAGTACTTTTTGAGGATGCAGGGACGATGGGACTGCAACATGGGGCTTTTCGGTCCCCCATATGCGCCAGTTCTGTTTATTGATGAAGCCGTCCAGGTAAAAATAAGCTTCGTCAGTAAACCAAATGCTGCCCACATGCATATCGCCGTCATCAATCCTGTGCACTATATCGTTAGCGAATGTCTCTCGTGCAGCAATGGTAGCGGCGCTGAGGGGTTGCCGCGTTTGAATTTTGTATGGATAGAGGTGTAAACTCTGGCGCATGAGACGATACGTGGACGTTGGCGTCATTTGGACCGCAGCTGCAACACGGCGAACGGAAACCCGAGGCCGCTGTTGGATCATCTGCTGCACTAGCTGCGCGTTGCCCTCTGTGGTTGCCGTACGCGGTCGCCCTACCTTTCCAGCACGTTCATCCGTCACGTTCCCAGTCCGTTGAAATTTTTCAAACAGGTCCTTTATTGTATCGCTTTTCGGTCCTTTGGTTACATTAAACCTCCGTTGAAAACTTCTTGTTGCAACAACACTGTGTTCTAGGCGGTGGAATTCCAACACCAGAAAAATCCTCTGTTCTAAGTAATAAACCATGTTGTCTACAGCACACTTGCACGTTGTGAACAGCACACGCTTACAGCAGAAAGACGACGTACAGAATGGCGCACCCACAGACTGCGTTGTCTTCTATATCTTTCACATCACTTGCAGCGCCATCAGTTGTTCAAAATTGTAACTACTGTAATTTCGAAAGTTTGTCCGCCTGAAAATGTAGTGTTGTCCCAAGCATATTGCAACAAACGGTGTATTTCTATCGCTGCTCGTTTAGTTTTTATTGCCGTTTCAAATATACCGGTCATTTTTGAAACACCCTGTAGCTTAATATGTATAAACCATCTGCCACATATATCGGTATATCCAAATTATTTATGCATGTTAAGCTACATTCACATACGATGATGGCACCTTTAGTGTGTTGAAACCGGTCATCTAGTAAACAGTGTTTCAGCGATCTTGGCTTTTTTACAAATCGGTTGACCTTAGAGTTCAGTTGCCGGGAGCTGATGGTAGGGATCCGGCGTGGCGCTGATTCCACGAAGCCATGGCCCAAACTTGTCAACGAGGCACAGTGCAAGCTGGTGGTGGTTCCATAATGGTGTGGGCCGTATTCACATGGAACGGACTGGGTCCGCTGGTGAAACTGAACCGATCATTGACTAAAAATGGTTATGTTCGGCTACTTGGAGACCATTTGCAGTCAATCACGGACTTGCTCTTCCTAAACAACAATGTCACGTCAAGGGCCACAGCTGTTTGCGACTGGTTTGTCGTTTGAAGAACATTCTGGGCAATTCGAGAGAATGATTTGGCCACACAGGTCACCCGACATGAATTCCACCGAACATTTATGGGATATTCATGAGATATAATGATTTCAAAGAGATAGTATCGACATCAGTTGATACCACATAAATTAGTAAGTGGTGGTACCGATCCCCAATGGTGCACAAAACGGGTCAGATAGCTGTTGCAGAAGCAACCAAGAAAGCATGCCAAATTTAAAAGAACGCAAAATGCCCAAGACTGGCTAAGTTTTGCAGAAGTTCGAAATATAGCACGCACTTAAATGCAAGATGCTTTTAATAATTTCCACTACGAAAATCTGTCTCGAAATCTGGCAGAAAAGCAGAAGCGATTCCGGTCATACATAAAGTACACCAGTGGCAAGACGCAGTCAATACCTTCACTGCGCGATAACAACGGTGAAGTCACTGATGACAGTGCCACTAAAGCAGAGTTATTAAACAAGGTTTTCCGAAACTCCTTCACCAAAGAAGACGAAGTAAATATTCCTGTATTCCAATCAATAACAACTGCGGATGAGAAACATAGAAGTAGATATCCCGGGTGTGGCAAAGGAGTTAATAAAGGCAAGGCTTCCGGTCCAGACTGTATACCACTCAGGTTCCTTCCACGCGCGAGGCAGGATTCGAACCTACGACCGTAGCGGGCGCGCGGTTCCAGACTGTAGCGCCTAGAACCGCTCGGCCACCCCGGCCGGCTTGGTTTTGGTCCCTTACATGTTGATCCCTTCTGAGTCATGTTCACTCAGTGTTCCTTCCTCGGTTTCGGAATCTGTGGCCGTGTTCGTGTCCTCCCATGTGGTTTGTTGTGTTGTTTGGGCTTGTCTACGCCTCCTTCCATATGGGTTTTGGCGCTTGAATTCTTCGTGCAGAGTGTTCGATACAATATCGGCTACACTATTTATTGTGTTCCAGCCATCGGGATTACGTATTATTCTGGCGATGTCGTTGTCGTTCTGTATAGGTCTCACTTGTGCTAGCGTGTTGCACAGCGGTGTGACATGTTCTGGTGGTCCAGTTTTTCCGCATACGCTCGCTTCATCGTTAGTTAGTCCCATACGGTTTAAATGTCCCGTGGCTTGTCAGGAAATGGATCATCTCCCGGCTTGGGTCGACATGCTGCAGTTGTAGTCTCTCGTTTACATCCGCCATTGTTTCATCTGTGTTTTGTTCATCTACATCTACATCTAGACGACTACTCTGCAATTCACAAGTGCTTGGCAGAGGGTTCATCGAACCACAATAGTACTATCTCTCTACCATTCCACTCCCGAACAGCGGTCGGGAAAAACGAGCACCTAAACCTTTCTGTTCGAGCTCTGATTTCTCTTATTTTATTTTGATGATCATTCCTACCTATGTAGGTTGGGCTCAACAAAATATTTTCGCATTCGGAAGAGAAAGTTGGTGACTGAAATTTCGTAAATAGATCTCGCCGCAACGAAAAACGTCTTTGTTTTAATGACTTCCATCCCAACCCGAGTATCTTTTCTGCCACACTCTCTCCCCTATTACGTGATAATACAAAACGAGCTGCCCTTTTTTGCACCCTTTCGATGTCCTCCGTCAATCCCACCTGGTAAGGATCCCACACCGCGCAGCAATATTCTAACAGAGGACGAACGAGTGTAGTGTAAGCTGTCTCTTTAGTGGACTTGTTGGATCTTCTAAGTGTCCTGCCTTCCCCACAATATTATCTATGTGGTCTTTCCAACTGAAGTTGTTCGTAATTTTAACACCCAGGTACTTAGTTGAATTGACAGCCTTGAGAATTGTACTATTTATCGAGTAATCGAATTCCAACGGATTTCTTTTGGAACTCATGTGGATCACCTCACACTTTTCGTTATTTAGCGTCAACTGCCACCTGCCACACCATACAGCAATCTTTTCTAAATCGCTTTGCAACTGATAATCGTCTTCGGATGACCTTACTAGACGGTAAATTACAGTATCATATGCGAACAACCTAAGACAATGCTCAGTTTGGCCGGCCGCGGTGGCCGTGCGGTTCTGGCGCTGCAGTCCGGAACCGCGGGGCTGCTACGGTCGCAGGTTCGAATCCTGCCTCGGGCATGGGTGTGTGTGATGTCCTTAGGTTAGTTAGGTTTAAGTAGTTCTAAGTTCTAGGGGACTTATGACCTAAGATGTTGAGTCCCATAGTGCTCAGAGCCATTTGAACCATTTTGAGCCATTTTGCTCAGTTTGTCACCCAGGTCATTTATATAGATCAGGAACAGCAGAGGTCCCAGGACGCTTCCCTGGGGAACACCTGATATCACTTCAGTTTTACTCGATGATTTGCCGTGTTACTACGAACTGCGACCTTCCTGACAGGAAATCACGAATCCAGTCGCACAACTGAGACGATACCCTATAGGCCCGAAGCTTGATTAGAAGTCGCTTGTGAGAAACGGTGTCAAAAGCTTTCCGGAAATCCAGAAATACGGAATCAACCTGAGATCCCCTGTCGATAGCGGCCATTACTTCGTGCGAATAAAGAGCCTAGCTGCGTTGCACAAGAACGATGTTTTCTGAAACCATGCTGATTACGTATCAATAGATCGTTCCCTTCGAGGTGATTCATAATGTTTGAATACAGTATATACTCCAAACCCCTACTGCAAACCGACGTCAATGATGTAGTTCGATGGATTACTCCTACTATCCTTCTTAAAACACTGGTGCGACCTGCGCAATTTTCCAGTCTGTAGGTACAGATAATGTTGGTTCCCGTAATTTCGGTGACTCTATCGAGCCTGTCCCTGTTAAGTCAGTGACGTGCAGCTCTGTAACGCATCGTGAGCCTGTGGCCGGTACTCACCATGGAGAACTTGGCGTCCCGCGTGCTGAGCGCCGACACGGCGAACGTGGTGACGGCGGATGCGGCGAGCGCGAGGTACGTGTTGACGACGGCGCGCACCTGCTCGTCGCCAGAGGACAGGGCGCCGTTGAAGCTCGGCCAGAAGCACCACAGGAAGATGGTAGCTGTCCGACAAGTTGAACGTCTCAACCGCTGAGCCACGCTACGCACCACACAGTCAAAAAATGGCTCTGAGCACTATGGGACTCAACTGCTGAGGTCACTAGTCCCCTAGAACTTAGAACTAGTTAAACCTAACTAACCTAAGGACATCACAAACATCCATGCCCGAGGCAGGATTCGAACCTGCGAGCGTAGCGGTCTTGCGGTTCCAGACTGCAGCGCCTCTAACCGCACGGCCACTTCGGCCGGCTCCACACAGTCACAACCTGAGACCTCATTAGAAAAAGGGCGACCAACTGTGAGACGGCAGTCAATAAGCTAAAGTGTATCCTCTGTTCTGCACCTAAATCTGTACTCCGTAATACAGCTTACAGTGTGTGGCGGAGGGTACTTCCAGCACCAATATCTGTTACTTTCCTCTCTTTGTTACAGTCGTGAATGGCGTGTGCTGTAACGTAGCATGTCCGCAGCTCGTGGTCGTGCGATAGCGTTCTCACTTCCCACGCCCGGGTTCCCGGATTCGATTCCCGGCGGGGTCAGGGATTTTCTCTGCCTCGTGATGACTGGGTGTTGTGTGATGTCCTTAGGTCAATTAGGTTTAAGTATTTCTAAGTTCTAGGGGACTGATCACCATAGATGTTAAGTCCCATAGTGCTCAGAGCCATTTGAACCATTTTTGTAACGTAGCAAATTATTACGAGTTTGCCAGACATGGTTCAAATGGACCTGACCACTATGGGACTTACCTTCTGAGGTCATCAGTCCCCTAGAACTTAAAACTACTTAAACCTACCTAACCTAAGGACATCACACACATCCATGCCCGAGGCAGGATTCGAACCTGCGACCGTAGCGGTCGCGCGGCTCCAGACTGTGGCGCCTAGAACCGCTCGGCCACTCCGGCCGGCACGAGTTTGTCATCTTGCATCGGTTCTCATCTCATTCCATCTGGACTACATCACAGTCACGGTGAGACAGAGATTAAGAAATCAGATGTTGGGATGCAAGGCGAAGTCAGGAGCAGATGGAGAATCAGATTAAAACATAGTAATAACGTACAGTAGACTGAAGTTCAAGAGGTGAAGCTGGCTTCTGGCCCGAACGAGCAGTGTACCTGACTAACGCTGCGTGTAATACGTTAACATACTGTTGTGTACATAGTTCTGCGTAGTCAGCGCGCACACAACTTTCCCACTAGAGCGCGCCCCGCTAAGCACAACAGCGCAGGCGCAGCGCTCGTCCGTCTCCGCACTACGAGATGGCGCTGTCTTAGAGACGGACCAAATCCTGCTTCCGCCGATCCGCGTATTAATATGTAACACAGCCAATGAGATTGCTGCTAACGTAGAACCTTTTCTCCTCGCAGATCACACTCGCGCAGTGATACCTGAACGCTCGAGGTATTATAATGAGTGTACAGACCTCCGATTAGTCAGTCTACATTAGTCTGCATTAGTCTGCAGTCAAGTTTCAGTGTGCGCCTAATAAGATTATCATATTCCTGTACATAGCCATGAAGATAAATGTATAGACACTTGGTCAAGTATCAGAGACATGTGAGAATAAGATTAACGTACCAAGACCAAAGGAACTTCAGATTGTCAATTGTAAATAGCATCCACATTCAAGTTAAGTATGGTTTATGATTGTTATTATTTTAATACATGTGTGTGAAAATTAATCAAGTTCTGTTTAAAGTTGGTCACCGTCAATCTGCTACTCTAAGCGTGCAAGTGGCATTTCTATTGTCTGACGTAAAGACAGAAGATAAACACGCCACGATAAGACCACGAGACATATCGCTGACACTCGCCTACTTCGTTAGAGCGACAAGTCAAATAATCTGATGGTGTGTGTACCGAAGGTCTTACAGTACGCAAACTACACATACTCTCTGTGAATCTGATATTAATCGATCTTTATCATACCTAGTAAAAAATGGCTCTGAGCACTATGGGACTCAACTGCTGAGGTCATTAGTCCCCTAGAACTTAGAACTACTTAAACCTAACTAACCTAAGGACATCACAAACATCCATGCCCGAGGCAGGATTCGAACCTGCGACCGTAGCGGTCTTGCGGTTCCAGACTGCAGCGCCTATCATACCTAGTATACCAAATTTTGTTTACATAGAGCAATACTGTTAAAATTTCAAATCAATAACTTCAATACCTTCGCAGACATAAATTTTTACCCGAAACACATAATAACCGTGCTGGCATTGTCAAACTGAGTTAGGCAATGTAATACAAATGGTTCAAATGGCTCTAAGCACTGTGGGATTAACACCTGAGGTCACGAGTCCCCTAGACTTAGAACTATTTAAACCTAACTAACCTAAGGACATCAAACACATCCATACCCGAGGCAGGATTCGAACCTGCGACCGTAGCAGCAGCGCGGTTCCGGACTGAAGCGCCTAGAACCGCTCAGCCACAGAGGCCGGCGCACTGTAATGCATTAATCTACAGTATCAATGGAAACTACTACCAAGAGCATAGGTTCACATAATCTAATTTTCTGAAATATTCCTTAGTTTCATTACCACACATTTCTAACGAATTAAAAGTACACTGCAAAATTATTATTTCATCGTGTTTTGATGGTGTCAGCGTTTCAGAGAGACTGAGAGAGTGAATGGAGGACACACGTAAAGTGAAAATGTGATATTTTATTAAAACTATGTAAATGTACAAGTGAGAAAATTGTTGTGCAATAGGGAACTTTATTTTGTGGAAGGGAATCGTATTTTGTTTCCATAACATTTTATCGTTTCGAAATTACGAGATTTCCAGTCTATATTACTTGTATATATGAAGATGGTATCGGTTCTTTCGAACATGTCCGAAAGAACAGATACCATCGGTGACCATGCAGCTCGTTAGAATGATATTACAGTGAAATGAATACCCTTAGCTGCATAGAGGCGTTGATATAAGTCAACGAGGACAGCTGAAAATGTGTGCCCCGACCGGGACTTGAACTCGGGATCTCACCGTTGACTTATATCAACACCTGTATGCAGCTAAGGGTATTCATTTCATTGTGATATAAATTACTTGTGGTAATCCGACTGGCTGACAACAGAAATACCTCGAAAGTAGAAGTGCTCGAGACAGTGTGATTGGATGCTTAACATATTAGCCAACAGGAATTCAGCATTTCCAGCGCGTCTGAGTACGGCTTTGTGCCTCAGCTCTATGAATCGAGATAGTCGCTCAGGAGCCGTTTTCTGGCAAACACCGCACTGATCAAATTTGTACCAAACCGAGAAATTCGGGCGTTTGATTGGTTCTCGTGTCGTTGACGAAGAGCGACTACAGTATTATTTTGTGAAAGTTTGAGCCTTCTGGGTGGTTTAGATGAGGGGTAAGATGTGAACATTTCACGCCGTCCATAAACTCCGCGTGGCGTGTTTTGTTCAGATAAAGAGACTTATTTCCAAGAAGTCTGCTGAACAGCTGAATGTGTTAACCCGCAAGTAGTTGTACGTCAGTTTTAAAGGCAATAAACCAACTTAAAGGAAGCCGCAGACATTTCTTCAAACGATTCATGCAAGAATCCCGAACGGTCGATACTTAAACTAACTTTCAGTTCCTAGCCACGGACTGTGGTCTTTACGTGGTAGGTATTTAGTCGAATTTTCGTCAACGCTGCTTTTGTCGGCTAAACCAGTATTACCGTCGCGGAGTGAAGGGGCAGATAATCTGAAACTTATCCAAGTAAGTGGATAGATTGTTTTGAAGGATAGTTAGAGCCCCACCCCGCCGCAGAGGGAAGAATGGTTGTCGGAAATCCTTCATACTGCCACTGTCTTCATCGTAAGAATAAACCTGATGTAAACATTACGCCTTGCCTTCTTCCGCGTTTGTTGGAATTTCTTGTTTGGATTTCGTTTCACGTGGAGATGAAGCCGAGCGGTCTCGAGTACAGTCAAGTATGATAGAATGGATACGTTTTATGCTGTGCGTTACGCGGACGTCGATACTACGGTACAATAGTTTCATCGGTGCATTTAACTTGGACAGCACTGGCCAGCCAGCCGGTCCAACTAACCTGCAGTAATGTGAACAATTGCAGTTAAGGCGCCAAAAGAGAAGAGCAGAGAACATACACTACTGGCCATTAAAATTGCTACACCACGAAGATGACGTGCTGTAGACGCGAAACTCAACCGACAGGAAGAAGATGCTGTGATATGCAAATGATTAGCTTTTCAGAGCATTCACACAAGGTTGGCGCCGGTGGCGACACCTACAACGTGCTGACATGAGGAAAGTTTCCAACCGATTTCTCATACACAAACAGCAGTTGACCGGCGTTGCCTGGTGAAACGATGTTGTGATGCCTCGTGTAAGGAGGAGAAATGCGTACCATCACGTTTCCGACTTTGATAAGGGTCGGATTTTAGCCTATAGCGATTGCGGGTTATCGTATCGCGACATTGCTGCTCGCGTTGGTCGAGAGCCAATGACTGTTGGCAGAATATGGAATCGGTCGGTTCACGAGGGTAATACGGAACGCCGTGCTTGATCCCAACGGCCTCGTATCACTAGCACTCGAGATGACAGGCATCTTATCCACATGGCTGTAACGGATCGTGCAGCCACGTCTCGATCCCTGAGTCAACAGATGGGGACGTTGCAAGACAGCATCCATCTGCACGAACAGTTCGACGACGTTTGCAGCAGCATGGACTATCAGCTCGGAGACCATAGCTGCGGTTACCCCTAACGCTGCATCACAGACAGGATCGCCTGCGATGGTGTACTCAACGATGAACCTGGGTGCACGAATGACAAAACGTCATTTTTCGGATGAATCCAGGTTCTGTTTACAGCATCATGATGGCCGCATCCGTGTTTGGTGACATCGCGGTGAACGCACATTGGAAGCGTTTGTTCGTGATGGTATGCGTGATGGTATGGGGGACCATTGGTTACACGTCTCGGTCACCTCTTGTTCGCATTGACGGCACTCTGAACAGTGGAAGTTACATTTCAGATGTGTTACGACACGTGGCTCTACCCTTCATTCGATCCCTGCGAAACCCTACATTTCAGCAGAATAATGCACGACCGCATGTTGCAGATCCTGTACGGGCCTTTGTGGATACAGAAAATGTTCGACTTCTGCCCTGGCCAGCACATTCTCCAGATCTCTCAACAACTGAAAACGTCTGGTCAATGGTGGCCGAGCAAACGGCTCGTCACGACACGCCAGTCACTACTCTTGATGAACTGTGGTATCGTGTTGAAGCTGCATGGACAGCTGTACCTGTACACGCCATCCAAGCTCTGTTTGACTCGATGCCCAGGCGTATCAAGGCCGTTATTACGGCCAGAGGTGGTTGTTCTGGGTGCTGATTTCTCAGTATCTATGCACCCAAATTGCGTAAAAATGTAATCACATGTCAGTTCTAGTATATTTGTCGAATGAATACCCGTTTATCATCTGCATTTCTTCTTGGTGTAGCAATTTTAATAGCCAGTAGTGTAGATTCGAATATCATTTAAATTCTAAACAGAGTGAAATAATATTACGCGATATTCCAGAAATATTGAATAAAACAGATTGATAAATACAATATACTGAGGATTACTTTGATTAATTTGCAGTATAATGTAAAAAGTGAAAATGAAAGTTTTCGTGTAGGTTGCTACTGATAGACCTTGCGCCTGCACCGCCTGCAACCCGCACTACACTCCAGTCTCGCAGGCAGCATGCATCCGTGCAGAAGACATTCGGGGACTGCCTCGGCACAGTCGACCAGCAGCAGAGGTTGCTGGTGCAATGGACTTCTTTCTTACGCCAGCAACGTGACGAGAAACCCGTGAATATATCCAGTATCCTAGGGCTGTACTTAAACCACACCCTCCACCTCGTTTCCCAACGCAACTTCCAGCACCTAACCCTCTTGGATGATGAGCTTCGCCTTGACGTGTACCCCTCCTACCAACTCTAACCACACCTTCCTCCTGCCTCATCCTCAGGGCTGCCGCTCCTGCCCCTTGGGCGGCTTTCCCCCTCCTACACCCCCTCCCGTGCTCTCCTTCAGTGTCTCTGAACTCCCTCCTGCCTTGTGTTCCCTCTTCCTCTCCCGCACTGCCCCGTCTCCTGCTTCTTGGTGCGCCCCCTGTCCGTCCGTTTTCCTCTTCCTCCCGTCCTCATGCCCCCTCCCCTCTTTTTCCCTACTCTCCGACCGCAAGTCCCTCGGCAGGTCCCTACCAGTGGTTTTTATTTTTTGTGAGTGTTCTGTCGTTTCCGGTGGTTTTGTTTTTTAACTGAATCGCTCTGTGTGATTTTCATACTGTGGCCGACTTTTAACGTGTGTTTGACTCTTGTGATTTTAAGTGCGCAACGAACTGCCAGGTGTGTTCTCTTAACTTTATGTCGACTCGCTGAACTTAAACGGCGGCGCGCCGGTCCTGGGCACCGAGTTCCCGCTGGTCGAGCTTCCTGGGTCAGGTTCCGAATGCTTGTCGCATTTCCACAGTCAGGAGCTCGCTCCAACGTCGTTGCTGCGCTGCAATCACCGTCTGAGCCGGCCTCCTCTACATCCTGCAGCGTAATTTCACTACAGAGTTCGCGGCCCCAATAGCATGACTGATTCTTGATCGCGTAATATTTCTGTGATTTTCTGTTGTTCGGCCTCGTCGGACATAGGGCATTCTTCTTTGAAATTTAGACTATAGCCCCTACCAGATTTTTGTTATCAGATTCAGAATTCCTAACGTATTTTCTCATTATCCTGAACTCTGAACAGACTTACAAAGGGAGACCACAATGTTGGGATCACGAATTTACTTCAAACTCTGTACACCTATAGTAGACCATTAAAACGAGATAATGTGCAAGTAGTAAGGTGCACTGCTCTGGCAATTGAGAGAAAATCGCAAGAGATGTTTTACGCAGCTGTTTTGTAATTGATGTATCTGTGCGAAAGTGGTAGCTACACGAAGTCATTGTAGTCAAGAGCTTACCGGCACGGTAGCTCAACGGGTTCGATTAGAGGGTTAGTTGACCTCTGCAATAAAAAAAAACTGATTTAATGGATCAACGATGAACTCAACAAGCTTCATGGGACATCCGCCCCGAACAATACAATGACCAATAACGAACAACATGAGATCACCAAAAAAAGTGGTTAGTATTCGCGCGTTGCAAGAGCGTCGTCAACAAGTCAGCGGTTCGAATCCTGATAACATGTATTTTTTAATCTGTATCTCTTCATCATCGGTCACGTTATTTAATTTTTATTACATTTGAGAGATAATATAATGTATTTTCATGAAGTTGTAGTGAGTTTTATATGTTATTTGATCACTTGCAATTAAACTTTCAAGGACGAGGGACAGGCCTGGAAAGACCAATTCAAACCTCGATAAATAATGGTGCGAATGATGGTATTTGCAATCAGTGATATAGCAGGTCACAGTGTGCCAGAGCGCAGGAGTAATGTACTCGTCGCCTCATACACGTTCGTCTTACGAAGCTTGAACGCTATCACACGTTGCAGGGTGGTATTTCTCATACAGACATGGATAACATAAACTGAAACTTCATGCCAATACTTCATGTAAATAAACGTCATTTTTTCATTATATTACCTCTCAAATCTCATATATAAATTAAATAATGTGACCACTCATGAAGAAAACAGATTAATAATTAAGTTTGATCGGGAGGCGAACGGTCGCTTCATACACGTTCGTCTTACGAAACTCGAACGCTAAAGACTTGAACACCCTGAACTCTAACGTCGAGCACCTACACAGAGAAACATAGGCCACATAATAGACGCGTAAAACTTCTCATGCGATTTTCTCGGAATTTCCAGAGTATTGCACCTTACTGCTTGCACATTATGTTGTTTTAATGGCTTTCTAAACGCGTGCAAAGTTTGAAGTTCATTTTTGATATCAACGTCGTGGCCTGCCATTGCCAGTTATTTTTCTAAATGACTCAAAAACTTTACTCTGATAGTGTTCATCTGAAGTGTATTAAGAACTTATAATCAGAGCTGTTTTCCTGTCTTTCAGAGCCAGGGATTGGAACAGCTCTGTTTTTCTCATTACCTGACAGATGGACTATTTTTATGTTCTACTCAGAAGACTTCATTTGGATTTTTCCTTCACTAGATAGCTCAGAACGGTAAAATTTTGCTTTCCCCTTCCAAGGGTTGAAGACTCTTTGTGATTAACCAAACGAGCTTAATTTGTTTCATGATTTCCGAGATATGTTATTATTAAGTTGAATTGTGTTACTTTCTATTCAAATAAACTGTTTTCGTTTGTTCATAGCTGGTCTGCTTATTTATGTACCGCCTTCGCGGACACTTTGTAGGGACACGACTCTTTTCCCATTGTAACAACCACAGTCTGGAGACTACGGTAGCACACATGGCTCACGCCTAGCCAGTTCCGCGCAAAAAAATACCCTTTTCTCTAAACGCTTCGCCATCTCGAGCTCCCACTACTGTCACCTTCATTCCTGGCCAAACCCTGCATATAATACATATTTGGAGGGAGTCGGTGATGATGACTAGGCGCGGTCCCTTTGTGAGCTAGAAATCAGATTTCCATTCATGTTGGCAGACTGAACACTGCACATTAGCCGCATTGCGCCGATCATGATTGGAAACACAGTGCTCTGTACTGAACTACATGTTCCCCTTTCAGTTACATTACATAGGTGGCTCTGCGTAGTGGAATTTCCTGTGGTCATTAAAATATTCAGATAGATGTCTTCGATATAAAAGACAGAAGTTATCTCGTGAGGACATGACATATCTAGCAAGCCAAAACGTTGCTATTTTCAGAGACTTCTTATTACGATCTTATTTTTTGATGCCATAGGCTTATTTCGGCTCTTGTTAATTTCATACAATGATAAACAGAGCGATGAATCTACCATTACAACAATCGGCAATATAGATGGTTTGGAGACGCCCAGATACGTAGCAGAACCATATAAGTTCCATTGCAACATAGGCAAGCAAACCTATAATAAAGATAGCATACTGTTATGTATTATGTTTTATAGTGACATAAATTAACAAGAAAGTTACAGACAAAACAGAAATTGACATACACACTACAAAGTTGTATAGGAAATACATCAAACAAATTTAACACATTTCTCACTGCAAGCAACCTAAAACAAAAATCCACTAAGAGAAAACCAAACAACCAGCGCACACACATAAAATTAATTTTAATAGCTGAGAAAAATTCTGTGTAGGTCAAATAGGCAGAAATTTCAAAATTACATACCAAGAACATACCAGAAAAAGTGACACAAACCCATCCACAGTCTTCAAATACATGTAAACAGAAAGCCACATTGTAACTCAGATCGAAAATGAGATGTGAATTCCGTATATAACACCAAAGGGACACGTAATGAACTTTCAGCAAAAACAAAAATCTACAATACACACACGAATATCAAGACAAAATTCTTAACGAACAAACCTAACTGAAACATAAAAATTATATTGAAATTATAGAACACTATTTAGGATAAAACAAATTTACAGTCAAAGACAACACCAGCGAACATTAGCAGAGAATTTACTACTACGACACACTGGTCCATAGATGAAAAAGTCAACTGTATGACCATACAATGTCGTTAGTTTAGCTGCCAATTGAAACTCTCAAACTTACAAAAAATATTAAATAGCTCTTAAATAATATTGCTCAGCAGCAAAATCCACTATTGAGACATTAGATATCTGCTACTTCGCTTGCGCTGCCTCTGCTATACGCAGCAGCCCAAGGTATCACACACTGAAAGCGTTAACGATGTGTTTCAGAAGTAAGTGCCACGACGTATACGAAATTTTTATTTTTACAAGTAGACACAGATACACACCCATACAACTCCATTAGTTTCCAGATAGCTTGACAATGGCCATAGAGCCGAAATATGGTTATAGGGTACTATTCAACTCATTTCAACTGTAAGCCCTATATAATACGACATGAAACTTTATACACAAAAAAAACAGCACCCTACCGCATTCTACTCCATAATGCTGCAGGTCCAGAAAAATTCAAAATGTTGGCACAAATTACACTACTGGCCTTTAAAATTGCTACACCAAGAAGAAATGTAGATGATAAACGGGTATTCATTGGACAAATATATTATACTAAAACTGACATGTCATTACATTTTCACGCAATTTGGGTGCACAGTTCCTGACAAATCAGTACCCAGAACAACCACCTCTGGTCGTAATAACGGCCTTGATACGGCTGGGAATTGAGTCAAACAGAGCTTGGATGGCGTCTACAGCTACAGTTGCCCATGCAGATACCACTGTTCAACAAGAGTAGTGACTGGCGTATTGTGACGAGACAGTTTCTCGGCCCCCATTGACCAGACGCTTTCAGTTGGTGAGAGATCTGGAGAATGTGCTGACCAGGGCAACATTCGAACATTTTCTGTATCCAGAAAGGCCCGTACAGGACCTGCAAATGCGGTCGTGCATTATCCTGCTGAAATGTAGGGTTTCGCAGGGATCGAATGAAGGGTAGAGCGACGGGTCGCAACACATCTGAAATGTAACGTCCACTGTTGAGAGTGCCGTCAATGCGAACAAGAGGTGATAGAGACGTGTAACCAATGGCACCTCATACCATCACGCCGGGTGATACACCAGTATGGCGATGACGAATACACGCTTCCAATGTGCGTTCACCGCGATGTCGCCCAACACGTATGCGACCATCATGATGCTGTAAACAGAACCTGAATTCATCCGAAAAAATGACGTTTTGCCATTCGTGCACCGAGGTTCGTCATTGAGTACACCATCGCAGGCGCTCCTGTCTGTGATGCAGCGTCAAGTGTAACCGCAGCCATGGTCTCCAAGCTGATAGTCCAGGCTGCAGCAAACGTCGTCGAACTGTTCGTGCAGATGGTTGTTTTGCAAACGTCCCCATCTGCTGACTCAGGGATCGAGACGTGGCTGCACGATCCGTTACAGTCATGGGGATAAGATGCCTGTTATCTCGACTGCTAGTGATACGAGGCCGTTGGGATCCAGCACTGCGTTCCGTATTACCCTCCTGAACCCACCGATTCAATACTCTGCTAACAGTCATTGGATCTCTACCAACGCGAGCAGCAATGTCGCGATACGATAAACAGCAATCGGGATAGGCTACAGTCCGACCTTTATCAAAGTCGGAAACGTGATGGTACGCATTCCTCCTCCTTACACGAGGCTTCACAACAACGTTTCACCAGCCAACGCCGGTCAACTGCTGTTTGTGTATGAGAAATCGGTTGTAAACTTTCTTCATGTTAGCACGTTGTAGGTGTCGCCACCGGCGCCAACCTTGTGTGAATGCTCTGAAAAGCTAATCACTTGCATACCACAGCTTCTTCTTCCTGTCGGTTACATTTCACGTCTGTAGCACGTCATCCTCGTGGTGTTAATGGCCAGTAGTGTATGTCGCGGTTGTGGTGTAATTCTCTTAGAGCTTTATTTGCCGCACCACGCGCTGCACTCACCGACCATGGCGAAGAGGTCCGAGTTGTAGGAGGCGCCCTCCAGCTCGGCGCTGTTCTTGCGGAGCGCCCTCCCGTGTCCCAGCACGAGGCTGGCGGCCAGCCCGAAGTACGCGCCGAACACGTGCACGTACATGGAGCCTCCAGCGTCCACCGCCTGGAACAAGTGTCGGCGCATCGTTACCACGTGCCGTACCCGCTGTTCTCCAAAGTACCGGCACTCTAACGACAACTCCGCAACGCCTCGCGACTAACAACATAAGACAACAGACAAAAAACTTATTTCGGAAATGCAGGTGTCCCTTTATCGGTTTCTGCCTCCCGAATTGGAAAATGACACTCAAAACATTGGATCATTCACAGACTGTCCACCAGTGGCAATACTGATATCATATTTTGAAGCAGTACATACACTATGTGATCAAAAGTATCCGGACAGCCCCAAAACATACGTTTTTCAGTTTCCATTAATTTACGTCTATGGTCACAAACTGTTTGATAACAGATTACCGGTTTCGGTCTTTAATGACCATCATCAGATCTGCAGAAAATAGGGAAAACATAAATACACTCGCAAACTGTATACAGCTTAAGAACAATACACAGACCATAATGAAATGTAGTACTGACGAAATTTACATTTGTGCGCTTTAAATATGAAGAGGCATACCTGTTTCATAAAAACAAAGTCCTAATGCACTGCAGCCATAGTGGCATCGTCAAATGTTAAATGCGGAATCAGCACCAGCATCGTCAGATACATATAGATAACATTACATGCAGAAGTCATGTTGTCAGCAGCACTAGTGTTCAAAACAAGCTGCCGTACAGTAGCCACAAGAAGTTTGTGTTGTAAGTTCACCAGATGTCGCTAATGTCGGCATACACTAGCTTTCAAATAATTAATTGAAACAGCGAAAATAAAGGGGGATACAGTAGTTGAAGTCTATAATAAACTTATAACGTATAAAACTCATTACAGCAATAAAAAGCAATAAAAAGAAGAACACGACAAAAGTAATATTGTTAAAAAGAGGAAGAGTTAAAAACAGTCGTTGACATGTGCTCTAGTGCCAATATTCTAGATAATGACATAAATATTAAACACCGTTCAAATGGTTCAAATGGCTCTGAGCACTATGGGACTTAACTGCTGAGGTCATCAGTCCCCTAGAACTTAGAACTACTTAAACCTAACTAACCTAAGGACATGACACACATCCATGCCCGAGGGAGGATTCGAACCTGCGACCATAGCGGTCGCGCGGTTCCAGACTGAAGCGCCTAGAACCGCTCGGCCACACTGGCCGGCTTAAACACCGTTGATAGTGTACCGGGTAATTCTAAACAACCAAAATAATTTTGTTTTTATGAAACAGGTATGCCTCTTCATATTTAAAGCGCACAAATGTAAATTTTGTCGGTACTACATTTCATTATGGTCTATGTATTGTTCTTAAGCTGTATACAGTTTGCGAGTGTATTTGTGTTTTTCCCATTTTCTACAGATCTGATGATGGTCATTAAAGACCGAAACCGGTAATCTGTTATAAAACAGTTTGTGACCATAGACGTAAATTAAAGGAAACTTATTGCATATACGGGTCACTGTTTTTTCGCGACGATGTTGCAGCTTGTGATACGTTTTTGATATTAGGTGGATTTTGCTGCTATCTACTGACAGGTACTCCATATCAGCGACCTCAGTAGTCATTAGACATCGTGAGAGAGAAGAATGGGGCGCTCCACGTAACTCACGGACTTCGAACGTGATTGGGTGTCACTTCTGTCATACGTGTGTATGCCAGATTTCCACACTCCTAAACATCCCTAGGTCCACTGTTTCCGATGTGATAGTGAAGTGGAAACGTGAAGGGACACGTACGGCACAAAAGCGTGCACGCCGACCTCGTCTATTGACTGACAGAGACCGCCGACAGTTGAAGAGAATCGTAATGTGTAATAGTCAGACATCTGTCCAGACCATCAAATAGGAATTCCAAGCTGCATCAGGATCCACTGCAAATACTATGACAGTTAGGGGGAAGTGAGAAAACTTGGATTTCATGGTCGAGCGGTTGCTCATAAGGCACACATCCCGCCAGCAAATGCCAAACGACACCTGATGTAAGGAACGTAAACATTGGACGATTGAACAGTGAAAAAACGTTGTGTGGATTGACAAGTCACGGTACGCAATGTTGCGATCCGATGACATTGTGTGGGTATGGCGAATGCCCAGTGAACGTCATAGTGCCAACAGTAAAATTCGGAGGCAGCAGTGTTAAGCTCTGGTCGTGTTTTTCACGGAGGGGGCTTGCACCCCTTGTTGTTTTGCGTGGCACTATCACAGCGCAGGCCTACAAGATGTTTTAAGAACCTTCTTGCTTCCCACTGTTGAAGAGCAATTCGGGGATGGCGATTGCACCTTTCAGCACGATCGAGCACCTGTTCATAATGCACGGTATGTGGCAGAGTGGTTACACGACAGTAACATTCCTGAAAGTAATGGAGTTGTGCACAGAGTCCTGCCTTGATCCTATAGAATATCGTTGGGGTGTTTTGGAAAGCCGACTTCGTCCCAGACCTCACCAACCGACATCAATACCTCTCCTCAGTGCAGCACTCCGTGAAGAATGGGCTTCCATTCCCCAAGAAAACTTGCAACATTTGATTGAACATATGCCTGAGAGAGTGGAAGCTGTCACCAAGGCTAAGGGTGGGGCAACATCATACTGAATTTCAGCATAACTAATGGAAGGCGCCACGAACTTTTAAGCCACTTTCAGCCAGGTGTCCGGATACTTTTAATCACATAGTGTATAAAGGGTGAATCACTCAAAACTTGCAATGGATTGGTAGTCAGGGTCTCGTATTGTTAGCAAATAAACACACTGAAGCGCCAAACAGTCTGGTATAGGCATGCAAATTCAAATACAGATATATGTAAACAGGGAGAACACGGCGCTGCGGTCGACAATGCCTATATAAGACAGCAAGTGTCTGACGCAGTTCTGAGATCGGTTACTGCTGCTACACTGGCAGGTTATCAAGATTTAAGGGCGTTTTAACGTGGTGTTATAGTCGGCGGACGAGCGATCGGACACAGAATCTCGGAGGCAGCGATCAAGTGGCGATTTTCCGTATGACCATTGAGCCGTAGTAAAATTTGCTGTTTTGAAGAGCGCGCCGCAGCGCGTAGTGTGAAGCAGTCGCCCTCCGTTTCTGGCGGTGGCGCCGCTGTGGCAATCGCAGCTTTGGTCTCTCCCTCTGGTGGAAAGGGGAAAGGTTGCCTGTTCACGTGTATTTAAGGGGCGCTATGAGCTCGGCAGTTGGTGAGTTGCCGAGTCTGGTTAGATGGTCAGCCAAGTTAGTCTGGGTCTGTCTCTCGTACGCATTGGTGAGGGGTTAGTGTCTGTCTGTCGTCCGGAGTGCTAAAGTGCGCGTCATTTACGACGGCGGCCGAGTTTAGGTTCGTTCTGCGCATCTGACTTCACAAAACACAGTCAGCCAATGAACAGAGAACGACGTTGCCAGAGCTCGACTGCAGTGCAGAGCACGGACGAGTGTCTTCAGTATTAGAAACGTTCAGTCATAAATAAAGTAATTGAATAAAAGCAACGTCTTGATAGCAGACTTTTTTTTATAGAAAGTTTGGAAAAAGCATTCTTTATACCAATTGCTTCATATTCTATTAATTAATTAAACCAAACAAGCAATAAGCCCCCTAATTTAGGCGATAGCAAGGAAAGGTGTTTGTATCATTCTCACTAACCGCTTTTTCGCAATAAAGAACAGCGGTAATTGTTTATTTCCTATTGTACTTCGACGAAACGTGAGTAATTCATAATCATACCAACAGTGTTTGTCGGTATTTTGCGTGATGTTTTAAAGTCCTCCGGGAGATATGTTGAATGACGAGCTGCGTTAGTGTAATGGTTAAAGTGTATGGCTGTTAAACGAAAGGTAGCCGGCACGGTAGCTCAGCGTGTTCGGTCGGAGGGCTAGCTGCCCTCTGTAATAAAAACTGAGTTAATGGATCAATGACGAACTGAAAAGGGTGTCTTGCAACATCCGCCCGGAGCAGATGCAACGAACGAAAACGAACAAAATGAGATTACAACAAAAAAAATAAAAATAAAAAAATAAACGTTCTGAGTTCGAAGCTTGGTCGGCGCTTAATATTTTCTTTATTTTAAAAACAATATCGGAGTGTCTTAATTCATGAATTTTATTCATTTGAATGTAAGTTTTTGAAATTTCAAGTGGCAACTAAAATCGACCATACGGAAAGTATACGCTATGGACTTTTACCTATGCAAACTCTTCAAAATTTCGTGCAATGGTTTACTACATCTAATGCTGCACAGTAACTGACTTGAACATCGAAACAAAATTGTCATTTATGGGGGGAAGGTATCCGTCAAGAAGATGTGTAAAAATCAAATTTTTGGGCCAAATAGTTTATGTGAAATCGAATGATAAAGTGTGTCAAAGCTGTCGAAACACCATGTGTCCGCACAGGCGAACAGTGCAATGATGACAAAATCGCGCACATCGCGGAATGCGGGGAGCACGTCTCTGTAGCAGCGAAAGGGTTAAAACGGCCGTGGTGGCTTTACTTCATAAACTGCGCGCTCCCCCCTAAACGTAAGTTTGCGAACTATACTATGGGGCTGCATCTCTTGGCGCGTACAACTGGCAACGCAGCAATCTACCGCGTCTGGGCGGGCATGCGCGAACCGCCAAGATAAAAGAACTGAACTATAGTACGGGTATGTGTTAAGCCGCCAGTGTGCTCGAGTTTGCTCAGGCAATGGGCATTGGCGGTTGGATCGATCGGTTGGTCGGTCGCGCACTGAGACACGAGATGACTTGTCCGTCTTGAGCGTCGGCGCATGTGAGGTCGCGCCATATAGCGAGGGGTAGTGGCTTCGCGGCCGTCACGAGAGCAACAGGAGTCAAACCCACGACATGAGTCTGGCCGGTGCGACCTGCGACGCCGTGAGACGGGAGATCGGCGCGCCTTCCTGCGTCCGTTGAAGCGGCTGGCAGCTGACTGTTCGGGAGAGCGTTTTGGGGGTCCGGCGCCAGGTCTTCGCCAGACATCGCAGTTTTAGAAGTTAAGTGATTTATGGTTCAAATGGCTCTGAGCACTATGGGACTTAACATCTATGGTCATCAGTCCCCTACTTAAACCTAACTAACCTAAGGACATCACACATCCATGCCCGAGGCAGGACTCGAACCTGCGACCGTATAAGTGATTTATGATATGTTGTTTCATTTACTTGTTAAATTCTACTTGTTTTCTTCGTCAGTCTCTCGTCGCCAGTTTGCTCGTCTGTCTCCCGTCCGCATTTGTTAGGCAGTTAGGGTCTGTCTGTCTGTCGGTTTGCCATGCGTTAATAGTTGCCTCTGTCATGTTTGTCGGATTAGGTGTTAACGAATTTATAGAATTAAGGTAAAGGCCGAAATCCTGAAATATGTTTTTATCTTCCCTATCATCTTGCGAGGCGGTATATGTGTAATGTAGAGCATGTTGTACACGTTATGTAAGTCTGAATTTCATGGGTTTTATTTAAATAGTCATTTTTATAAAGTTGCCACCCTTCCACCGTAAGATCCCTTTTAAAACAAATTGCACTTTTGGTGGAAAATAATTTCTTAGTGTGAGTGTTTGTACCATTTCCATCCCTTACAGGGTGCATAGTTAATGTGTTTGTGTGAGTTGTTAAAATTTTTAGTTTAATCTAGTGTGTTGCAGTTTTGTACCAGTGTACTCTTTCAGAGGTTGTTGTGAGCGGTCCTGACTACGGCCGTGTCGAAAGGGAGCGGCAAGCTTCTCAGCCCGAAGGCTCATACTGTAACAAAAAAAAAAAAAAAAAAATTATGCTGCCTCTGAATAATTGTAACTCGATATTTCGAGGGTGTTTTTCTGCTTATAATTTGAAATCCGTTTCGAAAAAGCTTTTAGAAATAAAATTCACATTTGTTAAATTGTAACTTGATATTTCGAGGGTGCTTTTCTGCTTATAAATTTTAAATCTGTTTTTGAAAAGGGTTTTGTGAATAAAATTTCCATTGGCTGAAATTTAATTTGTTTCCATCAGTTACTCCTTGGGAACTACTTCCACGCTCACATAGTGTGTTAATGTTCTTGATGAATCGCTAGTAAATAAAGTAAATTCTTTAAGAAAAGATTTTGAAAAGTTTAAATTCACGGTTCAACCATTACAAGATTGTACTGCGAACATCAGCAACACGGTAAAAATCAAATCTCCGACATCACTGTGGCCGGGAAAGGATCCCGCAACAACGGGACCAACGACGACAGAAGAGAATCGTTCAACGTGACAGAAGTGCAACCCTTCCGCAAATTGCTGCAGATTTCCATTCTGGATCATCAACAAGTGTCAGCGTGCGAACCTCAAAGAAACATCATCGATATGGACTTCGGAGCGGAAGACCCACTGGTTATTACGTGAACAGCTTCTGTAAATGGACGTTCATACCACCTTTGTGACCTTCGTTGACCTTCAGAGACCTTACTGTTACACAATGATTGAATTCGTCTCCATAGCCGCTATCAGAAAATAAGTACCAAACAACAGCATCCCATTTAAAAAAAAAAAAGAAGAAGAAAAATGTTAACCTTCATCTCTGAGGCGACTGCACCTAGCAACAAAAAACCAACGTCATATTATGGTCCCCGTTGTCCCGTGCAACATTTGCCCCACAAACTTTTCAGCTACTATCATACTTTCGGAGTTATTCTAGGTGGCAATAACTAGTGACTCACCCTGTGTATGAAATTCCATTACTGTCACAACATTAGGTAATTGTACTTTTATGGATCTTTTTACCGATCGTGTGATCTGTGCTCACTTCTTGGGTCTCATGCTACCCACGGGCTACCGGTTGGTTACCACTGGCATAGAAGTTTACTATGAAACGAGAGCGTGCGTTCCAAGTAGTCAGGCGACATATTATATCCTCGCACATTCATTTCGCGACATCACTACGACTCGGAAATTAAATAAATAAATAAATAAAGGAAATGAGCAGATACGGATACTTCATTGAATCGTCCTTTGCACTAATTATTCGTGAATGAAATAAGAGAGGGGAACCAATAAATATGGTACCAGAAGAATCCTTCGCCACACGTCATACGTTGTCAAGGTGAGTATAGATGCTAGTGTTGCAAAGAAAGTTATAGACGTCAGGAGTTTCTTGTTGTGGTCTCCATTCCGAAACTTGGCTTGATGCAGCCCTCCGCGCCGTTCTATCCAGTTCGAGCTTTTGCATCTCTGTGTGACTGCTGCAACCTACATCTTAAAGTTAAAATCTTCTGCGTTGTTAGGCCGCGTCATATTTCCTGCCGAAGATCCCAGCGAAGGGGTCGAAACATCGATTATTTTAGAGGAAATATGACGCGGCCAAACAACCCAAAAGATTATATCTTTAGTGACAACGGCCACGACAGCCTGCAGACTTACACAACCTACATCCTGTTGAACGTTCCTATGGTAGTCAAGCACTCTAGAATTTTTAACACTCGACATTTCCCTCCACCACTAAAGTTACGATTCCTTGGTGGCGAAAGACGTGTCCATTCTTTTAGTTAGGTAGATGCATATATTTCTTTTTTCCCCTACTCATTAGTTATCTGATCTAGCCGCCTGTTCATCAGCTTTCCTTTCTAGAATCACACTTCAGAAACTTCTATTATCATCTTGTCTGAACAGTTTATCGTCCACGTTTCAGTTCTGTGCAATACCTAAATTCGAAGCCAACAGTTTTTTGTTTGTTTTTAGAAACGCTTTTCTTGTTGTTGCCAGTCTGTATTTCATGTCCTTTCTGCTTCGCCCAAATAGCAGATATCTTCCAGTCATTATTCCCTCGACATTGCCTTATTTAACTCTGCTACGACCTGTCACCTTGTTTTACTTTTGTTGATGTTCACCGTATAACCTTCTTTCAAGTCACCACCCATTCTGTTCAACTGCTCTTCTAAGACCTTTGCCGTCTATTGTAAATTACAGTGTTATCGACAAATTATATGTATTTTTAACGTTGAAAAATTAGTAATATGGACACTACAGAAAGTATATATATAGTCACAGGTTTTGTGGAGACTGATTTGTTTAATGACGCGCTTGAGTATAATCATCAACAGATAATCTGATAAAGTAGCAAAATCTCAAACAGCACAGTGGAAACAGGTCTATAGTTGAGAAAGTTATTACACAAATATTTCACAAGCTGGCACAATATTAAGTTAAACAAAAGTACGTACGAAATATGAACTACACCTACACGCGAGTAACATGGAGTCATGTAACTTAGACACATGCCAAAATGCTATTGGCTAGTTAAAGTGACCTGTATATCTGATAACCTGTATATGTGGTAACAATTGTGTGGCGTAATCAGTACAGACTTACTTACAAGTTACAGATAAAAGGTAGGCATAGCTATGGGTGACTTTAGTAAGAGAGAGGCCAGATTTAAAAAAAAAAAAAACGGAAAACAATATCATTAACGTAACAAATAGTTTATAACCGAATTGGGGTAAGGGGTGAGAGCAATAGAGAGAACCAGGAAGGAACAGAGTGGTAGAGAACCATCAGTACACTGCAGAAGATTAATTTATTAGCCAATATTTGAATAAAAATGCGTAACAAAATTTTAAATGTGGCAACAAGTATTTACTGCTTTTTGATGACTTTCTCCCCCTCCTCCCCACACCCCCGGGCAGTCTTCACTTTCCAACCAGGTTTTTAGCCGTAATAAGCTCTGTTACACCTTCTGT